>NC_060141.1:405672190-405996735 GCF_021461385.2 Schistocerca piceifrons | reverse complement strand
GGCATTTGCCTGGAGCGATTTAGGGAAATTACGGTAAACCTAAATCAGGGTGGCCAGACGCGGGATTGAACCGCCGTCCTCCCAAATGCGAGTCCAATGTGTTAACCACTGCGTCACCTCGCTCGGTAACCGATGTCAGACGACATACAACGCGCCAATATGGTGTGTGATGGCTCCAGATTCATCTAGTCTGGCACCTCTGGAGTTTTCTGATTGCGGTCATCTAAAAGGTGAAGCGTACAGTAATCTAATTGATACGGGTGAAGAACTGAAGCAGCGAATTGTAGTCTTGGCAAGCTTTACGACATGATCCAGGAGTGTTCGAAATAATTGTCACTCACTCCAATACCTCCTTTGTTAGGTACACTAAATCGTAACTCTGTAATGTGCTGAAGTAATATTGTATGTCTAGTTAAGGCAGGACGCTGATGAAAATTGAGGCCAATAAGGCAGATACTAAATGGAAAATTTTAAATTTCTAATCATTTTTACTAAGTAGAACGATATTTCATACAGAAGTCAATGGCTGCTCGTAACCACACATTCGTGCAAAGGGTTCGTCTGCGAATCCATGTGTACTGGAACATTTGCGCTTATATTATCGCGTACTTTCAGACGAGTCAGTTTTCACTGTTAATTATGGTACACCACATATAAAGGGAGTGGACAAAAATACGAAAACATCAAAAACACATTACCATGGCTAATACGGTGTAGGGAAACTGTCAGCATTCAAAACACCTTCCAGTCGTCCTGTGTGGTTTCCAAGCGAATCTTACGCTATTCTTCCTGCAAAATAGTGGCAAGTTCAGGTAACGATGATGAAGGTGGGAGCGTTCACGCAACCTTCTCTCCAAAGTGGACCACAAAGGCTCAATAATACTGAGATCTAGTAATTGTGGCGACCAGGGGAGAAGCACAATTCATTCTCGTATCCAAAATACCAGTGCCAATGTTGGGGCCCTGTCGTCTTGCAACACAGTATCGCCGTTAGGGAATAAATATTGTACCATTGGATGGACTTCGTTAGCTAAATTCGACGCATGATCTTTTTCAGTAACGTGACCTTTCAGAGTAACCAGGAGGCCCATGGAATACTACGGTATGGCTGCCCAAATCATTATCGAACTCCTACCACGTTACACTCTTGTAATGTAAACTCGCCGATAAGTTGAAAACACTGTGAAACAAAACTCATCCAACAAAATGACTTTCTTGCATTGCCGTGTATCCAGGCTTTATTACTTCAGCACCAGGTTTTCCTGTTACGGGAATTTGAATCAGTAATTCCAGCTCGCCTTGCGATTCCCAGTTTATGGAATTCCCTTAGTACTGTTTTGCTGGTGACAGCGTTTGCAACTGCGACATTCACTTCAGTACTGACTTTCACAGCTGACGTTCTCCATTTTTCATCACAGTCCTCTTCAATGACCATCTGTCACAACCGCTCAATACACACTTTCGTCTGCATTGTGACTTAGCGGATGACGTTTTCCGCTTTTCCTGTATGCGGTATAAATCTTCGATACGGTGCCTTTTGAAATACCAAAGACTTAGTCTACATTGCTTACGGAAGGACCCTCCACACGAGCACCAACAATTTAAATTCACTTAGTGTTATATCCTAGCCAGTAATGCCAACCGAGCCCGCTGCCAAAAGGTTGGCAGCATCAAAGTCCGGACGCCGTCCGCATAAGCAGCGCCAGCGGTACAGGAAATCGCCGCATGTCTGCGCGCGCCACCGCTGGCTTCTGGCTTCTTAAGCGCTGGAGTCGCGAGCGCTAGGAGAGTTCTGTATTCGCCGCACAGTTGTATACTCGCCACCGAATTGTGTACTTGCTAGTCAGTTGTGTGTTCATCGCAGCAGAGTTGTTGTTTGTTGTCAGCCGACGCTGACCTAGCCGCTCCGACTCGAACTAGACAGATTTCTGTAGACACGGAGTTCACTACTGTTTCTGTATCTTCGTTAATAAAGATAAGTACCGACTTTTATTTAATCAGAGTGTTTGGGTTTTCATCTTTCTGTTCACTGTTCCAGCGGACCGGTCGGCCCGCTATTAAAAGTGTGGCGGTGACTTCGTAAGCCGTTTCTACAGCGAATTGTGTGTCCTTACGAACGCCGCTACAAAACTTAGCTCAGACATAATGCACTCATAGTTACACACAACGCCGCTCTGAGTACAACAGACACTTGCAACGTATTCAGGGCATGGCACAGGTGCTCTTCGTGGTCAAACACAACAGCGCCAGCCGCAGGCCTAGCTAACATCTGCATTTATATTCAAGCATGCATTTCTCGCGGTTTTCTATGTTTTTGTCCAACCAATGTATTTACACAGTGTCCAAAGTAGGTGTCTCATTTTTATACAGGAATTGTACTCGTTGAAAGTAGAAAAAGACCTACAAGCATATGATCGGAAACAAACGCTTGTTCAGATATGGGCCTTTTTACCTGTGCCTAGTGGTCGAGTGGTATAGGCTGTCATTGTGGTCATGGACTGTGCGGTTGGTCCCGGCGGAGGTTCGAGTTTTCCCTCGGGCATGGGTGTGTGTGTTTGTCCTTTGGATAATTTAGGTTAAGTAGTGTGTAAGCTTAGGGACTGACGACAGCAGTTGAGTCTCGTAAGATTTCACACACATTTGAACATTTTTTTGCTGTCATTGTGTTGACGTTCTTTGCTCATTTCTTTTTTGGGTTTGTCACTGTACTCATTTCTCAGGCTTGACATAGCATTTATAGCCATCTCCTATGTCAATCTTTCCGTACGTGTCTTTCTGAGGTTATTGGCATCAGGATATGATTAGTGATTCTGTGGACAGTGAATAATGTGAACGGTGAAATGGACTATTAGCGTTCTACGTGGAAAATGGCAGTCGTGACATTCTGCTACCTGGGACGGGGCACCACCATGTTCTACTTTTTGTACGACGGTACTTAACACAATCGTTTAGTGAGGGATGGACTGGTGGATGAGATCAAGTAGCATAGCCTGCGTGTTCATCTGCCATTGCCGGCAGCGGTGGCCGGGCGGTTCTAGGCGCTTCAGTCTGGAACCGCGCGACTGCTACAGTCGCAGGTTCGAATCCTGCCTCGGGCATGGATGTGTGTGACGTCCTTAGGTTAGTTAGGTTTAAGTACTTCTAAGTTCTAGGGGACTGATGACCTCAGATGTTCAGTCCCATAGTGCTCAGAGCTATTTGAACCATTTTTGAACCATCTGCCATTACGAGCAAAACCACACATTTCTGGTTATGCGGACATTTAAAGGCATTGATTATCCAACACCGACCGACTACGTGTACACTTTGTAGCATCACGAGTCCCTATACATGCAACCAGATCTGATGGCAGCGGGGTTGTTTAAGATTCTTTGAGACGAAGGCCTGCAGAAAGTGTAAGAGTGAGTGCTAACCACACCGAAAATCACCTGTGGTGTCAACAGGTTCTGTCATAAGCCAGTATGGCTCGTTTTTCAATAAATATTTATACATTTATTCATGGGATATCTATACACATTTCTAAATTAAGGCCCCCTGCCGCGTTTTTTCTGTCTGTATATGAAGACTAACCTCAGGGACCACGGTAATGAAGGGATTTTGATATAGTTTTGACCAACAGATAGACTGATTCACGAGGAAGGTTTGGTGTGTATAGTTTACGAGTGTTACCGCCGAGCCAGACAAATCGTCTGGCCGTAGATGATTAGTGCTATCCTGGCAAAGCAGGGATGGAACGCTGGTTTTTTTCTACTTTTTGCCACCACTACCTCCTGAAGGAATATAAGGTACATTTTTTAAAGACTTTGGGTGTATGGTAGAAATGGAGGTGTGTGTTTTTCCCAGCATAGTTTTGGAATTCCTGTAGTAATTCCAACCAAACTTGGTGCAATTTGGCTTACGTAACAGGAAATATTACCGTAGGGGTAAGACATCACCAGTAGTACTCAATTTTTGGGACTACACTTGAAACTGGTAACATGTAAACATAACTGTGGAGCGCGTGGAACAATTTGTAGCAAACTTGATACCTACATTCATGAACCAAAACCTTATGATCACTGACTACTTCCACGGGACCTGTGAGAGTAATCGAATGCACCATGACAGCTGTGTACTACGTGAGCATTATTCCAGAGCATCTGCATCGCTTCATGCTTGATGTCTTCTGCGATAGTGATGACATCTTTCAAGAGGATAACTGTCCGTATCACAGGGCCAGAATAATACCACAATGCTTCGAGAAGAGTGTTAGTAAACTGCTGTTGATATCTTCTACACTAAATTCGTCGGATTTTAACTCCTACGGAATACACCTCTCACGCACATACAAACAACTGGCGCATAATTTACGAGAACTAAGTGACCTGTGCGTAAACATCTGCTGCTACATATCCACGGAAAGCTATCGGGGAATTGTGAAAGCCATGCCACGCAGAATCGCTGCTGTAATACGTTGTAAAAGTGGATTTGGCTCATCAGTGTGCATGCCTTACTACATAGGAAAATCAATGTTTGAGTAAGATACGTCTGATATACTTAGCCGGAGGGGCAGCTGAGCTAAGAGAGTGAAGGGGATGTAAAAATAATCGAAAACGGATAGTACTAGTGTCGAATCCACAGTTTGTTAAGGGTTCTGAACTGAATGGTAACAGCAATGTGCAGAAGGAGATGATGTGAAGGAGTGGCACGATTTCAGCAAAGCTTGGTATCCATATGACTGAGAAAAAATGCTATAGGTCTAGGAGGCGACTGGCACTCCTCGGAATGCTGCTGGGGGTAGGCAAGGGAAGAGGGTGTCATGCACGGAGAAATTTCTTCCACATGTATTACACATACGGATTATTATGTATGAAAAATTGGTGTCAGAGTAACACATCCCTATTTGTGGGGAAGGGGTGGATAAGTAAACATAACTCTGGAACATTTGGAGCAATTTCAGCCCAACTTGTACTACTGCCTGGGGAAAAAATCGTTTGGTGTAGGGATGGAGTATGAAAATGAAGAGGGGACAGGTCAAAATAATCGAAAACCGACTGAAGTACTTTCTTTTCTATCTAATAAATGATCACGAAAAATGAGTAACCAGGCAACGTCTGTGGTATCCACTAATATCCAGAACTGAGTTCGGTAATGTATGCTAGCGAGTCGACACTTGGCTCAGGAATAGCAGATCGAAATATTTTTATTTTATTTATTCGCTTTATTAGGACCTGTTGGCCCTCTCTTACGCCAGAACAGACTCCTTACACATAACGATGTAAACACAAATAAATCTTCCTGAAAGACTGAAACTACGAATATGTACTGTACTGGCACTCTAACCCAGAACCTATCCATTCACTGACAATTAAATGAGTTACAGTGGCTGAATCCATTTTACCTCCTTTCTACCTTGCAAATCCTACAGAACGTTTCCTGCATATCTCGCTTGGTTTTAACTCCTGACAGAAGAAATGGCTCAGCTGCAGTCTAGGAACTATTTACAGTCTTATAACAGCGTGTATTCCGCTGCAAAATGAAGTATTCGCTCTGGAAATACACAAACTTTTACCTAATAATTAATGGTCATACTCGGATGCATAGTAGATTTATATTCTAGTAACTATCAGATATAAATTATACACTGATCGAAGAAAATAGTTACACCAAAAAGTACTTAATGTAATGTAATGAAATTTCGGGAAAACATTTGTATAGGCAAGATATTCAAGATATGTAAGGGTAGGACTGAGAAGAGGACATCAGCATTTCTGTAAGTTTCGACAACAACCGTGAAAGGATCAAAACGTTAGAATTCGAGCTAACATCAGGTAGACGGAGGGAGAAATAAACTGTTATCGACGGTAACTGTACCCGTAATAAAAAATATGCATCCATATTAAATTATGCAAGCGTCGGTATGATGCCTAGGTAAACTCAAGGTCGTTGAAGAAGGAGCACATCATCAATTAGTCAAGGACTGGGAAAAAAAGTTGGTCATAACCTTGTGGAATGAACCGCCACACAGTTGTCCATCAGACAAAACTGGTGTGAGTTAAATAGCCGGGAGTGGATTTGACCCTCACTTCTCCCCAACTGGAATTTAGCATCTCGGCCATTTGCGTTCACTTATTCAGTTAGTTGTTACGCATTGATACTCATAAACAGCTAATTTAAAGATGCCGGCCCAAAGTGCTCTTCAAATTTCGCCTATTTCAAGAACAATGACTCTATCCCTAATTAAAATTAAGAACATATTTTTGACTTGTTTAAGGACACTACAGAGATGGAAAGCCTTGTACAACTGCTACGATGCAACACACTCTTACTTACACAGAAGATGTGGATATACTATAATCACTTGATGGTTTTCGATTACAGTACACGTTAGATCATGGTAAATTGAAGAACACACTAAAAGAATAATTCAGGTCGCCCAAGATCAAGCAAATCCCTAAATAATCCGTAGCACAGCAATACAAACGTAGTCCATTGAAAGCCAATGAACAGGTAGGTCACGAAAATAGGGTGTAAGAGTGGTAGAGACTTTAGTACTGCATGATTCTAAGTGTCTTGCAGCCACCCAACACTCGGTTTTTATCTCCAGCTGGACTTCAACGACCAGGCCTATGTGACATCCCGCTGGCGCTTCTTACTTGTGGACAAGCCAACTAAACATTCGCAGTCCATCTCGAAGTCTGATGTCGCTGAGCCCTATGCTTGTGCCGGGTGTGTGGTGCTGGTGTATGAGTCGGCTGGAGCTGGTGTGTGGCTTCGTGCTGGAAATTGATAGCTGAAGACGGCCATGAGGGACCAGCTCTGAACCAGATATCTGAATTGTTTTGAGCCGGCTACGGGCGCAGCAGTGGTTGTCTCGAGGAGGAACCCGGTGGGCGTGGGTGCAGCTCGTTGGCATGTCGTTCCAGCATGGCGTCCACTGTGAGCATTTGTCGTCCCTGGGTGGCTCTGATGACTCCTAGTACCCATCTTGGGCCCCCTTAGAAGGTGGGAGCCCAAACCTTTGAGTCTAGCGAGTAGCCAGGGCGAAGGTTGCACTGGTATGGGCATGTTGTAGATCTTAGGGTCCGGTGTCCAGTGTCGGTGGCCAGTGATCAGTTTCGCCGGTGTGCGGCCCCGTATCGACTTGGTCCTGTAGGAGGCTGGTAACTGGGACTTCGGCCTTGGGTGTGGCTGATAACATCTTCCGCATCTACACCTTAAAGATGCGGATGAGTCTCTCGGTTTCACCATTGGAGGCTGGGTCCAGCTGAGTCGTTGTCAGGTGCATTATGGCGTCCCGAGAGCAGAATTCCCGAAACATACTGGATGAAAGACCATGGTCCAAAACGATTGTTTCTGGCACCACTTGAAAGGGTGAAAATTTTCTGCAACATGCTTATTGTCTCCCTTTCTGTGATACATGACATGTTCAATATGTAAGGAATCTTGGAAAATGAGTGTGTGACATTTTCTGAGGAAGGGGCTAGCGAAGTTCACACCGAGCACGCCCATGGGCGCTGCGACGTTCGTCATGCGAGGTAACGTTGCGGGGGTACACGTCGACGCGAAGGTCTCGTAGGACCGGGCTATCCTCTCGATGTCTTGCGTGATGCCGAGGCAGTAGGCGCACGCCCTGCGAGTGCCTCCATGCATGTTGTTATATGATTATGTTTGGTTTGTGGGGTGCGCAGCTGTGCCCGTACAATGTCCCAATCTTTATACATTCCAATTGCATGTTGTCATCGCCCAGTAGTAAGGGTGCAGAAAGTTTATGACACGCCGGTGCAGTAGCGGCGAGATGATAACCAAGCAGTCTTCGTCATCCATATGTATCCCTCTCAGTTACAAATGTAATGATAAGAAACTCTTGGAGGTAGTTTTATAAGCTGTCGACGATTGGGAAGCACATTGTATCCCAAGATTCAAATGAGGGGCCGACCCATAGGTAATACGAATATTTTGAATTTGATTTACTGCTCATTTAGAGACCTGTTGCCTTACATTTTACGACAGGTCATTCATTTTACAGCTTCTCATGTTGATTAAAAAACGTATTCCATATTACAAACAGCAATTATAGTTTTCAGCATTTACAATGAAGGTAATAATAATATAAAAGTACATTAGAAATTAAAAGAAAAACACAAAAATGTTCAGACTTTATGAAGATATGATGCTAGATGATAGGAAAGATTTGGATTGAAAGAGAGAGAGAGAAATATTACCCTGTTTCAGTTAGTCTACACTGAAAGCCTCGAAACTACTTCTAGCCTGTATTATGTGTCTTGAATTTTACAATTCCGTCGCTCGTATACTAAGTGTTTAGTTACAAGTGTTACATCCTAACAGCGGTATAATAACCACGGGATGGATATGCCTGCTGTTTATTCTTAAATTAGAACATGTTTACAGGGTTGATTGCTTTGCATTTTATTCTAATACAATTTAATTGTTTTAGATGTTGTGTAGGTTGTCTGCGGTACGTGTTGATGAAAGTTTTTGCCGTTTGAGTGAGTTTGTGTACTGGTACTGCTGTCTGTCTTGGTGTACGAACTGGAACTGTCTTACGTGCTTCGTGTTTGTTGCAGTGTTCTGTTATACAGCCATGTTTGCCTTTATTCGTCATGTAATGTCCTTGAGACACCATCAGCGATTTTATTTATTATCTCCCACTCGTCTTTGTCTCTTATTGCCCGTACCATGTCATTGTCGTATTGCGTTAGTGTCTGGTGTGCTGCTTTGTGTCGGCGGCAGTGAACGAGGATGTGTTCTGGGGATCCCTGTTCCCCACATGTACGGCCTACGGGGTGTAAAAGCGCACGGTAAAGACCGTGACCTGTCAGAAAGTCAACCATACCCCGGCTGGGATTGGTATGGCTCAGTCTCAAACGTTTCCTGATGTCCGGGAAGGAACGATATACCCTACAGCCCTTATCGCAGTTTGGGGAATACATCAGCGTTACCATGTAAGCGGAACACGAAGATGAGCTTGATGAGTGCCGGTCACGCTTACTATGGTGTGACTAGGAATGCCGGTTAACGAAATCAGTCTCACTTTGTTCAAAATTTTGCAATGCTGTGTTCGGTATTTTAAGCGGTTTTACAGAAAATACACAGCTTTCCTTGAAAGGTGCTGTGCTACATTCGACATTTTAAAAGATTTTGCTATCGATAACACTTCTTCGGGAGCAGGATTTGATAATATCAGTGCCTGTGCTCAAACATGTTTGTCGGGTGCATACGTAAATATTATATCACCCACTAATGACTGAGCGTGGGACTGTTTGTAGTTTTAATTTTCAGGGAACAATCGACATTTCATGATCAATCGTCTGAGATCAGTTGCCCATGCAACATTTGACTGATGGGACTTCTTGCGACAACGAAGAAAAGCGAGTCTGTCCTCTACAGCCCGTGTTTGCTGCTCGTAGAGCTTAGTTAGTTAGTGACATGTTCCATAGAGTATTTGAACGATGTTTTTATCGAAATGATGTTTACAGGATATGTATACATGATTAATGCTATCATATATTATCATTTTATTCCTACTCATGCAACTACAATTTCAATTTTTTACTGGTTACCAGTTTTTAAGTAGGAATTCGTTAATGGAATAGAAGATGTTGTCCAAGAGAAGTGATTTTAAATTAGATTTAAAACTTGCTTCGCTACCTGTCAGATATTTTATATTATTGGACACATGATCAAAAACGTTTTTGCTTCATGTTGATCTCCTGTCTGAGCCACTTAACAACTTTAACAATGGGTAAAAAGCTCATTTTTCCCCCTAGTGTTGTAGTTATGTACTTCACTGTTCTTCTCAAATTGTGATGGATTATTTATGATGAATTTTATTACCCATAATACGTATTGTGACGACGCTGTTAAAATGCCTAGCTACTAGAAGAGGTACCAACAAAACTTCCGTAGGTGAACATCACATATTATTCTTAGTACTCGCTTTTATGCAATCAATACTTTCTGTGTAAGTGATGATTTACCCCAGAAAATTATTCTCTACGACATTATTGTGTGGAGATATGTAGAATGTGTGAGGAGGTTAATACGTTTGTTTCCAAGGTTAGCAATTATGCGATGACAAAAGCTGAACTTAACTGATTGAGAAGCTCAGTGACATTCGTCTTCCAGTTCAAGTTTTCATCAACATGTACACGTAAAAATCTGGAGCATTCTACCCTACTTACTGACTCCTGCTCATGTGCTGCATCAATTGTTGCTATGACGTTATTTGTTGTACAGAACTGAATGAAGTGTGTTTTTTTTTTCAAAATTTATGGAAAGTCCATTTTCAGAGAACCACTTAATAATTCTTTGAATAATATCATTTACTAACTCTTTGTTGCTTTCTTTCTAATGGGATTTATTATACCACACGTATCGTCTGCAAAAAGTACTAATTTTGCTCGTTGTTTGTTAAGTGGAAGGTCATTCACACATATAAGGAAGGGTAGTGGAACCAGAATTGAGCCCTGTAGGAATTACTTTGTGATTTCATCCCAGTCACTAAAATTTTCTACCTTTCCGACATTGAATTATTCAGCACAATCCTTTGGATTCTGTTTGTCAAGTTTAATTCAAATCAGCTATGTTTAAAGCCATCAGTTCCATGAAAATGAATTTTTCTACGAGCTTTTCAGGATATACACAATCGAAGGCCTTGGAAAGGTCACAAAAGGCACCAACTGCCGATGTATTATTATTTAAGGCTTGTACTATTTCATGAGTGAATGTATAAATAGCATTCTCAGTCGAGCAAGCTTTCTGGAATCAAACTGTGATATGCTAGGTAAAATTACTTTTTCGAATATTTTGGAAAAGGATGTCAGTAAGGAAATTGGACGATAACTGCTTAAGTCTATCTTGTCACATTTACTATGAAGTAGTTTAATAAATCCATATTTTAACCTTTGAAATACCATCAAAGTCATAAGAGCTTTTGTCTTTCAGAGAGAAAAGTATGGATTTAAGACAAACGTAAACACTCAGGTTTGGTGGGAGTACGTAATTTTTGTAGAAGACACAATTTTTGCGGGTTAGCAGAAAGCACTCTGTTCAGTAACGTCGGTTATGCTACTCATCTAAAAGCTAAGATGCGGACATCTTAATATGAGTTCCAGTCTTCGTCTTCTGGATGAAATGGGACGAATGTTGATGATGTTACTGTTCTTGCTTGATGAGCTGCTGTTGTGGTTCCAGAATTTGCTTCTGAAGTAGCGATAGTTGATTTCGTTGTTCTTCTTGTTGTGCCTGCTGTTGCATTTGGAGTTGCCGCTGTTGCTGCCACAGTTCCATGAATTCCGGATTCATGATCCCTCTGCTTAGTCTGTTATCCCCACACGAATGTCAATTTCGAATCCTCATTGCCAACTTACTAGTGTTACAGTGCAGCATACTCGTTTTTACACAGATGATACGGATGCACTGTAATCGCTTGATATTTCATAAATCTAGTCCGTGTAGGGTCGCGATAAGTTGTAGAGCACACTAAAAGAGTAACTGAGATCGTCCAGGATCAAGCAAATCTATCAGTAAGTCGTAGCGCAGCAATACAAACGCATTCCACATGAAATCCAGTAAAGCACCAAGACACGGATGTATGGCGTTAAGTGACGTAGAGATCTTAGCACAACAGGATTAGAGATCTTAGCACAACAGGATTCGAAGTGTCTTGCAGACGTTCGGCGGTGGAATTTTATCTCCAGCTGGATTCGAAGTGTCTTGCAGCCGTCCGGTGGTGGAATTTTATCTCCGGCTCGACGTCAGCGACCAGGCCTGTGTGACGAACCGCTGGTACCTCCTACCCTCCGCTGACGGAGTCGCTGATAACGGACATAGCAGGGTATCGATGTTGCTGTCGAATGACAGAGATATAGCATGTACCAAAGGTGAATTTCACATTATAACGCGATTTTTGTAGGAGATAGAGGCTTTAAAGCACTTTTGCATCGTCGAGGAGACCGGAGTGCTGCGGTGACTTCTTGCATACAGTACTTGTGAGGCGTCATGGTTTCGGGCCTTATATTTCAGATGCCAACTAACTTAAATTGTAGTATAGTTGGCGTGTAACATCACCCCTTTTGTTCTCACTGACGGCACCGACACTGCACGGCTGACTGATTCACGGCAGTTTAGTCGCTGCTCACAAATTATAAGATTGATCAGAGCTGGATCAAAGCTGTGTACATCTCGCTACTTGGCGTCACAGTCTTATTAACTGAGCTGAGATAAGATGACCCGAGGGCCACACAAGGATCCCTATACACATGGCATTATACGTGGAATGTCCCTCAAACCTGACACAATGTGGGACCAAGTGGATCAGAAGTGAACAGATGCATTTATTCGGACAATAGGTTCCTACAACGTTCACAGGAGAGGAACTATGGCAGACGTATCAGCAGTCTGATTCTAATCGCTAATAATCCTCTAGACGAGAATGTTTTCACTGCCTGTCTTCAGGGCACGCACATAGAAAGCGGCGTGGATTACAGCATGTGGTTTTCGACACTGGTATTCTGTCATCGGCGTGTACCAACGTGTCTTCTGACGTCCAATGGCGATGTCTCTGCGCCCAAGTTTATCTTAGTGCTCAGTGACGTGTCCCGAGCAGAGGTACGCGTGTGGGGCGGTGACTTCTGTACAACACAGTGAGGAACTGGTTCTGCATAATATGCATACTCCCTTCTTGTTGATGTCTGGCTTTGAACTACTGAGTGATTTGTTATAATTGCGATAGTCGATGACAGTCTTCGTCATCAACCTGTTGTTGTCAGCTTCAGTTGACTTGGAAGACGGCGACGTTCCTCTAGTCGAATTACTCACGGTACACCCTTGCCACGGTGGTACATTAAAAGCTCAGTGCTTGCACGGCCAGGATGAAGTTCCCATACGGTCTAACCCCCTATCTGGCTTCGATAAACTGCGCTGATAAAGCGGTTCTTGCCAATTCCGCTCTAGACTGCCATTCCGACAGGCAGTACAGGTTTGATGACGTTCTAACCAAATGATTCCCCAAAATATCCAATTTGATGTGGCAGCAGGGGGACACACTTCTTAAGAAAAGAATTATCTCTAATTCAGTAGTTAATGGTATAACCGTTAGCTCTGACTGTGTACATGTCTCCTTTTTATTATTAAAGATGGGTTTATATACGATTACAAGCAGTCATTCACTCTTTCGGTAGCCGTGGTAGAGGAGAGCTGTCCCGAGCAGTGCAGCGACCTGTGAAATTGCTATTTAGAATCTTTACTATTCAATACATATGTTGCGAATGGCCTTCAGCCTACCTATCCTTTAATAGGAGAATGTAAATATTGCGTTTTCTTGCGATAAGAACACGTAGTTACTAAAGAATTTTTCTGGTCGCCTCACAACAAGCACATGGGGCTATATCGCGAACTATGCGTTTTGTGAGTCCATTATTTTCCTTGATCACCTTTGTTCTATGTGTTAATTACCTTTTAAAACTAAAACCACAGTTTGGCCCTATTATGGTTGAGAAACTGCAATAGGTGATGATTGCGAGTCTGTACTTGTTTAACGGCCGACAAAAAATTCAACGTTTGTTCAGGCCAACGTGGACACCCTTCTTTCTTATATTCTATCTTTATAACATCTTGTAGTTCCTCTCCATGTCTTTTCCTGGTGCTTTCGTAATTGTAGTTGATGTACAACTTCATTGTCTGTAATTAGAGCTCACATTAATTTTGATGATTCTGTTTACAAACAACAAGACTGACGTCGTCTTTAGCTCAAGCCAATAATTTTCCGCATCTTCCCTCGCACGGTACTCCAAGCTCGTAATAACACGTTTACAGCAGTTACTTTTACGACTGTACTAAGTAACAGAGATTAGGGACGATAGTACAACGAGTCTGTGTGAGACGATTATATTGTAGTTACCACACTGGTACTTCGTGCTTCTTATAGTTCACCGTGAGCGCCTATATACTTCTACGAATAATAGGCATTTTATGGAGCGTGTGAAGGGTACTTTAAAATCTCAAAATATTTATCTTTGGCAGTGATGTGTCATCGAACTTTCAGATCTGTATTATACTCTACATGTGTGTTTGAGTGAGAAAATATATACATATTATAAAAATGTATGTATCTGTGTATGTATGTATCTATGTATGCATGCATGCATGAATGTCTCTCTCTCTCTCTCTGTGTGTGTGTGTGTGTGTGTGTGTGTGTGTGAATGTGTGTGTGTGTGTGAATGTGTGTGTGTGCGTGTGTGTGCGTGAGTGTATGTGTTCAATATCTCCTAACCTTCTGGATAGATTTTGAATCCCTGGATGGTTGGGTAAGCGTAATACGCGCCGCATGAATTCTCAGACTTTATTCATCCAATATTGCAGAATGAGAGCGTTTAGCGACTTCCAACATAATTTCAAACTTTCAAGAATTTCTTCTCGCTGACATCCCCTTCCCAAAGACGAAAGGCAATTTTTTTTATCAGTTTCCACTTTCCCGTTGTTCATGCCGTGACTGCACAGATGTTAATAAATTCCTAGGCAACGCCGGGCTTCTCCGCTAGTAAAAAAAATAAGCATTCCTAATTAGTGTTTGTTAATGGCAGTCCTTACATGAATCCCTTATAGAGGTTACACATGGCTTCTGACAGGATGACGTCAGTTGCTTAGGAATACGACGAGGTGTTTGAATATGTAACGCAGAGAACCAGTCAAGTTAGAATACGGAGTTGTTACTCGCTCATGCTTACTCCAGCAGAATTTGTCAAACGCTGTAAGAGTCATCCAACAGTCTGTACTCGACAGTATTCATTCATCGACAATTGTAGCAGCATTTAGATCAAATTACGCAGCCGTCCAACACGTATAACATCAAAATTAATCTGACTAAATGCCAAGCCACATATTTTATGGTTAAGCACAATCTTTCTGACCACCAGTTCTCCGCTGGTGGCCGGGATTCGCTTTTTCGTAATTCGTTAACATATTTAGGCCTACAAAAAAATGTTTCAAATGGCTCTCAGCACTATGGGACTTAACATCTGAGGCCATAAGTCCCCTAGAACTTAGAACTACTTAAACCTAACTAACCTAAGGACATCACACACATCCATTCCCGAGGCAGGATTCGAACCTGCGACCGTAGCAGTTGCGCGGTTCCGGACTGAAGCGCCTAGAACCGCTCGGCCACCTCGGCCGTCTAGGCCTACAAACAGATCTACAATATACCTGGAACAAAGACATAGTCAATGCTGCAAAAAAATGTTGCGCGCTCTTATTTCGACTGAACCCTCTCATTATAGGTAAAGGGCTAATCATGTACTGTAAATTGCGACTCTGGCCCCTGTTCGCACTTCCAGTCACCTTGTATGGCTCGGAACTGTGTCCAGTAGCATCAGTACACCAACCTCCAAGAAAATAAGCCTTCCACATAATAACTCGAGCCGGCAGGTACGACCCCAACACACACGTTTAAGAACAGTGAGGACAATTCAATACCCGCTCTGTTATTTAGGACAAATAAATTAAATTTTCGGAACAGTCACTAACTTTATTCTTATTTCACATCCAAAATTTAGGCAATGAATCCACACACACACACACACACACACATACACACACAAGCACACACATACACATACATGTGCGCGTGGTCCCGAACACGGTAAACATTGGTGCCACCACAAAAAGGATGACCAACATCAGGCGATATTGATAGTGAATATTAATTACCAGCGCATGTGGTAGCATTAATTCTGAGGGCAGAGCCGCGTGTGATTAGCCGAGCGGTCTAGGGCGCTGCAGTCACGGATTGTGCGGCTGGTCCCGGCGGAGGTTCGAGTCCTCCGTTGGACATGGGTGTGTGTGTTTGTCCTTAGGATAATTTAGGTTAAGTAGTGTGTAGGCTTAGGGACTGATGACCTTAGCAGTTAAGTCCCATAAGATTTCACACACATTTGAACATTTATTTGAGTGCACAATTACAAGCAGAATTGAAGCAAAAATCTCCGACTTTAATAATATAGTCATTTGCAAATTCAATTTCAGTTGCGTCCTTAGTAACACTGTCCCAAAAATGCATGCCGCAATCTCCGTGTTCTTCCCCATAGAAAGACCAATGTAATAGCAGATTCGCTCGGCTATTGTGTGCGTCTGTGATTATTATGCTCAGTACATCGGTCCTAAAGTCAGACTGTGTCTACTATCAGCGTGAAGGTATAAATCGGTGCGAGTAGACTTTCTATAAAGGGCCCAGCCCAACTACGGTCGACCTTCCTCTTGACCAACCAAGGGAAGGCAATCATCCATTTCCAACTCAACTGTGAAGCGAATATTCGGCTGGATTGTATTCAGATGTTCTAAAAAGATTCTCACTTTCATGAGCCTAAACACAAAAGCCTCGTGTATATATCAAGAAAAACATGCAAGTTTCAATTTCATCAACACCAGGGTACGTTCCTCGGAATGTTACACAGGCAGATTGCCAACAATAGATAAAAAAATTCAAAATGTTCCCAATTGCAACTCCAGTTCTGTTCACAGGACTGATCATTGGATAAAAAGTAAGTAGAAGTGAACACATATCGAAATAGGTTCGTTAATTCAACACCAAACCCAACCTCAGTTAACCATAACAAATCAAACACAAGAACGCGAGTGCATACTGAGATTTTAAATTTACGTGCAGAGAGTTCTGTGATTGCATTCTTACCCTGAAAATCACATAGTGTGCACCTGCCGAAATACCAGCTATCGTCAAAGGCGTCACCCGGCTGCATTCCCCTAAGTAGTTTGGACGTTTTATACACATGCTTCACATGTTTGTGTTAAACGAGCCATTCCCGAAGCGCCTTTTTATGGACGGAACTAGCGGAATTTGAAGCTATTGGGGAACAGAGAAATATTATACAGACTGGGTGATGCCACTGAAGATAGTGGCAGCAGCATCACCGACGAAGAGCCTGTAGAGCTGTGAACGGTGTGACAGACGAGGCACGTACCTGTAGATGAGCTTCCGGCGAACGGAACGCTTAAAGAATCCGCTGCAGCCGTTGCAGGCGAGGATTCCGTAGTGCTTGCCCGAGCTGGTGTCGCCGCAGACGACGCAGGTGAGGCCGAGCGCCGCCTTGCCCGGCTTGCAGGGCCCCAGCAGGTAGCTGGGCGGCGGGCCCGGCGGCGGCTGCTGCTGCGGGGGCGGCGCGGGTGGCCCCGGAGGCTGGTCGGCCCCCGCGGAAGCGGGCGGCGCCAGGCACAGCGCGAGCGGCGGCGGCGAGTAGACGCCGGCTGCGTGCGCCGCGTGCACCGCGGCCGCGTGGGCGGCGTGGGCGGCGTGGGCGGCGGCGGCGTGGGCGGCCACCTGCGCCGACACGGAGGCCGAGGCCGCGGCCGCGCCTGCGGGGCTCGGCGACCGCCCTCCGTCTGCGCACCAAACACGACACGCGCTCATGCAGCAGCGCCGGTACCGAAGGGCAAAGCTCAATGCGCGGCATTCGGGCGTGGAATGACCACTCTCTATGGTCCTGGCCGTACTTCAGTCTTCTGCACGTAGTAACAAGACATCAACAACAGAGTTAGGCGGCGTATTGGTATGGAAAGAAAGACTCGCGGACTATAGTTGGTTGTCCTCGCGGACTAGGGTCAGAAGCCTAATCGAAAACGGTTTTCTTCCCCCGTGCACAGTGGTCCCTTTACTCGCAGTGAGCCGGTCGCGGTGGTCTTGCGGTTTTAGGCGCTGCAGTCCGGAACCGCGGGACTGCTACGGTCGCAGGTTCGAATCCCCGCCTCGGGCATGGATGTGTGTGATGTCCTTAGGTTAGTTAGGTTTAAGTAGTTCTAAGTTCTAGGGGACTGATGACTTAAGATGTTAAGTCCCATAGTGCTCAGAGCCATTTGAACCATTTTTGAACTCGCAGTGTGTGTGGTTGTATTGTGTGATGATGAGAGAGAAGAGAGGTGACACCCTACAAGCGGCTGCAAAGCATAACCTCTTCACCTCGCTATCAACAGTGCTCTTAGTCCATGACACAATGCTGAGAGATACTGACGCAAAAGAACCTTACGTCACCAACTCTTCTCCCCTTGCCGGCTAAATACTGGTGTTGACAATTTCGTCCACCAGGATTCAAACGGACTACCTCTGAGTCGAGGGCCATCGCGACAGACGCCTCATCTACGCAGGCAGAGGCGCAGTGGTTGAGATTGTGTATCGAACCAGGGGCCCATAAATGAAGGAAAGGCTTCGTCCTGCCGTAGCCCTCAGTGGTTCACAACCCCACAACAGGTCACAGCAGTCCAAGCAGTCCACCCACCCCACCGCCGCCTCACACCCAACCCGTGGTTAATGTGTGGTTCGGCCCCCCAGCTGGACTAAAAACCCGTGTAGCCCTGCAGTGTAGAAGTTATAACTTTATCTAGGAGGAATAATCATCTCGAGCAACTGATTTCCGAGGTTCTCTAGAAACGTTGAAGGATATTGTTGGGATTAGTCTCTCTATAAATCTCTTGTCACAGCAAATCAGTTCATGCTGTTTAATGTTTTGGAAGTCGACAAAATGTAGAACGTTGGAAGTAATTATGGAGATAAGATATTGTACACTCTGTTTCAAGGTACACAGAAAACACAGAAAATTTGTTGAAGAAGAATGTACTCGAATAGTCTCCAGTTAAGTAATGTACTGTAATCGTCAGGACTGAAGATTCAACAATGTATATCTTTCACAGATGAGCTTTTCATCAATACGTATAACATAAAACTATTGTTGATTTATTCTTTCTCACACTAAATCGTATCAGAGCTGTTTTACATAGCGATGCCTTAAAAAAAAGCCCTTGATGTGTGCGTATTTTCTGACAGACACCTGCTTGCCATTACCGGGACATACTGAACATCACGTCTGAATGTGATATTGACGACTGTAAGCTACGTGGGCCTGTTGCGTTATAAAGTCTCTTACAATAATGTATCTACATTTCCAGTGCAACAGATTTTATGTTTAGATGGACGAAACAAATTTGGCTACAGCATCAGGAATGTTCTTCTCGGTAGACGCAGCACACGCATTTTCTATAACTAGGTAAGATCCCACCTCCAAAAGACGGAAGAAGAGGCTATATTTGGACCGAATGGCATCATAAACGTATATAACACTCACAAACGGGTAGGTGTTAATCATCATTGTACGTTTGTCATTAATGATAAACACAGATTTTGACTCAGTGTTTGGTGTGTTCTTATCCTTTGTTACCAGATCTATCCCAGCGACTGCATGGAAGAGCTTGTGACAAAGACTGTCTGAACTATTGGAAAATGGGTCGTCGGCATTAAGCTACACCAGGTGGATCAGGCATGATTGGACCACAGTGCTTTTCAAGTTATACGTATACCGACTTTATAGGTGATAACGTCAGTAGACTGTAGATGAAATGTGGAGATCCATTACATTGACCTGCATGGTTTCCAGACTTAATTGAACTGTATCGATAATTGTCGAAAGATGTGAAAACTCCAGTTAAGACATCAACGACGTGAAATAGCGTATCCATAACGCTTGTTCGGGTGTTCGTCTAGATCCAGGTGTCATCTTGTTGGTCTGCAGGTCTCTATAATAAGGTGACGCCACAAATGGACTGTTGCCCATGGGCGACACTGCGCTTCTGCAATGCCGCTCACAATGAGATGGCCGCTTCGAATCCTGGTAGTGAAAGAACTTTCATAACCATCACGTGAGTGACAGTGTGGTACAGTTGCTAGCGTACAGTTTCGGATCACCAGAACTTGCGTCAGTGCCCTTGTTTAAATCTCGAACCTCTCTGACGTATCTCATGGAAAGAAAGTGTGTGTCTCTGTACAACGATGATGCGTCCTTTGGATGAGAAAGTTAAGCGGGAGGACCTCTTAGCTTCTGTTCGAGGGAAGTAGACTATGATTTACTTATTTATTCGTTTATTTCATCTGTTAACATAAGGGCCTCCAGGCTCTCTCTCACTCCTAATTAGACTTCTTCTGTGAGTAAACATTACAACTTGTATGGTACCTGAGCAATATAATAATAATAATAATAATAATAATCATCTTGAGATTGAGCCCACTACTGTGTCCGTGTTTGCATGCAAATAAATTTTGTTATTGAATATGTTCCGCCTTCAGCAAACACATTTTTTTTTCTTTTTATCCAGACGTGTTTCGCTGAAGCAATATAATCATCTCTATTTTCTCTCTTGTTACCGCATATTGTGGTTTTCTACTTGAGACAAACTATACCAAAAAAAATTGTCACTGGCTTGGGCTTGCATATGCGTGAAGACTGCCGAGGTGCACACATACCAGTGGGGCTATACGAATATTGTGGTAGCAATAGGTCTGTATGTTGGTACAGTTGTGAGTGAAGCACCCAGAAGACACAGCCGGCTGTCAAAGCAACTTCGTACACGCACACAGCATCCGCGGATTTGTATGTGATTAGAATTGCAATTCCCTGTGACAGATAGAACGGCAACCAGCGTCCACTAGTGTTGTTCGTGTTTAGTGTTATTACCATACCTGGTAAAATATACAGTATAAAGGGTGTGAACAGCGTCAGAAGTTGAGTGATCGCTGTGAAGGTCACGGAGTTAACACGTACTATTGGGAGACAACGTTGTCAGCAAATGACTGATTCTGAAAGGGGGCCTCATTTTGGATCTCCACTTGACCAGTTCGTCGAATTGTGTAATATCCATATTTTGGGGGGATTCGGATGTGCCAGTCGTCCGATGTTGGAATGCATAAGAACGTGAGGACAGGTATACCTGTCATTAAAGTTCTCCTCGACTACCTCCGACCGCCACAAGCCATCAGGCATATCGTAACTCTTTCACATCGCTTACCATCCGACGGCAAGTAATGAACTCCCTGCAACATTCTCTGTCATACTGCACCGTAAATCGGACACTACCAGCAGCCGGACTAAGGAATTACGGTCCCCGCGTAGGCTGACGTTAACACCACAACTCATATGGCTACATATGAAGTGGTGCGGTGATCAGGAAGCATGGACTGTTGGTCAATGGAATCACGTTCGGTGACTGATGGCCGCGGGAGTACCTCAACATCACGCAGACAGCTAATAGCGACACTTGCCAGGTTTGGACAAGCACCGAAAAATGGTACCGCGATACTATCGCATGAGAGGAATCACATGAGGACGGGGGATGTCCATGACGTACCCTCGTGCCGTCATAGTTGCCTTAGTCAGTACCAGCCGTGACCTGAAGACATATCCGATGGCTCCCGAGACCGTGACGCCAGGAGTATCATCACAAAATAACATCTACAAAATACTACTCGAAGACTGGGGACCACTCCCCAGATCGCCGCCATACACTCCGACGGTGGTCATCTGGGATAGCGCAGAATTGCGATTCATCACTGAACACTCTGCGACAATGTTCATTAGTAGTCCATGTCACGGAATCACTGGAAACACAGCCGATTGTGACGTGGTGTTAACGGCGTTCTACGCGTTGGATGGTAATTTCCTGGTCCAGCTACTGCCTATCTCCGACCAACGGTGCGGGATGATACAGAATGTTGCAGCGAGTCCATTACTTGATCTCGGATGGCAGGCGAAGACGTGAACGGGTTAAGATGTGCTTGGTGCTTGGTGCGATCCTCCCTTAAGTTTGTCGGACGTGGTCGACCGGAATTTCGATGGTGACTGTGGCTGCCTTCGTGTTCCCATGGAGTTTAACATCGGCCACTGCCCCTTATATACGATTGTCCCACAAATGTGGATATTGCACGACTCGTCAAACCAACTAGTTGTAGATCCACAATAAGGCCTGTTTCAAAGTAAGTCAGGTGTGGTTAAAGCTTCGTCCAACGGCTACACGGCATCTCTGTGTTCTTCACAATGATCAGCCAACATTTGACGATGTTCACGCCTCACGAGGCCTGATAACAACAATAAACGGTAACGAGACTAATGCACTCTGGTGGCCGTTCTACTGTCACCGAGGATTACAACTCTAATATCCGCCGATGCTGTGTACTTCTGTAAAGTTAGATGAACATCAGAGCATGTCGTATGGGTGCTTATATGTTGTTTGACAGGCTATATAAAACATAAAGTATTGAATGTTATCATGGTTACTGAATATGTACGACCTCTTTAATTTTTATGGATAACAAATTCAAAATTTATGGCGATGCATGGAATTGAATTGATACTGTAGACAAGCGCTTACCTAAGTCACATACACTGGACCCACTAAATAAGACACGACACATAGATTTCGCGAGGGTAATGTGCCGTCTTCAGCGATTAAGGCAAAAGCGACTAAAGAACACTTCGGGGGTTTCCCAGTAATCAAATACAGCCGACTTTATCTTTTTGAGCATGTAGTGTGGTGTCGTCACGCTTCGTCCTATAACGCTGTAGGATGTAACTCTGTAACAACGCTTTGTGCGTCATACGTTAGTACGAACATTGTCTATCATTTTGGTTATGGGAAACACTGGCGCCCCATTCTCTCTTCCCGATGTTAGTTATAGTTTAGGAACACATTTACTATACCTCTCCGTCTCTCTTTGTGTGCGGTATGTGTGTGTGTGGGAGGGGGGGGGGGGGAGACAGGCAGAGAGAGAGAGAGAGAGAGAGAGAGAGAGAGAGAGAGAGAGAGAGAGAAGGAATGGGAGAATTGAATCTGTTACACGCATTTCGACTTGGTCATAGCCATACTTATCTATACATTTTGCAGAATATTACACACTGTAATGACGTTATGTCACTTCTAAACCACAGAGCAAGGTGGCACAGTATTTGGGAGAGCAACGGTCCAGATCGTTGTCTGGCCATCCAGGTTTAGGTTATCCCTGATTTTCCTAAATCGCATTTGGAGGCGAATGCCGGCGTGGTTCCTTTGAAATAACAAGACCGATTTTCTGTTCCATCCTTCCCCAATCCGACCGAGCTTGCGCTCCATCTGTAATGACCTAGTTGCCGACGGGACATTAAGCTTAATGTTCCTCCCTTCCTTCTTCTTCGGAATCGGTGCTTCAGCTCGTGAGGAAAATACGACTAACCAGCAAGTCGACGGGCTGTGCATTGGTAGCGAATAACGCTGCACGTCGCTGCCCAAGTGCAGTGGGAAGGCGTGCGTGCAGTAGCGCACGGCACTTGCCGCCCTAACGCAGCGCGCTCCGCTTTATTTGCGGTGCATGTGCCAAGATTGGAGGGCAATCGAAAATTAATTATCCCCAATGGGGTTCCGCGCTCCCCCGCGCACTCTGTCGGGCCAGCATTTAATCAAGCCGGAAGCGCGGCGAGTGGGGTGGGGTGGGGGGCAGGGCTCGCGGCTCGCTCTTTCCCCTCTGGGCGGCCGGGGGCGTTAGCCGGTAATAGATATGCTAATGAAATTTCGCAAATTGCTCCTTCCCGCTCGGCTCGGCTCCTGCGCGAGAGCAGCGACGCGGCGCCCCGCCTAATCCGACAAGCGGCGCGGCTCAGGTGGCGCCTGCCCTGGAACACGCCGGAGCAGGCTCCTGACGAGGCGGTCGTCGGTGTACGGAAAAAAAAGCAGCCAAGGCCGATGTAACACAAGTGACGTCTCTGGAGAGCGAGGTGACTCCTTGGTTTCGAAATAGCAAAGAGGGTGACGGTTGTGGGGAGGCCGCTATTTACTTTTACTTTTTATTTGTTTATACTTCGTCGAGTTCGTACAACGGAAGTTCATCTACGCCATGGTGTCCTATAAATTATATAAATGAACAACTCGCAAGTAGTCCTAAGCGTGTTAGTGGCAATTTGCAGTCCGCTTATCCACATTTTACAGTCTGGAACCGCGCGACCGCTACGGTCGCAGGTTCGAATCCTGCCTCGGGCATGGATGTGTGTAATGTCCTTAGCTTAGTTAGGTTTAACTAGTTCTAAGTTCTAGGGGACTGATGACCTCAGAAGTTAAATCCCATAGTGCTCAGAGCCATTTGAACCATATCCACATTTCAGCTCGATGTGGCTCAACAATAAATTCCTTCTTCAAGGGAGATTTAAAGTTCATTCCTTATACGAGATTATGTATATTCAGAAATCTATTATTTAACACGCACATCTTCTTCACATATCACAAAAATGTAAATAATCTCCTCAGCCCTCGACATAGTTCAGAATCTAAATCTTCTCAAAGCTCCATTATTGGTAAACTCCTTTCCTGGGACAAATTGGTCGCGTATTTGAAAAGACATTTTAACTCGCCTAAAATTGGAAAGTTTTAATACTCGTCTCACCATGCGGATTTAGAATGCGGACGGCGCACGAAACATGCTAGACTGAAAGGGATGAGAAGTTTCACTACACTACTGGCCATTAAAATTGCTACACCAAGAATAAATGCAGATGATAAACGGGTATTCATTGGACAAATATATTATACTAGAACTGAAATTTTCACGCAGTTTGTGTCCATAGATCCTGAGAAATCAGTACCCAGAACAACCACCTCTGGCCGTAATAACGGCCTTGATACGCCTGGGCATTGAGCCAAACAGAGCTTGGATGGGATGTACAGGTACAGCTGCCCATGCAGCTTCAACACGATACCACAGTTCATCAACAGCAGTGACTGGCGTATTGTGACGAGCCAGTTGCTCGGCCACCATTGACCAGAAGTTTTCAATTGGTGAGAGATCTGGAGAATGTGCTGGCCAGGGCAGCAGTCGAACATTGTCTGTATCCAGAAAGGCCCGTACAGGACCTGCAACATGCGGTCGTGCATTATCCTGCTGAAATGTAGGGGATCGAATGAAGGGTAGAGTCACGGGTCATAACACATCTGATATGTAACGTCCACTGTTCAAATGCCGTCTGTGCGAACAATAGGTGACCGACACGAGTAACCAATGGCACCCCATACCATCAAGCCGGGTGATACGCCAGTATGGCGATGACGACTACACGCTTCCAGTGTGCGTTCACCGCGATGACGCCAAACACGGATGCGACCATCATGATGCTGTAAACAAAACCTGTATTCATCCGAAAAAATGACGTTTTGCCATTCGTGCACCCAGGTTCGTCGTTGAGTACACCATCGTAGGCGCTCCTGTCTGTGATGCAGCGTCAAGGGTAACCGCAGCCATGGTCTCCGAGCTGATAGTCCATGCTGCTGCAAACGTCGTCGAACTGTTCGTGCAGATGGTTGTTGTCTTGCACACGTCCCCATCTGTTGACTCAGGGATCGAGACGTGGCTGCACGATCCGTTACAGCGATGCGGATAAGATGCCTGTCATCTCGACTGCTAGTGATACGAGGCCGTTGGGATCCAGCTCGGCGTTCCGTATTACCCTCCAGAACCCACCGATTCCATAGTCTGCTAACAGTCATTGGAACTCGACCAACGCGAGCAGCAATGTCGCGATACGGTAAACCGCAATCGCGATAGGCTACAATCCGACCTTTATCAAAGTCGGAAACGTGATGGTACGCATTTCTCCTCCTTACACGAGGCATCACGACAACGTTTCACCAGGCAACGCCGGTCAGCTGCTGTTTGTGTATGAGACATCGGTCGGAAATTTTCCTCATGTCAGCACGTTGTAGGTGTCGGCACCGGCGCCAACCTTGTGTGAATGCTCTGAAAAGCTAATCATTTGCATATCACAGCATCTTCTTCCTCTCGGTTAAATTTCGTGTCTGTTGCACGTCATCTTCGTGGTGTAGCAATTTTAATGGCCAGTAGTGTACTTGCATCTCACACGGAAGCTCCATTCCTGACAGCTGTAATAAAGTTTCTCACGATCTCTCAGAAGGTTTGCGTGCACATCCGTCCAAGCCTCCCGTTTACGATTGCTGCTAATCAATCGTGCATCGCGCAGTCCATCGCAAAGCTCGGTACAACTTGCTGAACGACGGCAGCAAAAGCCAGTGAGGGAATGAGTCCTCGAGGCAGCCTCGGTACGAAACGGGACTTGTAAACTCCCAGCGCACCTGCCTGAGTGCTCTAAAAGCGCCCTCTCGGCACACTAAATCACTGATAATTTTCGCAATTGCGTTTTCTTTGGCTTCTCTAATTTTTCCTGTCGCAGATCTATGTTAAAGAACATTTCATTTCCGTTTCATTTCTGTATCTTAATAAGTATAATTGATACAATATTTAAATGGAACTTAAGTGATCTTTGCCCCATGAACTGTCCGTTCAGTCGTCGCTGTACCCTTTTTAAACTAGATACCTCGGAACCATTGACTAAACAGAATATGCTACTGTAACCTCTACATTCTAGCTTGTTCCTAAATAATGGCTGATTTGTTATCTTTTTCTTACTTCTAGTCCGAACTTTACATTTATTTTAAAAGCTCGAAAATTATTGGAAAAAACTTTATAAACTTGTCCTAACAACATATTATCATAATCAAGATCTTTAAATCAAGCCGGATGTATAATTTCGTAAAGCATCAAGTTTTGGGGAAACTTTATCTGGTAATGTTCAGACTCTGGGCCCCTTACTTTTACATACTTTACATCCTTCTACTAACAAATTACATTGTTATAACAGTATCAAAATTTCATGTTACGGAATGGCATAACCCTTTGTCAACCGCACGAATAAGCAGGTTGCCCGCTATGCCTGAACTAAGGGTTCGGTGGTAAAGTAGGGGAAGCACTCTTTCTCTAACTCACAACGATTGCTGGCCAGGTAAGGTGCTTGCTTCCCCACACATTGACGTCGCATTCAAAACGAAGATGATGTAATATGTTACGAAATAAACACGTAGATAGCGGTGGCGACGCTTACCAAACAAAGATGGCGTCAGATGTTACGAAATATATACATAGATGTATGTAATTATTCGTACAATAGCTACGTGGCCTCAGCTGTTTTGAATGGTCCCGCATTTATTTTATTCATTCATTTACTAAACCCCACAAATATTAAAACATCAATTTGCTGTCATTTTTATTGACTCGTAATTGCAATTTCAGGTACCAAAAGAATTCTGAACGTATCAGTAAAGTGGGAAAAACACACGAAAGAAAAACGATGAGACAGATCTGAAGTAAGCAAGTAGTGACTAATATGTTTGCTAAAGTAGCGGAGAACAAAGAGAGAGTAAATTCAACTCTGAAAACTTCCTGACTGATTAAAATTATGTGGCGGACCGGTACTCGAACCCGGAGCCTCACTTTTCGTGGTCAATCCTTTTACCAACCGCGCAATTTTTTCAGGTCTTTTATTGCGCTGAAATGCAGTGAACTTCATCGTTGCACTAATGTTGATGCAAAGCGTAATCATTACCAACACATTCTTGAAATTGTTTACAGTAAGCAAATATTTCTTGCAGAACGTTTCCTTTGGCTATACTTGTATATTGTTTGAACTGGTTCTACGTGTAAGTTAAAGAAATTAAACAACAGAACTTCAGTAGTTAATACAGAATATGTAGAGGTTCGCGACGCGCACTCTCAGCTTTACTTCTGCTCATCTCTCTCCTCTATACTCTACACTTCGCAGAACTTCTCCCTCAACCTTCCTGGTCTCCTGAAAAACGGCGAAATGGTTTAGCCACTTGCTTCCAGAACGAATCTTTCACTCAGCATCTGGGTGTGCGTTGTTTCAAAATTTCCTGTCTGAATCTGTGCGTGGCGGACCGGACGCTGTGAATGTAGACCGTGAGTCTTGCCCGAATGGCTCAGTTTTCCCCCGCTCATAAACACTGCCAAAATACGAAACATAATCCATGAATAACAAAGTACATGAACTAGTTCGCCATACCTGAGCTACCAAAACTACACAAAAACACGTTTAGTACATAAAAACAAACTTGTCACAGCTCAGGACTAGCCAAATACTACAATGACAAGGCCAAAAACGGGCATATGTCACGAGTTTCACCAAAACATACATTCTAAAGATTAGATAATAAAAAAAAATTGAATTCAGTCGACTTTCTAACATCCCTTATGTTTGCAGATAACATGGTGTACTAATTTAGACATGCGGTGTACTAATTTAGACATTTGGTTGGCGGCCAGAAGACACACACAATTTGAAATAGAAGGTAAAGTGCATGTATAATTTGAATAATAACAAAATCTGATGTATCATGTTCTCTAACCAAAACATAATCTGTATGTATGTATTTCAGGAAAGTAAAATTAGAAAACCCACTGAGGATGCCACAACTGTGGTGTAACGTGTTTGGGTGACAAAACAAAACAATAATTTGTGTATTTGCAAAAAAGCGAAACCATTCTTAATTAATTATTATTTTTACGCAAGCACGGGAACTGAGCTCAAAACTCCAATATGAAATACTTCTTCTGGCTCCAAAGTTGAAGTTCGCTATCGTGCTGGCTTTTATATAGGCCTGGCTATTATACCCTCAGAATCTCACCAGTTTACAGGTTATTTGTACATCCAAATTTCAAATTACACCATTGTTGATTCATTCGTTGTGTAAAATGTATTTTAGACAGCTTGATGTTGTTCTATAGATTGTGGCTTAACATCCCGTCGACGGTGAGGCCATTACTGTAAAATACCACATTATTGTCGTTTTTGAGACTACCGTGATGGATGTTATAATTGTTTTTTCTTCTTTTATTTAACTGGGCAGCAGATACTGGTTGCAGTTCTGATGAAGTTATCTTGAGATATAATGTACTCATTGTACAGTTGCTTGCGGAATATACACTGATAAGACGAAATAGTATGGCTACCTGCTTAATTACATGTTGCTCAACATATAGAATGCAATACAGCAGTGATTCGGTGTGGCATGGATTCGACAAGTCCTTGGCAGATTTCCGGAGGTGCGTAGAACCAGAGGTCTACGAATAGGTTTCTTAATATCCGATGTTTTCCATCGCGTTCAAATTACGCGAATTAGGTTCCCAAGACGTCACCTCGAACTCACCCGCATGCTGTTCAAACCACTGAAGCACGACTCTGGGACTGTGACACGGACGGCTGTCCTGTTCGCAGATCCCCTTGAGAGAATGCAGGTGGTCCACCAAAATATTCACGTAGTTCACAGCTGCCCTGGTGCCTTTGTTTGCTACCACAGGTGACACGGAACCCCCGTGAATGTCTCCCTCGGTATAATACTGCCCTCCAACGTCCTGCGTCAGTGGTGCGGCGCGTGTTTCGAGCAGCCGTTTGCCTAGACAAATGTTTATCCAGAAACTACCATTGACCTCGTGTAACAAGAAACGTGATTCATCCGGTCAGGCGACATGTCACCATTGACCTGCGTTCCAACCCCGATGATCCCATGCCCACTGAGTCGTAATTAACGATGCTGTTGGATCAACAAGCGAACACGTAGGGGTGCTCAACGGCGGAGTCCCTTGTTCAACACTGTGCGCTTTACGGTGTACTCCAAAGCACTTGTGTGTGCACCAGCGCTGTACTCAGTCACGAGAGCTCCCACAGATTTTGACATTATGTGCTTCACAGAGCGATCAAGCTGATGCGGCGCGGACGTCCATCACTTTGTCGCACACTCGTGGAATTACCGTCTTTCAATCGCTTTCCGTAGATGTTCGCGATAGTAGCACGCAAACAGCCGACCGGCTAGCCCTTTCTGACATGATAATTCACATACGCAGGGCCCTGGTAATCTGACCTTAGTCAAAATCATTTATGTCAGTGAATTTCTGAATTTGCAGCTCGTATCGTCGCTAGAATGCGCCTCTCCCCCGATTCTGTTATTTCCTTACCGCGTCGTGTGTCCGCAATACCTTCAGGTGGCATTCAGATTCGTGGTGGGCAGTGGTCATAGTGTTTTGGTTCTTTACATGTTCTAAGTGAGTGTGCGGTCTCTAATAACTCCGACATCGACCTGAAGTTTTTGCAACCTGCCTCGAGAATGTGTGTTATTACGATTAAAAACCTATACTGCCAATTTTTTCCAATGTGGCCTGATTCCAGTGCGCTAGTCGTTTATCTCCTGTGCTAAAGCATTCATTTCATTCATCCAACGTTCTCAATTATTCCAATCTCTGTTCCCCTACAGTTTTTTGCCTTCTGCGGCTCATTGTAGTACCATGGAAGCTATTTAGTTACCTCTTAGCACACGTCCTAGCAACCTGGCCCTTCTTCTAATCATGCTTTTCCTCGTATTCGTTGCATCGTCGTTTCTGTGGAGAACCTTCTCATTTCTTATCTTGTCAGTCCATTTATTTTCAGACTTCTGTAACATTACATCTGAAACTCTTCACTACCACTCTTTCTTGACTCTGTCACATTCTGCCACTGGTTAACCCAACTCTTCTTAAGTGCGCTTGCTACTTCTTCTTCTTCAGTGCTCAACGCCAGGGGATGGTTTGCAGCTGCAATATGCCATTCCACTCTTCTGCCTGCCTCCCTCTTCATTTCCGCATACGTAGCTCACCCCACGTCATTATAATCTGCTGCATGAATGACGTCCTTGGTCGTTCCTAGCGATTCCTTCCCTCAGTAGCTGAGTATACTATTCTTCCAGTGATGTTATTGTGTCTTAAAAGGTGGTCTTACTTACGTGTGCATCCATAGAGATCTGATCTTCTGTACTCGTCTCAGTTCCTCTTCACTGGTAACTTTATTTCGCCAGCTGATCTTCATCATGCATCTGAATCAGCAGATCTCCAGCGCATCTAGACGTCTTCTCTATTGTCCAGGTTTCACACTGATATCGGCCCACACGCCAAAGAGATGCTTTCATGATCCGTTTCCTTATTTCCAGACTGCTGTCCTTGCGGTAAGCTATTTCTTTCTCTAATTAAATGCAGCTATGATTGAATCATCTGTAAATTTGTTTTTTTTCGCAACTTGTGTTACTTTCAGTGGCAACTGGCGATGCATAGGTATACATAAGAAAAAAGAACAAGCGCAGCTTATTTCTGCGTTCTGTAGCACTGTAATTATAGGCGGTGGCACGGCTATGTCAATACACTGTTGTCAAGAAAGACTTACGAGGAGAACACACCAACTGCTGTCACCCAATTTCGCTCATTGGAAGAGGAGTCAAAATAAGCGAACAAGTGTCTCGGCTTATCCATAGATAACGACGGTCAAAGATTTCAAGGTATTTTCGAGCTACTTTATATACCGTTTACCAGGCAAAATAGTGGCTCAATGGTCAGCATCGTGGCTTTCTGATTTTGCGCCCCGTGTTCGAAATCCTGTTATCGTTTTTATTTTATTTAATTTTATTTTGTTTTCGTTATCTGCTCATGTCCGTAGAAGGTTACTACAAGACTGCTTCTGATCAAAGTTGGGGAGACAAGGGCGTTATATTAATTATAAAATTGCAGCTCTGTTTCACAACAAATGTCCTACATTTATTGGATTATGTATATGTGTACGATGTGGCTAAGAACTACAATCTCTTTAAGTTCTCATTTTCTGGTTTTCATTCTCATATCAATTCTTATATTTTATTCGTATGTTTATTCTTCAGGAAGATTTAGCGCATTCCCTTAGATTAACACGGTTTTCCGAAACCCCCAAAGGAGCTTAAATCACTAAATAAAGCAAGGCTTCCAGTCCAGATTGTATAGCAGTCAAATTCCTTTCAGAGTATGCTGATACAATAGCTCCATATTTAGCAATTATAAACAATCTCTCGCTCACAGAAAGATCCGTACCAAAAGACCGGAAAATTGCTCAAGTCACACCAATACCCTAAAAGGGAAGTAGGAGTAATCCGCTGAATTACTGGCACATATCACTAACGTAGATTTGCAGTAGGGTTTTGGAACATATACTATGTTCGAACATTATGAAGTACCTCGAATAAAACGATTTATTGACACATAGTCAGCACGGATTCAGAAAATACCGTTCTTGTGAAACACAACTAGCTTTTTATACTCATCAAGTAATGAGTGCCTCAGACAGGGGATGTCAAATTAATTCTATATTTTTAGATTTCCAGAACTCTTTTGACGCCGTTCCTCACAAGCGCCTTGTAACCAAACTGAGTGCCCATGGAATCGACTTTATTCGTGATTTCCTGTCAGAAAGGTCACAGTACGTAGTAACAGACGGAAAGTCATCGAATAAAACAGAAATAATATCCGGCGTTCCCCAAGGAGTTGTTCCTGATTTATATTAACGACATAGGAGAAAATCTAAGTAGTCCTCTTAGATTGTTTGCAGATGATGCTGTCATTTACCGTCTTGTAAAGTCATCAGATAACCAAAACGAATTGCAAAACGATTTAGGTAAGATATCTGTATGGTGCGAAAAGTGACAATTGACCGTGAATAAAGAAAAGTGTGAAGTTATTCACATGAGTAAGAAAAGAAATCCGCTAAATTTCGACTATGCGGTTAGTCACACAAATCTGAAGGCTGTAAATTCAACAAAATACTTAGGAATTGCAATTACAAATAACTTAAATTGGAACGATCACATAGATAATGTTGTGGGTAGAGCAAACCAAAGACTGCGATTCATTGGCAGAACACTTAGAAGATGCAACAGGTCTATTAAAGAGACTGCTTACACCACGCCTGTCCGCCCTATTCTGGAGTATTGCTGTGCGGTGTGGGATCTGCGTCAGGTGGGACTGACGGATGACATCGAAAAAGTTCAAAGAAGGGCAGCTCTTTTGTATTATCGCGAAAAAGAGGAGATAGTGCCACAGACAAGTTACGTGAATTGGAGTGGAAATCATTAAAACAAAGGCGTTTTTCGTTGCGACGGGATCTTCTCGTGAAATTTCAATCACCAGTTTTCTCATCCGATTATGAAAAAATTCTGTTGTCACCCACCTTCATAGGGAGAAATGATCATCACGATAAAATAAGAGAAATCAGGGCTCGCACAGAACAATTTAAGTACTCGTTTTTCCTGCGTGCCTGTCGAGAGTGGAACGGTAGAGAGACAGCTTGAAGGTGGTTCATTTAACCCTCTGCCAGGCACTTTATTGTGAATAGCAGAGTAATCACGTAGATGTAGATGTAAATGATATCGATCGTAGAAACATTGGAACCACAGATACTCCGAACAGGTCTGCCACATTTCTTGGTATGAGTCTCACTCGGGGAGGAGCCTCGTTAACACAAGCGAAGATTTCTCGTGTTGGCAATAATATGATTGCAAACGATGCATAACGGATCACTTTTCCGAGAACTGGAGTTTGCAATTGACAATGAATCAAAATACACTACAGGAATTTCTCCAAAATTCAAACAATTTTCTCTTTTTTTTAAATTCATTAATCTGTCAGTCAGTAGACGAATAAGGAGAACGTGTGGTAACCTACCACAGAAAAAAATTGGAAATTTGTGGTAAGGTCCTGTGGGACCAAACTGCTGAGGTCATCGGTTCGTAAGCTTACGCTTAATCCAACTTAAACTAACCTACTCTAAGGAGAATACACGCACACCCATGCCCGAGGGAGGATTCGAACCTCCGACGGGGAGAGCCGCGCGAACCGTGCAAGGCGCCCCAGACCGCTCGGCTACCCTGCGCGGCCTAACCTTCCACTGATATGGGTACGTAAATGAAAAACAAAAATAACAATCGGGTTTTGAACACGGGGCGCAAAATTAAGAAGCCGCGATGCCAATCACTGTGCTACCATTTTTTATGACGATATCGCGCTCTAAAGGGAACAGGCAATACCTGGAAAATATCTTGAAAACTTTGACTGTCATTTTCCCACAAAGGATCGAGTATCTACGGATAAGCCGAGACATGTGTTCGCTTAATTTGATCCGTCCCTCACTGTGCGAAGTTTCTGGGATATCGGGTTATGGCACTTGCTGTGGTCTCTTCGTTGGCGTTCTGTCTACATCGCTTCACTTTAAACAGAAAATTCAAGATAAACAACAATAAAAATATTATTATGCCGTAAAAGATTTTTTGTATACACTTTGACATGTTTGAGAACACTGAGGCTTCCTGTGTGGCACTACTGGCGATGTTAAATTTGTTAAACGAATGACCTGCAGCATCCTACAGCGTCGTTCCACACGTGGCATTCTCGACCGGCAGCGCTGCAGTTTTATACATACATTTTTGTTACTTGTAAAAAAAAGGCAATAAAGATTTAATTAACTGTGGTTTCGCCGAAGCGTCGTGTATAATGGAATTTCCAGCAGGGCGCGCTGCGCGTGTGTAATTATGAAGCAGGGGCTCGCTGCAGGCGCAGTTTTTAGCGTGCCGCCTGCTAATTACTTTCCGATTGCGCCGTTAGGGGCGCACCTGCGCTGCTAAGTCGCCAGAGCACGCATGCACACACACACACACACACACACACACACACACACACACACACACACACACCACGATCACATATAGAACATGAACGATACTGAGATGCGGCAATAACGGTTGCAAGTGACCAAAGCCATAAATTTGAAACTCACTAGGGTCGTGCTGCTTGAAGTACGAATTCGTGCTGGCTGCCAATTTTCGGGTACAGAACTACATTGGTAGGATAATTAGGCCCTGCGATCGACTGTGATTACCACCTACTCAGATGACAAAAGTCATAGGATACCTCCTCATATCGCGTCGGTCATCCTTTTGCACAGGGTAGTGCAGCAACTCGACGTGGCATGGACTGAACAAGTCGCTGGAAGTGCTTTGCAAAAATATTGAGCCATGCTGACTCTATAACCGTCCATAATTACGAAAGTGTTGCCGGTGCATGATTTTGGGCACGAACTGACCTCTCGATTATATCGCGTAAATGTTCGACGAGATCCATGTCGGGCGATCTGGGTAGCCAAACCATTCGCTCGAACTGTCCAGTGTGTTCTTCAAACCAATCGTGAACAGTTGTGTCCTGATGACATGGCGCAGTCTCATTCGTAAAAGTTCCATCGTTGTTTGGGAACATGAATGGCTGCAAACGGTCTCCGAGTATCCGAATATAACCATTTCTAGTCAATGATCGGTTCATCTGGACCAGGGAACCCAGTCGTTTCCGTGTAAATACGGCCGCACACCATTATGGAGACACCATCAGCTTACACTGTGTCTTGTTGAGAACTTGGGTCCGTAGCTTCGTCACACTTGAACCCTACAGTCAGCTCTTACCAACTGAAATCGGGAGTCATGGTGGCCAGAGTTAAGTATTTAGTATATCTTTCAGAATTATATTTCAGAGACAGGACGACCTGGTGGAAAAACGGTCGAGAAAGTGCGTTGTCCTAAAAGGCAGCTACATCCTAATGTGCATTATTTCAAGTAAAAATTCGGTATTTTAGACTTTCATTCCACCCGCGCAGGTTTTTCACTGTTCCTGTAAATCAGTGCAAGTGAATACAGGAAGCGCCTTCGACCGATTTTCTTCAGTATGCCTGCCAAACCCAAGTCTGCGCTATACCTGAAAGATTATTAAGCTAGTGATGCTATTTTTGTAGTCCGCAAGAGTGGAGTTAAAATCCCTGTCTGACCATCGTGATCAGGGAAAATTCGGAAAATGACAGGATTCTTTCTTTGGTAAGATTACAGCCCAACCGAGTCCTCATTGTCCCTCAAGTGAGCCAGCGCTACTCCTGTCATAACCTTACTGTCAACGAGACTTTTGAATCTAATTAACCTAGTGAAGATCACGAACCGTCGATACATACTTCAAAGCATGAGGTCATGGCGTCTGCGTCGGTAATGGTTGTATATAGCCTTTGAAGATGGTCTTCGATTGTTTTGTATACATATTGTGGTTGGTGCCTTGCATGACGTTGGTTACTACACTTTTTGTTTCTCGTGGAGATGACGATCCACTAAGGAGGCGATCGCTTGGATCGTGTTGCATGTTAGATGTATACAGCTTGATCTTCCTAAATGGAAACAAACTGTGGGAAACGATCCCTGAAAGAATGATGAGCAAAAAAGGTCATATGGACATATGGCCGGAAATACGTTCCAAGGGAGCTACATCCACTTGAAAATGGAGATAAAAAATCTTTGACAGTGTAGGTTCTAGTGATTGAAAGCATACGTGCGAACACATCAGACAGGTGGGAATTTTCTCTCTGTAGTAGTATTTTAGTCGTACGATGGCACCGAACTGTCAGTAACAGTTTAGCGTCAATGTCTGGGCGGGAATTATCGGTCACCACCTCGTGGGACCAGACATCTTCCGACAACGCCTCAGAGGTGAGGCATATCTGCACATTCTGCAGGTAACCCTGTTTTCTCTGCTGGAAGGCGTGCCTTTGGTAGTACGAAGGGTAACGTGGCTCTGCATGATAGCGTTCCAGCTCACTTCCTCGACATCTACCCTGACCACACATTGATGCTGAATGGGTGATGATGGTTCGCTGTCACGTTACTACTGAAACACTAGTACATAGAGAATATTCCCATTTGCCTGGTGCATTCTTGCGTGTGCTTTCAATAACTGGAACCAATACTGTCAAAGATCTTTTATCTCCAAATTCAAGTCGATGGACTCGCTTTGGAACGCGCTTCCGGCCATGTATCCTTTTTTTTCTCTCTATCCTCTCAGGGATCGTTTCCTGCAGTTTGTCTCCATTTAGAACAATCGCTCTTTATAGATCTATTAGAGATGGCAGATGTATTGAAGATCGCGGTACTATTCTCCGCTTTCACCAGTGATGGCACAATCGTCAAAATGTTTTAAACGTAGGTTGTGGTGACACATTGATCTTTAGCTTAACTCGAGGTTTAGGTTAGATTAAAAGGTCATGGTTCGATTGTGAGTTGGTGAAGCCAACGAATGAGTAATAACCAACCTTTTGTTGTGCAGGTACAAGATGAAGGAAAGCCTCTTTTCTCCAAGGGCGATTCAGTAGTTTCCAGAGTTTAATATGTTTGAAATTGTTGATGACAAGTATATCCACGGCCAACCCCCCATCCACTTCCTCCCATCTCGAATTATCTTCGTAGCCACATTAGTTTACTTACTTAGGCACTTACTAGGTTTGCCACGAAAACCGGAGTATGTCTTTGACCTCGCCAATCAGCCTGATCCATCCTTCTCGATCCATACATTCATCTCCAGCTAGCCACATAGTTCGCACGCCCTCTCCGGTCCCGTCAATCCATCTCAGCCTTTGTCTTCCTCTCGGTTTGTTACCACTAATGTCTCCTTCCACCACCCGTCCTGCTGGTCTACACATCGCGTGCCCAGAAAACTTCGGACTCGTCTCTTTAATGCCCAGCGATTTGTACAAATCCTGCACTTCGCGGTTTTTCCTTTTTCTCCAGTCGTCTCCATCCTTCACTGCTCCTAAAATCAATATCATAATAGCATTCTCAAATGTATGGAGCTTTCTTTCAACATTTTGGGTCAGAGTCTCTGTTCTGTATGGGATCACAGGTTGTATTACAGGCCTGTAGATCTTCGTGGACCTCAGTGGAAGCCGAGACTTGAGCAGCTTCCCGAGTGCAAACGTTCACATTTATTTTATTAAATATTCGTGTTTTTATTGACACCGTCCATTGGTCATTTCTCCAGGATCGTATCTCCACCATACTGATGAGGTAATCGGTCTACTACTCTTCTACAATTACACCACAGGCCGTTCCCTCGGTGTGTGTGACCAGTTTCGCTCCGCTTAGCTGATATTTGCTTTGACAAGTGACGGGCTGGGCTGCAGCAGTGGGCACTTGTTTTCGCAATTGTGGCGTGCGAGAGTTGCGCGAGGTCACGACACGGGCGCCCGCCGCCCGCGGCTGTGACACGTTTAGCAGAGTGCCGGCGACAGCTGCGCTCCACTCCGGCACACCTAACGAGGTTTGCCGCCGCCGCCCTGGCGCTGGGGAGATCACCCGCCCGTGAGGACGACGCACAACTGACACATTGTTCCCAGCCAGAGGCCGTCCCTCTGCTTCAGTTCTCTGAGCGGTGATGGCCCTCACACGGCAGAAGCGACATTCCAAAATAAATCAACAAACACTAAAGGTTGTACGAGTTGGCTGCATATACGATAACAAACTTTTATCACTCTAACTTTAATCACGTTGTTGTAATCGAAGTGATGAGCGAAGGCTCGTTTTGCGTTTATTAGTTTTCTCAGCGCTCCGCGGCGTAAATCGTAGACAGTGCGAGCATTAAACGTGATCATAGCGCGTTAGTGAATTTTTAATTTCGTTTGTTGCGAGTTGTCTTGGCTAAGCGACAAATTCCACATAAACAAGAGAGAGACGTAAGTTACAGAATATACGCTTTCTTCAAGTCCGAAGCAGAAAACGGTGGAACAGGTGTGGTGTCGTTGGTCAGGGGTGTAACGTCTGCTTCGATTTCTGCAGACGGCAGGTAAACTTCTTGTGTGCGAACAAGCATGTGGATTTTACCGTAGGGCAGAGAAGATCCATTGTGGACGTATTAGACGGGCCGGTCCTGTGCGGGCATCGTTCGTTCGTGAATCCGACTATACAATGTGAAAATTATTTCAACCGACAAATTCTGGGAGGTTGCACGAGACAACTAAGCAAATGTTTTTCCCGTTTACCGATGAGGATTTCTTAAACCGGTAGAGGGAGTTTCCTCTGGATGAAAATTAATTAATCTAACAAGCTCTGGGAGGCTGCCTGGGACAATGAAAACGCTTTTTCTGATGTAGTGAAGTGGAATACCTACAGCCGTCCTTACGATGTTATTTATTATATGGCTACCAGTTCCGGTGCTTCAGTGTACCATCTTCAGTCCTTAAATGAGGGTGATGGGATTAACTGCAATCGTTATACGACTGGAATTAACCCCATCAGCATCAATTAAGGCCTGAAGATGGTGCACTGAAGCACCGAAACTGGTAGCCATACAATAAATAAAATCGTAAGGACGGCTGTATGTGTTCCGCTTCATTACATAAGTGAACGACCGAAGTCGCTCAAAACTCCAATATGATGCATGGACATACAGATACTTTCCTTATGTATTTTCGTCTGAGGACAGACAAGTCTTAATTCTTTATTATCAACAAACATCAACATTAGCAAAACACTACTGGCCATTAAAATTGCCACACCACGAAGATGACGTGCTACAGACGCGGAGTTTAACCGACGGGAAGACGATGCGGTGACATGCAAATGATTACCTTTTCAGAGCATTCACACAAGGTTGGCGCCAGTGACGACACCTACAACGTGCTGACATGAGGAATATTTCCAACCGATTTCTCATACACAAACAGCAGTTGACCGGCGTTGCCTGGTGAAACGTTGTTGTGATGCCTCGTGTAAGGAGGAGAAATGCGTACCATCACGTTTCCGACTTTGATAAAGGTCGGATTGTAGCCTATCGCGATTGCGGTTTACCGTATCGCGACATTGCTGCTCGCGTTGGTCGAGTTCCAATGACTGTTAGCAGACTATGGAATCGGTGGGTTCAGGAGGGTAATACGGAACGCCGTGCTGGATCCCAACGGCCTCGTATCACTAGCATTCGAGATGACAGGCATCTTATCCGCATGGCTGTAACGGATCGTGCAGCCACGTCTCGATCCCTGAGTCAACAGATGGGGACGTTTGCAAGACAACAACCATCTGCACGACCGGTTCGACGACGTTTGCAGCAGCATGGACTATCAGCTCGGAGACCATGGCTGCGGTTACCCTTGACGCTGCATCACAGACAGGAGCGCCTGCTATGGTGTACTCAACGACGAATCTGGATGCACGAATGGCAAAACGTCATTTTTTCCGATGAATCCAGGTTCTGTTTACAGCATCATGATGGTCGCATCCGTGTTTGGCGACATCGCGGTGAACGCACATTGGAAGCGTGTATTCGTCATCGCCATACTGGCGTATCACCCGGCGTGATGGTATGGGGTGCCATTGGTTACACATCTCGGTCACCTATTGTTCGCATTGACGGCACTTTGAACAATGGACGTTACATTTCAGGTGTGTTACGACCCGTGACTCTACCCTTCATTCGATCCTTGCGAAACCCTACATTTCAGCAGGATAATGCACGAACCCATGTTGGAGGTCCTGTACGGGCCTTTCTGGATACAGAAAATGTTCGATTGCTGCCCTGGCCAGCACATTCTCCAGATGTCTCACCAATTGAAAACTTCTGATCAATGGTGGCCGAGCAACTGGCTCGTCACAATACGCCAGTCACTACTCTTGATGAACTGTGGTATCGTGTTGAAGCTGCATGGGCAGCTGTACGTGTACACGCCATCCAAGCTGTTTGATTCAATGCCCAGGCGTATCAAGGCCGTTATTACGGCCAGAGGTGGTTGTTCTGGTTTCTTATTTCTCAGGATCTATGCACCCAAATGACGTGAAAATGTAATCACATGTCAGTTCTAGTATAATATATTTGTCCTATGAGCACCAGTTTATCATCTGCATTTATTCTTGGTGTAGCAATTTTAATGGCCAGTAGTGTACTTCAGTTACAGTAGAGGTTCAAAAATGCTTCCATTGACTTGTAAACAGAGATTACAAAGGTGGATCATGTTCTGTCTAACAAGATCGTAGACTGCAGGAGTATTCTTAATTCCTACTGCTGCTGCTATCCGAGCAATCAGAGCTTCTTCTGGTTCAACAGGGGTTTTGTATACGAGGGTGCATATATTTAGTCACACATAGGGGACCAGAGGAGGCAAATCAGAGAATCGAGTAGACACTCTCAATTCATTTTTCTGGAAACTGTCGGTTCAAGAATCGACGCACAGATGAAATGTGCCGATGCCCTGTCATGCTGGAACCTCATGCGCTGTCCGTGGCATGTCGTTTATTAACTTTGGCAAATCTTTGGCGAGGAAATTGTAATAATTCTTGTCATTTAATGACCTAGGTAGGAGATTTGGTTCAATTGAAAAGTCACCAACAACATCTATCCACACATTCTTGCAACCGCAGTTGATGAGTGCGAATAAATGTGGCATGTTGATTAACCTCACTCGAAACATGCGAATTGTGGGTATTGAAGACTTCATCACGCCCGAAGTGATATACACTTTGTCACAAGCCGCTTCACGTCAAGGAAGTCGGGCTGTATTGCGGAAATAGTATATGGAACGAAAATCTTCATTAATCACTGTTATTACTTGTGTTAATTACTCGAGATTAGAGCCACAATTTGGCCGTTGGTGGTCACGCAATTTCCATTACTTCGGGTTTGCAGGGCCCGCGCTTGGATCTTAACTTATATAACGACCAATTGGTAATTCAAGGCATGTTCTGCTCCACATGGACGGTCTTGTTTCCTGTGTTCTTTCTTTACAGTACTTGTACTCTCTGTGTGTAAGTGCTGTCAGTGTGTATATTACAGACACAAGCGGACGAACGTTTTTTTCGCGGTGTGTGGGTAAGTTATTCGTCTTACAAGTCCAAGGTATGTAAGAGGCCCAGAGCACAGGTCAAACAAGACATGTTTTCAGTTTCAGGGCGTAATTCTGTCAGTAAATTTACATCAAATTTAAAGTCAAATCTGTCCAAAGAATGGGCTCGATGCGTTCGAATACGGTAGGTTATTCAGATAAGAATCTAAATTACAAGCATTTAAATGGACTGCCTATAAGTGTAACATTAATTTCAGTACAACTCAGGGCAGGAACTTACAAGCATTATGATAGATACAAGTTGTGGGTAATCACTTTCATTGAACTGCAGGTTACAAGCGTTTGCACTGAAAGGATCCTGCTTCACCCCCTTTAATATAAATGTCATTTTTGATTATTTTGAAATTAGACCAGCAGCTTAGTTTTCTGTTGTCTTTTATCGTACTTCTGTTCTATGCTTGGAGAAAGAATTCGTGGGACTAACTTGTGTTATCTGTGTCCCACATCAGCAGCCTCTTCCTTCTGTTAGTCTATATTATGAATAAGCTCTGCAATGTGTGGATGTGTGAGTAACTGAGCGTGTATATGTACTGGTAGAAATCGGAGCAGTTTATTTCTTTCTTGAGTAAAGTCATGATATTTCCTGTCGAGTTCTGTTGAAACGTGTCCTATAAAATGATGTGCTGTAGAGCAAAGGTCATCCTACATTTTTAATGTCTTTCTATTGGCCAAGTACCCACCGAATCTTAACAGTTTCTCTAATCGTACAGCACCCTCCCACCCAGTAAAAAAAGAAGCAGGCCTCAGCGGCCAACTGTTAGAAAGTTTTCTGTACCGTCTTCCTGGGAACGTGAGTATTAATGTTCGTTAGAGCATTCCCTTTATTTGGAATAACTGCAGTTAAATATCCGTTTGCAATGTAGGGAACTATCGTCATATACTCGAATTAATAACCAAGGATTGTATTCACGAAGGACAACATTTTTATTCTAATAGTTTATAAGTATAATATGGACTGTGGTGTTAGCATTTTGTCCTACAGTTGATATTGAACCCTTGTCTTCAACATGTCCGTGGTTAAAAACAGAATTTGCTTTCGCTTCCATTAATTAATTGACTCATACTTGCGTCGCGCGGTGTGAATACTGAATAAATGTTTCTTTCTTTCGTGAACCATAAGTGCAAAGTTCGTACTGATTCTACGTTGTGCAGAGTTCTCAAGTCTTTCGATTCATTAATCATCTTCAGTGAACATTGATTTCAATTTTAATTATTCTAACTGTGATTCAGACTCATGTGTGACTGTTCGAGCTAAACATGTGTTTTTTAGGCTTCTGAGCAGAACATGAATTGGAGTAGGGGATTCCCACTGCGGGTCTGGTTGGAACAAGAGTCCTTAACTCACCAAATAGAACGAATACCTACAAGTATCTTCAAATTTATGAGTATCGACCTTTATCAGTTTTCTTGCATTTTTTGGCTTGGGTCTGAATTTATCGTCCATCTATTCTAGACCACCTAACTGCATCATGCTCAGCCCTGAGCAGAACGAATACCTATATGCCTGGGAATGCTATGATAGATTGCAGTTTATGAATATTATTAACTTTTACCAAATATAGCAGACTTGGTTTCGTGTCTCACGAAAAGCCCTCCTGTGATCGTAAAGCATCCTGACACCAGAACACGGTGGAATTTCTCCGGTTATTTTCTGTCATGAGAAGAACGATCGTGTGTTGTGAGACTCAGTGGTAATTCGCTTTCTAATGTAACCACACTCCCTGTTTCTTTCCACCAGGTTCATTTGCTAATGTTAAAGATTATTAGTAGCAATCCCCTACACATTTTTCGGAAAATGTTGATTAAGTTTTTTTTCTTGATGCACGATGTGAGCTGTGAGTGTGAAGGATTTTCCTAGTAATGAACACCCTTTTTATAGAATGTCAGTCACCTTTGCTCTCAGCCCCACTCTTGGTTCACCTTATTCCCATTTTCCTTGTGAGATCATTAACAGAGAGAGTACTCCGACGAGGAAATGTGTGGCAATATACTGTATAATGAGGCTTTCACCCTGTGTCGTGACGTCAAAGTCTCTGCATTAATTTCGTCGCGCTTCTACTATGTCATGAAATAAAGTTTAGTGGGACTTTGCATAACAACGCACGCAGTGGATCTGAAGCATAGAAATGCTACCTCCCTCAATTTTCATAGATCTCTCAACACTGCATGGTGTATAGTGAAAGTGTTGTCCCAAAGAATAATATCTAAATATGAATAAGACTCTAGGATACAGATAATAAAATGGTAAGTGTACGGATCCTTCTCAGCAAAACCACAGGTAACAGCTGTCACCTTCAACGCAAAACAAAAATTCACGATCAAGTGACACTGTAAAACACTCATCAAACTAGACTATCTTTACTGGACGAAAATATTTATTTTAAACAGAGACATTGACGAGCTCCGAAACAGAGAACGAAAGAAATAAGGAAAAAATTTAGTTTCAAATTACACTGACAAAGGAACATACAGACTAAGAGTAAATAATGAAATTGAAAGGTATACCCAAATTTATTGTTCAAAAAATGTTCAAATGTGTGTGAAATTTTATGAGTCTTAACTGCTAAGGTCATCAGTCCATAAGCTTACACACTACTTAACCTAAATTATCCTAAGGGCAAACACACACACCCATGCCCGAGGGAGGACTCGAACCTCCGCCCGCACCAGCCGCCCAGTCCATGACTGCAGCGTCTGAGACCTCTCGGCTAATCCCGCGCGGCCAAAATTTATTCTACGTGAAGAAGTGCAGGATAAAATTTCGTTGAAATGTTAAAGAAATGGAAACAACGAGATGTATATTTTGAAATCGTATGAAGGTCGCAGAAAAGCTGAAACAGACCGTAAAATGGACTGATGCAGTAAAAGAAGACTGAAAGTAGCGGAAATAATTCAAGATTGTATACTAGTCGGAAAGTGTCTTAAGCAGAGAATTCACGACTAAAAACTTGGCCTGTCAGAGAAACCCAAGAAGACAGGAACAACTTCCTCTGACATAAAGACATAGAAAACATCCTGAGAGAATGAAAGTATTGTAGGTACAAAGGTAACCTAAAACAAAACTCTGAAATACTCTTTTCTGTAAGTCGAACAGTCTTCTTGGGGCAGAACGTGAAAAATGATAAATAAATAAATAAACAATGAAGAATTAATAATTCCAGTTCCAATAAAGGCGTGTGTGGACAGGTGGGAATATTCCCGAACTATTAGATTAATGAGTCGTGATTGCAAAATAGTGTCACGAATTGTTTACAGAAGAATGGAAAAAACTGTTAGAGGTCGACTTCGGGGAAGATTAGTTTTGATTCCGTACAGATATAGGGAACCTTGATGAACCTAGAGAAAGATTTCAACAATGTGAGGCGGAATAAGATGTTCATAACCCTTAGAAGGTAGACCTAAAGTAAAGAAGCAGACGAATGACCAACTACATCCACAACACCCTAGTGGGGGTGATAAAAGGGGAAGGGGAAGAAAGTTTGCTGTTTCGTGCCACTCCAACGTGGGTCGGGCAAAACGTTTTGCATGTTTTTACTATCAGACGGTAACTGCTAAAGGATGTTGTATTTTTTGTATTCTTATGTAAACTGGGGACGACGCCTCTCTTCAGCACATGACAGCGGTCCCAATGAGACCGCGCTGAGATGAAAATACCTACTCGGACGCGATTATAGAAGCTCCACGAATGAAGGCCCCGCCCTAGAAGAGGGCCGATCTCCCCGAAAGATAAGTCACGATAACAATTTCATCAGTTTTTGTGAATTACAGACAGTTGAGTTTGAGTCATCTGAAATTTCACGTGAAATTATACTTTTACGAAGTAATTTTTTCTTTTTCGTTAATTTTTTACTAATCTTTTTTTAGAACGACGCGTTTCAGCATCAGCTGCGTTAAAGTTAGGTGTACATTACTCTGAAGTGTGGTAAGGATCACTTGCTAGATGTACCAGTGAGGTTTTGTACCGAAATTTAACGCTGTACGGAAAGATTAATTTTTATTTCAGTGTATACGTTAAATGAGTTGAATGTGTAAATAATTTCTTTGTTGCCTGTAGTTACATGTTTGCTGAAAATTTATTAGGCACTCAGAGCACAGTAATGAACACATCACCATCACTTATCATTTTATTAACGTTCTAGGTGTGCCGTATAAATAAACAGGATTAAATGTCGATAAATAACCTTACTGGCACACCTAGAAAATGAACCTCATCATACTTCAGTTTAACTTACATGTAACTGTAATACACTTGATGATAAAGCGTGGTGCCGAAAGGCATCGTGCAAATAAATATTTGTAAATAGCTATTGAACCAGGAAAAATTATTTCATACATTTATAATTCAGTCACCGACTTCGACCTTTTCCATATAAAATGGATAATATTAGGTGTTATTATACCGTCACCTTTCTGCCTCCGTAGCTGAGTGATAAGCATAGATGGCCGCCATTTGGAGAACTAAGATTCTGTTACCGTTACTTCCGTGGTGAGGAGAGTGGTAGGGGATGCACTCAGCCTCGTGAAGCCAATTGAGGAACTACCTGAATGAGAAGTTGCGGCTGGAAGGTCGGCAAAACAACCGGGAGAGCGGTGTGCTGACCGCAGGCTCCTCCACATCGCATCCAAGACCTGGACGTGGCGCTCGCTATACTGGTACCGGCAATAAGTCATTTGTACATACAATGGGAAAAGTAAATTACGGACATTATAATATGAAGAACTCCTATTTAAACAAGTGGTATGTAGAACTGATATAATTAATTTGAGGTAAAGAAGACCTGATTTCGACAAGATCCAGAGCAGGTCCAAGTCAGTTGATTAAAAATAAAGCGAGCCTGGCAATGTTGCAGAATATTCAGATACAGTGGAAGCAAAGAAAAAAAAACATCCAGTCTGACGCTAGCAAGAGAGATGCTCGTATTAGAAGGGTGTAAGACTAGATCGCAAGTATCACCACTGTCGTTCAACGTGTGTGTCGAAGAAGCAATGAAGAGAGAGAAGTAGTTTTTCAGATGATGAATAGAAAATTACAGATTCCAAAGGGAACAGATTCGAGTGCTGAAACCGCGGAGGACGTGGTCACTGTTCTCCACTGGAGTAGGTGTTGTTTTGTCTTTACATTCATATCGTCATAACTGACACTAAACTCGCCTCCAACGAACTGTCTTATCGTATTTCCGCTGTAAGGGCGCGAACCGAAAACTAATAAGTAAAAATAAATAAATGAATGAAAAATAAAACTGTTTTGCTTGCTCTGCAAGCAAGAGGCGACTGGGCACCTGCGCCCAGCCGCCGCTTCTCCGCCCTTGTTGACGTCACTTGGTCGGCGGCGCAGCTTGCAGAGCGATGCGAGCAGAAAGAGGCAGGGGCTGCCGAGGGGCAGATGTCGCGCCGGTGGCGTAGCGCGCCCTCAATCACGGCCGGGATTTACTTAATAGAAAAACACAATCACCCGCCTAATAAATATGTATGCGCCAAGGAGGCGGGCCGCCTTCCGGAATTAATGTTTTGACGCGATTTGCAATCGTAAAGGCGCCGCGGACGCACATGGGACCCCGCGTAGGAAGGGTGGCGCGGCCGCCTCTCGCCTCTCGTGTCGCAGTCAGTGACTGGTGTTACAGTTAGCTGCGCCTCTTTCCTTCACGTGACCGAGATGGAAAAAAAACATTGTCGGAGAACATTAATGCCCACAGGCAAAAACAGGAAGGAGAGACGGAAGGAAAGGATACATGAAAACCACATAGGGTGAAATTTGCGTCATTATTCTTGGAACCGAACGAAGTCGCGCATTGGTTAGCACACGGGACTCGAATCTGGGAGAGCCATGGTTCAGATCACGTCCGGTGATGCAAATTTAGGTTTTCCTTGAGTTCCCTAAATCACTCCAGGCAAATGCTGGTATGGTTCCTTTGAAAGGGCACGGCCGATTTCCTGCCTCCCTCTTCCCTACTTTGAGCTTCTGCTGCAATGTGGACGAGACGCTAACCTCTATTCTTCCTTTTTTCCTCCTTATTGCTGGAAACTACCTGGTCACTAATTCACGGCCTGCCAGTAAAACGAGTGTCGTCGTCCATCGGAAACGCTCCGTATGGGTCGCAGTCTAACTGCGCTCCGAAAGTCCTCGTCCACCCCAGTGAATATGATGCTCTGCTCGGCTGAGCTAATAGGTGTGGCTGCCCGGAGAATGCAATTACTGAAGTTCAAGGAAAAAACAATACAATTGTGTGAAGGAAGGTAGATGAAATTGTGCGATAAAAAAATGAATTAAAGACTGAAAAATAAGCGCAAAAGACAGGCGCAGAAGATATTCCGAAAATATTAGACAAGAACCGAAAGCGAAAAATTTAGTGAATGATACAGGAACTCACTGCTATCTTGAATCGATAACTTGCTGCACTTTTGCTCCTACGTGTAGGAAACGAACCCTGCATTCTTGAATAGGTATCTGTAGCTTCCCGTCTTCTGATGTAGAACCAGTATGGAAAACCAGGAATTTACATTCATTTAAGACAGACTTGATTACTCGGTAGGAGCTATGAAGTAAACATCCTTTTATTTTGTTCTTCGGTTTCGTATCGTTCTCTCTCATACCCTTCAAACCACTAGGCCAGTATTCATTTTCGCCCCTGTAAACAGGGACAGTTGCTTCGCTACTCTGCTACGGGGCGTTACCTGGCGCCTGTTCTATGAGGTGAATTCATGTTCTAAGGCCTCCGATTTTTTTTTCTCCGGACTGGAAAGAGATAGAAACATGCGCATTGTTTTAAAATAGGCCGCGTTCATTGTCAATACGTCCCAGAGATGGCAGCACCGTACGGCAGATGGAATTTTACCGCCAGCGGCGAGAATGAGAACTGTTTTAAATACTTAAAATGGCGACGTTTTCCTTACTTGAACAGCGTGCAATCATTCGTTTTCTGAATTTGCGTGGTGTGAAACCAATTGAAATTCATCGACAGTTGAAGGAGACATGTGGTGATGGAGTTATGGATGTGTCGAAAGTGCGTTCGTGGGTGCGACAGTTTAATGAAGGCAGAACATCGTGTGACAACAAACCGAAACAACCTCGGGCTCGCACAAGCCGGTCTGACGACATGATCGAGAAAGTGGAGAGAATTGTTTTGGGGGATCGCCGAATGACTGTTGAACAGATCGCCTCCAGAGTTGGCATTTCTGTGGGTTCTGCGCACACAATCCTGCATGACGACCTGAAAATGCGAAAAGTGTCATCCAGGTGGGTGCCACGAATGCTGACGGACGACCACATGGCTGCCCGTGTGGCATGTTACCAAGCAGTGTTGACGCGCAACGACAGCATGAATGGGACTTTCTTTTCGTCGGTTGTGACAATGGATGAGACGCGGGTGCCATTTTTCAATCCAGAAACAAAGCGCCAGTCAGCTCAATGGAAGCACACAGACTCACCGCCACCAAAAAAATTTCGGGTAACCGCCAGTGCTGAAAAAATGATGGTGTCCATGTTCTGGGACAGCGAGGGCGTAATCCTTACCCATTGCGTTCCAAATGGCACTACGGTAACAGGTGAACCCTACGAAAATGTTTTGAAGAACAAATTCCTTCCTGCACTGCAACAAAAACGTCCGGGAAGGGCTGCACGTGTGCTGTTTCACCAAGACAGCGCACCCGCACAACGAGCTAACGTTACGCAACAGTTTCTTCGTGATAACAACTTTGAAGTGATTCCTCATGCTCCCTTCTCACCTGACCTGGCTCCTAGTGACTTTTGGCTTTTTTCAACAGTGAAAGACACTCTCCGTGGCCGCACATTCACCAGCCGTGCTGCTATTGCCTCAGCGATTTTCCAGTGGTCAAAACAGACTCCTAAAGAAGCCTTCGCCGCTGCCATGGAATCATGGCGTTAGCGTTGTGAAAAATGTGTACGTCTGCAGGGCGATTACGTCGAGAAATAACACCAGTTTCATCGATTTAGGGTGAGTAGTTAATCAGCAAAAAAAATCGGAGGCCTTAGAACTTGAATGCACCTCGTAATACGATGTGGCGCCCTGTCCGAGCCGTCCATAAAACCAGATAGTAAACATTCTGCTGCCGGAAGAGTTGTCGTCATGACGTTCTACGATATGCCCTCTTACACACGTAAATTGCCATGGTTATACTTCTTTTAACTTTTAAATCCTGCTTTTCCTTTTTTTTATGCTCGCTCTGTCATAATATGAAAAAATGGTGTTATACATTAACACTTTGAAAATTTTTTATTCGTTATTACTTAAGTTGCAATACGACACGTACTCTGTCCTTTTAAAGTAGATATTACTTAACATCCAGTTTTATAACGTTCATATATCTTCCAGTTGGCGACACTGACAGTGATATGAAGAATTGTAATTATAAAGGAGATTGTTCTCGTTTTGGAGTTACATGTAGAGCATGTACCTGTGGAGCGTTACGAGTGGGAGGAGAAGCTGTGTGCAGCTATTGTGACCGATATACATGCATACTCCTAACCTTCTAGTTAGTATGACAACGAGTCATATGTATATTACATGTACCATTTGACGATCTGTTTGTTTCAAAGTATGCTTTGTCAAATAAACGAGATACGATTTTTTAAACAGTGTGGCCCAGCGGTTCTAGGCGCTTCAGTGTGGAACCGCGCGGCCACTGCGTCGCAGGTTCGAGTCCTGCCTCGGGTATGGATGTGTGTGATGTCATTAGGTTAGTTAGGTTAAAGTAGTTCTAAGTTCTCGGGGACTGGTGACCTCAGCTGTTAAGTCCCATAGTGCTCAGAGCCATTTGAACGATTTTTAAAATTTCTGATTTGGTTTTTATGTGTTCCGGTGTAGTTCCTGAAGCTTCAGTTATAAGTAAAATATTTTTTTTGCGTCTTATATAAATGAAATAATTTATCATCACTTCCAATCGTAAATATATTGGCATTACTGTTCTTGTTCGAGCAACGCCTGTCGTCATCATCAATACACCACGAAGACACCTCGACTCTTTTCCTGCTGGGAAAGTTGCGGACAGTGAGATTAGGGAACTTTTCCTCGAAATTTTGTGGGTGCAAATTTCACAGGTTGCAGTTTGTAGGACACCTTGTAGTCGCAATGCAATTGACCAGCAATGTAAAGATCTTGCTGCCGGAAGACGAGCGCCACCACCGGTCAACGAAGCGTTGTACGACATGTTTTCTTACATACGCGTATTGCACTTTCTTCTCTTATGCTGCATACTCTGTCCTAATATGAAAAATCGTTATACATTGTCACTTTAAAATTTGTTTATTTGTTATTACGTAAGTTCTATGATACACGGTTGGTCCTTTGAAAGTATATCTTACTTAATACACAGTTTTACAGTGCTCATATATGTTCCACTTGGCGATAATAACAGTGACATGAAGAAAACAGTTTTCATGAAGTTACTTATAGAGGACGCACGCACCTAGCGTTAGGGAGTGGGAAAAAACCTATATACAGCTTATGTCACATATGTAAGTGATTAACCATTTCTATTTGGTGCGAAAGATGACAGTTTGCTTCAAATGTGGATGTATGTGAGTTAGTGCAAATGAGTAGGAGAAACATTCCTACAATTTTTGGTCCGATGCTTAACTAAATCACATTAATTAAATATCTATGCGAAACAACACGTAATGGAACGGCACTGAAGGTCGTTTGCAGAAAACGTATATGGCCAAATACAGTGTACTGGGAAACCTCTGGGAAAGCGGAACGCGCCTATAAAGGAGAAAACGTAGAGAAGCCTTGTGCTGCTCAGTCAATTTCTCACAGCAGTACGTCGCAATTACACTTTATTCACGGACTTGCAGCATTTAACACGTTCATTGCGTAACCGAAGTCAGTCAGAAGTTTGTGCTGTACGACGAACTGTCAACCTGTACCCAACTTGTAATTAGCAGTTTCGTCCAAATAAACGGACCGAGGGTATGATTCCAGCATCCACCATGTCGAATTATACGAAGATATTAGCACAATTCAGAGGCTTGTTGCTAAACTTGTTACCGGTAATTGGATCAGAGACGTGAAAATCTCGAGATCTCCGACAGAATTAGAAACCCACAGCGGAGACGAATACAGAACTGAATCCAGGAGCAAGGTCGCCACTGTGAACGCTTCTTTCAACAGGCACAAATATTATAGTAATTGTGACTTGTGCCTGTAACTTACTGAACTAAGACTGTATTTGTTGTGGCTCGAAAGGAACTATAACCACTAGTACTAAATACCCCGTAACTTCAATGATGTGTTAAAAGCAATATGACGACTGTCCACCGCGAAAACTGAAAGCCGTCGGGTAGTGATGCGTAAACGTGACTCTGTAAGGAAAGTATATAAGTGGGGCAGAGACAAATGAGGAATCGTTCTAACGACGATCCGGGCTGCAAATGATGAAATCCTCTGTCGTAAGGGCCTTTGACAAAACGTAGATTGTTGTAGCCCGACGCCTGGGAACGAGCATCTCGAAAGTGGTGAAGCTGGTTAGCTGGGCATGTATCGAAAGTGGTTGAAGGGCGGTGAAATTGCGACTAGGCGACAAGGTGTTATACGTTCAAGGCTCTTCACAGAACGTAGAGATCGGAGGCTTTCCCGCTCTGTCAAACAGGATTGGCCACGATTTTTGGCAGTCAGCGATATCGCACATTGTTGGTGCAAGCTCAAATATTTTGAATCACACCATAGAATCACGATTCTTTTTACTTCAGATCGATGGTCGTGTTCGGATATAACATCACCCACGCGAAAAGCTGCTTGAAACCGAATATAGACTGGGATGTCTACGGATTCAATGCGGGGTGGTAGGGTGGTGGTGGTGGTGGTGGTGGTGGGGTATAGATAGACAGTCATCCGAAATGCTTTGGAACACCTTTCCTCAAGACTGTCTAGAGCTGCTAGCTCGGCAGCCCACAAGCGATGGAAGTATCTTACATCTTGTAGCTACAAATAGGCCAGACCTTATCGACAGTGTCAGTAGAGAAACTAGGATTAGCGATAATGATGTCATTATAGCAACTGTGGTTACGAAAGTTAATTAATCACTCAAGAAGGCTAGGAGAGTGTGTCTGATAGAGCAGATAAGGAGTTGTTAGCATCTCACTTAGACAGTGAATTGACATCACTTAGTTCAAGTAAGATGGCAGTAGAGGAATTATGGGCAAAGTTTAAGCAGATTGTAAATCGTTGTCTGGAGAGTTATGGGCTAGTAAGTGGATAAAGGATGGAAAAGACCAACCGTGGTTTAATAACGAAATTCGGAAGATCCTGAGGATGCAGAGGCTGTTGCACTCTCTGCTCAAAAGAGAGCGCACAAGTAACGACAAGCAAAGGTTAGCAGAGATTCGTGCGTCTGTGAAAAGATATGTGCGAGAAGCATACAACAACTAACACCGATACACCTTAGCGAAATATTTGGCGGAGAAGCCGAGAAAATTCTGGTGCCAGGGCTATGAGCTGGTTCTAATTCGAAAGTCTGGTCGGGTATAGCATTCAGTCCCTTGTTGATCAGTTTAGTGTGGCAGTTGAAGATAGCAAAACGAAAGCCGAAGTTTTAAATTTCACTTTCAAGAAATCGTTCACACGGGAGAACTGTACAAACATACCGTCATTTGACCATCGGACAGACTCCCAGTTGGACGATAGTAATAAGCATCCCTAGCGTACAGAAACATCGGAAAGATTTGAAAGCAAATAAATCATCAGGTCCCAATTCGGTCTTACAAAGAATATTCTGTGGCATCAGCCCCTTACGTGACTTGCTTTTATCGTGAATCTCTCGCCCAGCATAAAGTTCCAAGCGATTGGAAAAAAAGCGCAGATGACTCCAGTACATAACAAGGGTAAAAGAACGGTCCGCCAAAATTACAGATCAATGTCCCTAACTTCGGTACCCTACAGAATCCTTGAACGTATTCTCAGTTCGAATATAATACACTTTCTTGAGACTGAGAAGGTTAAGTCCGCGAATCAGCATGGTTCTAGAAAGGATCACGCTTGCGAAACTCAGCTTTCCCCTTCCTCACATGATATATTGCGAACTATGGATGAAGGGCAACAGGTTGATTCCATATTTATAGATTTCCGGAAAGAATTTGACTCGGTGCCACATGTCAGGCATATGGAATAAGTTCACCGATATGTGAGTGGCTCGAAGACTTCTTAAGTAATAGAACCCCGTATGTTGTCCTAGAGGCGAATGTTCATCAGAGAGAAGGGTATGGTCAGGAGTGCCACAGGGAAGTGTGATAGGACGGCTGTTGTTCTCTGCATACATAAATGATTTGGCAGGCAGGGTGGGCAGCACTATGCGGTTGTTTGCTGATGATGCTGATGATGTAAGGTAAGGTTTCGAAGTTGAGTGTCTGTAGGAAGATGCAAGCCGACTTAGACAAAATTTCCAGTTGGTGTGATGAGTGGCAGCGATCTCTCACCGTGGAAAAATGTGAGTTAATGCGGATGAGCAGGAAGAACAAACTGTAATGTTCGGTTACAGTATTACTAGTGTCCTGCTTGACACAGTCAAGTCGTTTGAATATGGGCGTACCGTTGCAAAGCGATATTAAATGCAACGAGTGTGTGAGAAATGAGGTAGCGAAGGTGAATGGTCGACTTCGGTTTATTGGGAGAATTTTAGGAAAGAGTGATTCAACTGTTAAGGAGGCCGCATATGGGACTGTGGTGCGACCTGTTATTGAGTACTGCTCGAGTGTTTGTGATCCGTGTTAGTTCTGATTGAAGGAAGACATCGGAGCATTTCAGAGGTGGGATGCTAGATTTGTTACCGGTAGATTCGAACAACACGGAGTGTTACGGAGATGCTTCGGGAACTCAAACGGGAATCCCTGAAGGGAAGGCAACGTTCTTTTTGAGAAACACTATTGAGAAAGTTTATACAACCGGCTTCTATAGCTGACTGCCAAACGATTCTATTGCCGCCAACGTACGTTGGTCGTAATGGCCACGAAGACATGACACGAGAAATTAGGTCTCATGCAGAGGCATATAGATAGTCGTTTTTCCGTCGTTCTGTTTGCGAGTGGAACAGGGCTGGGAATGACTAGTAGTGGCACAGAGTACCCTCTGCCACGCACCGTACGGTAACTTGTGGAGTGTCTATGTGGATGTGGATATGGTTGGAAACATGTACCGGATCATGAAGGCATGCCAGTATTATGTTATAGGCTTCCATGGAACATGTGGTACTAATCTGAGACTCCATGACAACTGTAGACTATATCAACACTTGCGCACCACCCTCATACTTTCATGCAAGATATCTTTCTCTATGGCGATGGCACCTTTCAACAGGATAACTGGACGTGTTACAAGGTGAGAATCGTGCTACGCTGGTTTTAGGAGCGAGATAGTCAACTCACATTGCTGTCTTGGCCACCAAATTCGCCTGTTCTGTATGCGACGGGAAACATCGAGTATTGCGTAACCTGTGCGTAGACATCTCGTGCCACATACTTCCGCAAACGTGCAAAGGATTTGTCGAGTCCATGGCACGCACAGTCATTGCTGTACTGCTTCTGTAAGGTGTAGCAACAAGATAATAGGCATGTATAGTCATCATGTTTTGGCTCACCAGTGAATTAAATCCATTTCTATTTTCCTAAATGGGACGGCGTTTGCAAACAATGAAGTTAGCAGTGGCTGGCAACAAGTGCGCAGTTATCCTGCAGATGGTTTCTTTGCGGTTTACTTAAACGTGTCTTCTTCTGGTGTCATATACTTGAAACTGTATCAGTTTGCGCCATAATTATGTCACAACATTTATAATGTGTGATAAGTATGTCAAAGAAAAAGTGAGTGATTTTAGTGATTGTTGTGTTAGCCCAGTAAACGAGTAACTACAATCCAATTTAAATAAAGTAATGACAGTTCGATGTTGATTGAGTATTTGTTTTCTTATATGCATGGTGCTTCACAATTTGCATTAACGGTGTTTAAGGTCTGTAAGGGAGACTCGATAAGGTTTGTACCGTTTGAATATAAAATAAGTTTCAAAATCTGTTTAGTTTCAAATCTATCGCTTCATGGTATGCATACACACTGATAAAAGGGCGCTGTTTTTGACATCACATATCGGTTTAGAACGACTGCAACAAGTGCTGCAGGAAACTGGCACGTTCGCCACGAGGAGGGCTGGCTGTGGTGTTCCACGAAAGCGCTGAACTCTCGACTTAGAAGAACACGTAGAAGAGAATCCGACGACGGGTACTTGAAACACACATGGGTTCCTGTAGGGCACGCAGGTCAAACCTCTTTCCCTCGACAATATGTGTGCTGCGAAGTGGGTGGAGGGAACCGATATTCAGACTTATTTTACACTCCTGGAAATGGAAAAAAAACACATTGACACCGGTGTGTCAGACCCACCATACTTGCTCCGGACACTGCGAGAGGGCTGTACAAGCAATGATCACACGCACGGCACAGCGGACACACCAGGAACCGCGGTGTTGGCCGTCGAATGGCGCTAGCTGCGCAGCATTTGTGCACCGCCGCCGTCAGTGTCAGCCAGTTTGCCGTGGCATACGGAGCTCCATCGCAGTCTTTAACACTGGTAGCATGCCGCGACAGCGTGGACGTGAACCGTATGTGCAGTTGACGGACTTTGAGCGAGGGCGTATAGTGGGCATGCGGGAGGCCGGGTGGACGTACCGCCGAATTGCTCAACACGTGGGGCGTGAGGTCTCCACAGTACATCGATGTTGTCGCCAGTGGTCGGCGGAAGGTGCACGTGCCCGTCGACCTGGGACCGGACCGCAGCGACGCACGGATGCACGCCAAGACCGTAGGATCCTACGCAGTGCCGTAGGGGACCGCACCGCCACTTCCCAGCAAATTAGGGACACTGTTGCTCCTGGGGTATCGGCGAGGACCATTCGCAACCACCTCCATGAAGCTGGGCTACGGTCCCGCACACCGTTAGGCCGTCTTCCGCTCACGCCCCAACATCGTGCAGCCCGCCTCCAGTGGTGTCGCGACAGGCGTGAATGGAGGGACGAATGGAGACATGTCGTCTTCAGCGATGAGAGTCGCTTCTGCCTTGGTGCCAATGATGGTCGTATGGGCGTTTGGCGCCGTGCAGGTGAGCGCCACAATTAGGACTGCATACGACCGAGGCACACAGGGCCAACACCTGGCATCATGGTGTGGGGAGCGATCTCCTACACTGGCCGTACACCACTGGTGATCGTCGAGGGGACACTGAATAGTGCACGGTACATCCAAACTGTCATCGAACCCATCGTTCTACCATTCCTCGACCGGCAAGGGAACTTGCTGTTCCAACAGGACAATGCACGTCCGCATGTATCCCGTGCCACCCAACGTGCTCTAGAAGGTGTAAGTCAACTACCCTGGCCAGCAAGATCTCCGGATCTGTCCCCCATTGAGCATGTTTGGGACTGGATGAAGCGTCGTCTCACGCGGTCTGCACGTCCAGCACGAACGCTGGTCCAACTGAGGCGCCAGGTGGAAATGGCATGGCAAGCCGTTCCACAGGACTACATCCAGCATCTCTACGATCGTCTCCATGGGAGAATAGCAGCCTGCATTGCTGCGAAAGGTGGATATACACTGTACTAGTGCCGACATTGTGCATGCTCTGTTGCCTGTGTCTATGTGCCTGTGGTTCTGTCAGTGTGATCATGTGATGTATCTGACCCCAGGAATGTGTCAATAAAGTTTCCCCTTCCTGGGACAATGAATTCACGGTGTTCTTATTTCAATTTCCAGGAGTGTAGATCCAAACAGTACATTTGCGGCCACGCGTTCTGTGGGATAGTTCGGCTACCCTTGCGGATACATCACTTTACACATCGCTGTGTTCCAGGTAGCCTACATCGCCTGCACAGCGTCGAGCAGCACCAGTTCAACAGCTGCTCAACAGAGGGCGCCTTCGGTGGAGAAACTATTTTGGCCGCATCTCCCACGAGCGCCAATCCGAGAATATATCACACGGCCAAACAAGCCAACCGGCGACGAGATCCCTATCCCTCATAGCAGCGGCCAACCACGCGACTCCACTGTATTCACCCGCGCGCTATTATAACCTGCGACCTAGGGCTTGGAGGCAGTCTCATCACGGAAACAAACTCGGAGTTGTATCACGGAGTCGCGACCAGCAGCTCTCATTCTCGTCGATTAATTGGAACGCCATCTTGGATACACGCCTAGCTGTGACGAACTTGTTATCGTAACCAGAAGTCAAATTCTGTATTGGTATCCGAACTTAGCCTCAGGCAGAGATTGTACTACTGGAAGTATTGTGAATTTGTGTTCAGAGTTCCTATCAAGATATTTATGACTTGTAATAAACTAGAGTTTTCTGCACTCAGGCTAATTTATTGTGTAGTGGTTTCAGAACGCAACACTGGCGTAATTGTAGTGGTTTCAGAACGCTACACTGGCGTAATAAGAGTGATATACATCCTACCACTGAGAGCACGTCATAACGAGTTGCTTATTAAAATTTTATCCACTAAGTTCTCTCTACAACTCCCAGAATCCTGCGATAGGACTTTTGAAAAACCCTTTCTGTATAGCGGAGCCAGAGAATATGACTTGATTGTGGTAGCTATCACAGATATGTTTCGTGTACATAGTGCAGTTCGAAATGTCATTTATGTTGGGACACGTGGCGTTGACACCTATATCTTTAGGAACACAGTATTCCTCTGCTCTCTTCTCATTGGTTACTCAAAACCGTCAATTTAGTCGCCATCCAGATTTCTCGTGTTGTTTCACGACTATTGTTGCCATAATTGCCTTTCAGCATATGTGACAGCTCAGACCTTTCAGACTATTTTTATAGATTCTTGTCCACTCATGAACGCAGAGAGTGAGGTTTACAAACCATATACATCCGTTAACTCGTGAACGCAGCACCAAGGGCACTATGCAATATCTTTGCGAAAATATATAATAGTTCTACGTAAGTGGAAGGAAGTTGTGGTCAGTGACACCTACAGGAAGGTAGAAGACAAGAGAAATGAGTGCGATGTCAATCCTATCGCGATTTCGTGGCTGTATCCTGAAACAGAGTAGAGACGGGAGTACAGGAAGCAGAAGAAAACTGGGGCGTGCGTGCAATCTCATGAAAGAACAAACAAACAGCTAACATTATAGTGACTCATTTAGTCTTTCTCGGTAATACCATAATACAAAATAGGATATGAATAAGCATGATGAATGCAATTGTATCATACGCTCTTCAAGTCATACAGAATTGCTATGCGGGTTATTCCAGAAGAGTTGCCGGCCGCGATGGCCGTGCGGTTCTGGCGCTGCAGTCCGGAACCGCGGGACTGCTACGGTCGCAGGTTCGAATCCTGCCTCGGGAATGGGTGTGTGTGATGTCCTTAGGTTAGTTAGGTTTAAGTAGTTCTAAGTTCTAGGGGACTTATGACCTAAGATGTTGAGTCCCATAGTGCTCAGAGCCAGAGCCAGAAGAGTTAAAATAGGAAAGTGGTTTCCCAGCCAATCCCTGTCTACAAAAACCACGGCAAGCGCCAACATTAGACAAAGTTAACGTTAGACAAAGCCCTTAACATATGAAGAGAGCCAAGTTTAGGCTAAGCCCTTAACATATTGAGAGAGAAAAGCTGTGCATTCGTAATACATGCAGAACATTAAACATTGTACAACCTACTATTCGTTGATGATCAGTTTATTGTAGCTGTAAATCAGGACGACAGGAGCTACGTTCTGTGAATGTTGAACGAAAAATACAAAGAAAGTGACCAGATGATTAACATGAAGAAGACTGAACATTTAACAACAGGAGAAAGAAAAGAATAAATCTTTGAGTCTGGACTGACAAACAGAAAAGTATCAGACCCTTTCACATTCTTTAGTATATTTTCGCCATCCCCTTTCAGAAACGCAGCTCGCTTAAGCAACAAAACAGGCGAAAGTAAACGAGCAATAAGACAACTGCATTCTGTTCTCTGGAATAACAATATAACTAAAATCGTATAAAAATCCGTTGTTGATAGTATGGCTACACTTGGTACAGAAGTCTGGGAGCGAAATAATAGACAAAGAGACAGATAGAGAGAAAGAAAGAAAGAGACTATTTGCACTGGAGGTGGGCTTTCGGGGAAGAAGTTGTGGTTTTTCGAGGATGACCGATGTGAAGAATGATACAGTAACGAAACAGCCACATATTTTAAATTTTGTCAGTCCAAATTCTAGGTTTTATTTTTTTCTATTTCTGGATGTTAATCATATCCCTGTTCTTCGAATTTTTCCTTCAACTTTCATAGAATGCCCTTATTAACAGTGACAATAAACATCATCACCGAAGAGTAGGTTGTACAAAGTTCTTAAATAATGGATGAAAAATGGGGAGGAATGGGTCCAGATACTCGTGCAGATGGTGATTACCTATCGAGTCTACTGTTCACCGATGATCAAATAGTAATGGCTCTAGATGACTATGATATAGAGTACTTGGTAAGACAATAAGATGGGACTAACAATAATTTTTTTCTGAAACACAATGTCTCTCTATAGGAAGTAAATATCATGACATCATAGATGGCAATATTAATTAGGTATGCCAGAAGTATAAATGTCTGAGAAATATAATCTAATACCAGGGTTTCAGTGAACAAGAAAGGAGGCAGCAGAAAACCCAAGCTAAAGAAGTAATAAAGAAGCTGAATTTCATACTTCGATCAGATAAAATTAAGAAAAAGGCAGAAAAGGTTGTATGAAACAATAATACAAAGGATTTGATTATATAGAGAGAAATGTTGAGAAATGACAAAACAAGGTAGAAAAAGACTTTAAGCGGTGCGAATAGGTTCTTTGGGAAGAAGATGTAGAGTTCCAAGAAATGCAAAAAATCCCAAATGAAGAAATCTGGATGCGAATAAAAACTCCCATGTACATCACCGTGGAGGAGGAAAAACGGCGTTAAAAATGTATGAGAATGCGATCAGGTTATGGGATGAACGATGGCTGAAAAAAGTACTTTGTTGGCAAACTCCGTACAAGAGAAAAAACAGAAAACACAATGCAGAATGGAGGTGGATATTCAACGAAAAAATTGAAAGAAAATTATTCAAGGATCGAGATGCTCGAACAGGAGGTTTCGAGAAAGGGCCTCAAGAGCTGTACTCGCTTAATATATGTAAAGTATATATAACATTTACATGATACAACAAGACGATAACTGATATATAATAGAAACGAAGCAAATATTGTGGCTCGGATTTCTAGGAAGGGTAAATGATGACAGGTAGAGAAAGCGATTAACAAAATGGTTTCCTAAGGAGGAAAGAAAAAGAGAACGTACGGTGTTTGCAGTCAGTTTCCATGCTCAGGGTGCCCACAATTAAAATTCCAGTTTCAAGACGCTGTAGAAAGAGAATGACTCCCCAGAACGATGTCAAATTTGACCAGAATACTTTTGACACAGGAGGAAACGTCATGGAACAAAAAGAAAAAAAAAATTACGACGATTTGACGAACAGATAGAGCTGTAAGCGTCAGAATACTCACACATACAGACGCACGGCACACTATTACTCGCCGGCCGAAGTGGCCGTGCGGTTAAAGGCGCTGCAGTCTGGAACCGCAAGACCGCTACGGTCGCAGATTCGAATCCTGCCTCGGGCATGGATGTTTGTGATGTCCTTAGGTTAGTTAGGTTTAACTAGTTCTAAGTTCTAGGGGACTAATGACCTCAGTAGTTGAGTCCCATAGTGCTCAGAGCCATTTGAACACTATTACTCGGTCTGCGTCAGAGACGCCCAACATGACTGCCTCCATGAAGGGTCGCACCCTGCTGGTGAAGCTTTTTTTACAAGAACGGTGACTGCGGCAGTAGCCCTACAGAAATTCCGGACACTCAAGGGTATGAAAAAAGGCATTGGTCCGATGTCTGCGAAGGGTCTGGAGAAAATGATCACAAAATTCGAAAAGACAGGTTCTTTTGGAGTGCAGTGTGGTAGAGGGAGGAAAGCAGCTGATGCGACGTCTCTCGAAGATGTGGCCACAGCACTGTAGGAAGGTCGAGCGGTGGTATTCAAACATGCAGTGCATGGGGAACTTCCCGAGCGTTGGACAGGCATGGAGCACTGTGCATAAAATCCTACAAAGTGTTTTGCATTGCTATCCATGCAAGGTCACCAATGTTTACCATCACTGGTAGAGGGGCTATGAGAATCTTTTGCGCACCAACGTCATTCCCACCTTTCAACAGCGGGTGTGTGGATAGCATCATTTTTATGCCTGGTGGCGCTCCTCCTCACATTGCCCAGCCAGTGAAGCGGCTGCTACAGAGGCATATCAGAAATGTTAGAATTATCAGCTGTCGTTTCCCTACAGCCTAGCCGTCCAGGTCACCTGATCTTAATCGGTGTGACTTCTGGTTGTGGGGTTATTTGAAAGATGATGTGTTCAGTGCTCCAACTAAGAACGTAGCTGGACCGAAGTCAAACACTGCGAAACGCGTTCTGAACATGACCATCGAGAAAATCTGTTCTGTTGTGGAACATGCTGTTTCTCAGATCTCAACGTGTGGCAGAAAACGGTGGGCGGCATATTGAACGTGTCTTGCGCCAACCAAACGACAGTTAAAAACCGATTTCATTTTACTTTTTATGCGGTTTTTGGCCCCAGGATAATTACAAACAAATGTAATTTTTGCTTTTGATGCGGCTTTTGGCCGCAGAACAATTAAAAACAGATGTAATTTTTTCTACAGCGTTTTGAAATTGAAATTTTAATTATGGACATCCTGTAATTTTCCTGGAATGTACACCGCGTCGTGTTGCAAAATCATACATCAAATATGTCGCATTTTTCGGACAAACATAGCTAGAACAGATGAACCATGACACATGATGGCCAAAATAACAAAGATCCAGAAAATACGTTATGCACCTGAAGCTAGACAACCCAAATTACATTATCTGCACCCCAGGACAGACGTTGTTAAGTTGGGTTGGCTAGCTTAACGTGCATGAAATATTTTCCGGGCCAGTTTTATTTCTCCTAAGCTTTATAAGTGATCGCTAGAAGGTACATACAATCCCTGGAGCACCAACTGCACAAAATACATTGAAGAGCCAAGGAAACTGGTAAACCTGCCTAATATCATGAAGGGGCCGGGCGAGCACGCAGAAGTGGCGCAACACGACGTGGCATGGACTCGACTAATGTCTGAAGTAGTGGTGGAGGGGACTGACACCATGAATCCTGTAGGGCTGTCCATAACTCCGTAAGAGTACGACGGGGTGGATATGTCTTCTGAACAGCACGTTGCAGGGCATCACAGATATTCTCAATAATGTTCATTTCTGGGGCGTTTGGTGGCCAGCGGAAGTGTTTAAACTCACAAGAGAGTTCCTGGAGCCACTATGTAGCAAATCTGGACGTGTGGGATGTCACATTGTTCTGCTGGAAATGCCCAAGTCCGTCGGAGTGCACAATGGACATGAATGGAAGCAGGTGATCAGGCAGGATTCTTACGTACGTATCACCTGTCAGAGTCGTATCTAGACGTATAGGGGGTCCCATATCACTCCAAGTGCACACGCACCACATCATTACACAGCCTCCACCAGCTTGAACAGTCCCTTGCTGACATGCAGGGTCCACGGATTTATGAGAATGTCTTCATACCCGTACACATCCATCCAATCTGAAACGAGACTCGTCCTACCAGGCAACATGTTTCCAGTGATCAACAGTCGAATGTCGGTGTTAACCCCTGGCGAGTCATAGAGCTTTGTGCCTTGGAGTCATGAAGGGTACGAAAGCCCATATCGATTATCTTTCGTTGAATGGTTCGCACGCCGACACTTGTTGATGGCCCAGCATTGAAATCTGCAGCAACTTGCGGAAGGGTTGCACTTCTCTCACGTTGAAGGATTCTCTTCACTCGTCGTTGGTCCCGTTTCTTGCAGGATCTTTTTCCGGCCGCAATGATGTCGGAGTTTTGATGTTTTACCGAATTCCTGATATTCACGGTACACTCGTGAAATGGTCGTATGGGAAAACCTCACTTCCTCGCTACCTTGGCGACGCTGTGTCCCATCGCTCGTGTGTCGACTATAACACGATGTTCAAACTCCCTTAAATCTTGATAACCTGCCATTGTAGCCGCAGTAACCGATCTAACAACTGCGCCAGATCCTTGTTGTCTTATATAGGCGTTGCCAATCGCAGCGCCGCATTCTGACTGTCTACGTATCTCTGTGTTTGAATATACATGCCTATACCAGTTTCTTTGGCGCTTCAGTGTATTTTGCCTACCCTTTCTAAGTGGTCGCTAAAGAGTACATAGAATCCTTGGAGCACCAACTGCACATAATATTTCGAGCAATGTCTGTATATCCTGTTAGAGGTATGCACCCTCTAGAGATTTTTTTTTCCACGCTGTGTACAGACGGCAGTAGTTCATAGGTATGTAGACCGACAGCGTGCAGCGCGCTGGAGCCGTGTTCGCTAGCGACAGGCTAACGAGCGAATGATTGGCGGGTTGGGGGTCAGCGGCGACCGGCTTAGCGAGGGACCAGCAGCGGCGGTGGCGGTGACGAATGGCCGTCGCCTGACGGCGGCTAAAGCCCGCCCGTTTGTAATCAGACAAGGTGCGCCGGGCTTTTGTTTAATAACTCAATTTCCTAATGATGGAAACATTGAATGCAAATGTGACCTGGGCGCGCGAGACGACGAGTCGAACTCAAAGCCCGCTCTGGCCGCCTCTGTAGTACTGTCCGCCGGCTGCACCCTGACGAAAAATTGAGAGAGGGAAACGGGAAATAATTCGCCCTGCGCGCGTGGTGGCCGTAATTGACTTAAGCGAAAAAAATCTTTTTTGTGGCACGTCCTTCAATTCCTGTCACAACCGATCCGAGTGCGCGCCGCTGGATTCTTTCCGCGCTTTTGTTTCTATAATTCGCTACCGCATGACTCGCCGTTTTCTTTCAAAGTTGCCGCGTGGCACTGGTGCGTTTCCACTGCGAAACGGCCGACCGTGCACGCTTTCAGTAGCGGACTACGCTTTGCACATGTAATTGTTTACTTCGGTATCATTCGTTTCTGAAGCTTGCGGAGGAAATAAAATTTCGCGTGTTCTTTTGTGTCTCGGCAGCTGCGCCAGCCTGTATAGAAAACAGTTTTCTCTCTTTTCATACACGGCAGTGTTATCGGATTATTATCTACAGGTATGTCAGTGTCTGCAAGCTAATAAGTACTTGTTTGTATATTTCTCGGGTGACCAGCCGGTTGCAGCAGTTTACAAAAACACCATATTTCGAAAGAAGACCTTGCGTCATCTTCAGGTGACACAGTAGTGTGCAAATTAACTGGACACGCTCATATTTTACAAGGGATTGATATTGGTTACCTGTAATCAGTTTTATCCGCCCAGTTGTTGGACTCTTAGTGGACTATTGTTGCTTTGACTATGAACAACAATTGAGGGTCTGTTTCAGATGAGTGCTTGCATATGTATCAACGCGTCTGTTATTTCTGTGTCCTCGACAGGAAAACTTTGTGACCAAGCGGAAATGGACATTTCACCTAAGATGCGGGCAAAAATAGTTGCTTTTCATCAACATACATCTTGAACTATAAGAGACACTGCCTCTGGGAAAATCTAGTGTTCCAAGAATTAATAGGGAATATAATGATATTGCATTGTCTCCAAAGAGAAAAGGCAGATGTGTACGAAAACGAAAACTCACCCCTATACGTGTCAAAACATTACTTAGAAACAGTAGAATTCATCCGCACGAGACAGGTTAGGACCTTCAGAGAGATTTATCGGCCATACGGCATATGCTCTTTGATTGTGAGCGGAAGGCACGTAGGCCAATAAAGAAGCAGTTGCTAACACCTATCGTGAAGAAAAGACAGATATCACAGGCCAAATATATAAATATTTGAGTTCCATTAACTGGAAACGTATAATTTTCAGTGATGAGTCACATTTTATTGTTAGAGGTTACAGAGCAAGGGTTTTCAGGAGAAGCACCTATAAAGGAGTGCGAGCTGAGTATCCTAAACAGACTGTAAAATACCCTCCCCAAAAAAGAATGTTTTGGGCTTTCTTCACTGCATGTGGTCCTGGGGCACTCGTTTTACTTGACGCCACGATGGATTCAACCAAATATATGGAAATCCATAGGCGCGGAATGGTGCCATTCCTACGGACCTTTGCTGATGTTGGTTTTGTGTCACACTTTTAAAGCAGTCCCAACGTTCATAACACAAAACAACCTCAATGTGCTTCAGTGACCTGGTGATTCATCAGACTTAAATCCCATAGAGAACTCGTGGAGTATTGTGAAAAAGCCTCTTGCAAAATGGGCTGTGCAACAAAACAAACGAATGTTAGTAAATGTGGTAAAAGTGTGGTTTCATGACGATGAATTGTGGAACGTTTGCTCTAACCTGGTCGAATCTATGCTACAACGCGTTCAGAAGTTTATTAAAGCAAAAGGAAGACACATTAGTTATTGACATTCAGTAAGCTACTAACTACAGGTATATTATTCATATTGTAATAAATGTGCACAGTTTAATCATCTCGTCCCAATTAATTTGCACACTGCTGTAGCTGTAAAATGAACGTCTTTGCTACATCGCTCTTCTTTCATACTCTTATTCTTTTATACATCCTGATCAATACAGAAGGTGGCGTCACTCTCATTAAATTGTGGGACCTAGCACTAGAGCGACTAAAGTACAATGTCGGGAGTGAGCGATTTCTGCGTCTGACAGTGGCGGCAGAACCACTGAAGTACCGGAATTTGGGCCCAGCGTTCGATGATCACAGCTCCACTAGATGAGCCATGTGGCTGGGTGATGAGGGAAGGGGTGGGGAGAGGTACGAATATAAAGGAGGCGCGATATAGCAAGGACGCTGATTTTGCCTGAACATGACGGCATGTTACGCTGGAGAAACAACGAGTTTCGTAAGCGACTGCACCAAACTAGACACACAAGAGCGACACAAACAGCAGAGACGCCGGGAAAGTTTAAGATGACTAAAAAAAGTCGCAGCACCAAGAAGGAGTTGTGCGACGTAAACGAAAATTGGTAGCCGTGTTTTTGCATCTGAAAGATGATGTCTATTGAAATTTCGCGCCAGTCTCATAAGAGTGGCGCTAGTAGCGCGACTTGAGGGTGTAAATCAGGTTTGCTTTAAGTACGCGCTGTAACGGTCGTGAGCGTTAGTTACCTTTGAGAATAGATGTGGTGAAGTTGATGTTGGTCAAGAATGACTTTAATGTGACAAAGACACTATTATCAACAGTTCACGGAGATTCAAAGATGTCATGTAATAGGACTGCGAGAAGGTGGATGTTCCTTCTGCGATCTTGCAGAATGACTTGGCAGGAACGTAGCCACTTTACATGATTGCTGGCAGCCGTGGTGACAAGAATGTTCCGGTCTCCGGACGGCCACGTGGCACTACCTAGAGGGAAGACCATCGTGTTCGGCGTATGGCTCTTGCGCGTCGTACTGCATCTGCAGCAGCAGTTTGAGCAGCTGTTGGCTCCAGAGCGACCCAACGACTGTTACAAATTGGTTACTTCAAGGACGGCTCCGAGCCAGACTCCATGTAGTGTGCATTCCACTGAGCGCAAACCACCCCCATTTTCGACCTCAGTGGAAGCTCATTGCAGGCAGGATATAGATCTGTCGTGTTTTCTGATCAAAGCTGGTTCTGCCGCGGTGACAGTGAGGGCCGTGTGTCGGTTAGAAGGAGGTCAGTTGAGGACCCGCAACCAATGTGACTGCTTACTCGTCCCACTGGGCCTACACCTGCAGCTACGGTCTGGAGTGCGATTTCGTATGACAGCAGTTTCACTCTCGTGCCACGCACCCTTACTGCAAATTTGTACGTCAGTCTGGTGATTCGACCTACTGTGCTGCCGTTCACGAGCAGCATTTCAGGGGGTGTTTTCCAACACAATAACGGTCGCCCCCAAATCGCTGTTGCAACACAACATGCTATACAGAGTGTCAACATCTTGCTTAACACTGCTCCATCACCAGACCTGTATCCAGTCGAGCACATATGGAATACCATCGGTCGAAAACACCAGCGTCGTCCACGAACAGCATTAACCATCCCTGTATTGACCGACAAGACGCAACAGCATGGAACTCCATCCCACAAATTGACATCTGCAACATTCTAACATTTCACATTTGCAATGGCTTATCTCGCACTTGCATTAACTTGTGCTCTTGCTGTTTTAATATCTTACATATGTTACGTAGACAAATGTATTCTCCAAATTTCATTACTCTACGTTAATTACGTCTTGCTGTTGCGATTTTTTCCTTATTGCAAATACGTTAGTTGGAAACAGATAAATTAGCCTAGAATAAACGTCAAAACTTTATAGCAGTGCGTTGCTGTGACGGGGAAGGAGGACGGAGGCGAGGTTCGGGGGAAGGAGAGAGTGGCTCAAATGGTTCAAATGGCTCTGAGCACTATGTGACTTACCAGCTGAGGTCATCAGTCCCCTAGGACTTAGAACTACTTAAACCTAACTAACCTTTCCAGTCCGGATACATTGGGTACGCCTGTACCACCACGTACAACAGCGACTGTTAACCATCCGTTACCATGAGTAAACGAATCATTGATGTCGATGCTGAAGTTCAGTCTGCAACCACAAAAGACTGCAGGTCCATCCAATAGAGAGTGTGCAGCGACTGATTTGATGGTATTCTTTTTCTTGTCGGCGGCAGATGTGGTCATTTCCACGTCTTCAATTGTTTTGTATATTGTCTGTCTCGCCTTACAGAAGATACCGTCGCCGTGCGAGACAGACAATATACAAAACAATTGAAGACGTGGAAATGACCACATCTGCTGCCGACAAGAAAAAGAATACCATCAAATCAGTCGCTGCACACTCTCTATTGGATGGACCTGCAGTCTTTTGTGGTTGCAGACTGAACTTCAGCATCGACATCAATGATTCGTTTACTCATGGTAACGGATGGTTAACAGTCGCTGTTGTACGTGGTGGTACAGGCGTACCCAATGTATCCGGACTGGAAAGCTTCGTTGATCGTGACATCATAGCCTATCGAACATATCATATCACTACCCGAGGTAGGATTCGAAGCTGCGACCGTAGCGGTCGCGCGGTTTCAGACTGAGGCGCCTAAGACCCCTCGACCACACTGGCCGGCGAGAGAGTAGCGTTATATAGGAAAAGTGTGAACTCCGGCGACAGGGGCCTGTACTGTGTAACTGACAATCCAGATTAGAAAACTGTCGGTGAGCCCCTTTGTAAAATGAATGTTTTCTTCAAATAAAGCTGTAGCTACACTACTGGCCATTAAAATTGCTACACCACGAAGATGACGTCCTGCAGACGCGAAATTTAACCGACAGGAAGAAGATGCTGTGATATGCAAATGATTAGCTTTTCAGAGCATTCACACAAGATTGGCGCCGGTGGCCACATCTACAACGTGTTGACATGAGGAAAGTTTCCAACCGATTTCTCATACACAAACTGCAGTTAACCGGCGTTGCCTGGTGAAACGTTGTTGTGATGCCTCGTGTAAGGAGGAGAAATGCGTACCATCACGTTTCCGACTTTGATAAAGGTCGGATTGTAGCCTATCGCGATTGCGGTTTATCGTATTACGACATTGCTGCTCGCGTTGGTCGAGATCCAATGACTGTTAACAGAATATGGAATCAGTGGGTTCAGGAGGGTAATACGGAACGCCGTGCTGGATCCCAACCGCCTCGTATCACTAGCAGTCGAGATGACAGGCATCTTACCCGTATGGCTGTAACGGAACGTGCAGCCACGCCTCGATTCCTGAGTCAACAGATGGGGACGTTTGCAAGACAACAACCATCTGCACGAACAGTTCGACGACGCTTGCAGCAGCTTGGACTATCAGCTCGGAGACCATGGCTGCGGTTACCCTTGACGCTTCATCACAGACAGGAGCCCCTGCGATGGTGTACTCAACGACAAACCTGGGTGCACGAATGGCAAAACGTCATTTTTTCGGATGAATCCAGCTTCTGTTTACAGCATCATGATGGTCGCATCCGTGTTTGGCGACATCGCGGTGAACGCACATTGGAAGCGAGTATTCGTCATCGCCATACTGACGTATCACCCGGCTTGCTGGTATGAGGTGCCATTGGTTACACGTGTCGGTCACCTATTGTTTGCACTGACGTCATTTGAACAGTGGACGTTACATATCAGATGTGTTATGACCTGTGACTCTACCCTTCATTCGATCCCCTACATTTCAACAGGATAATGCACGACCGCATGTTGCAGGTCCTGTACGGGCCTTTCTGGATACAGACAATGTTCGACTGCTGCCCTGGCCAGCACATTCTCCAGATCTCTCACCAATTGAAAACTTCTGGTCAATGGTGGCCAAGCAACTGGCTCGTCACAATACGCCAGTCACTGCTGTTGATTAACTGTGGTATCGTGTTGAATCTTCATGGGCAGGTGTATCTGTACACGCCATCCAAGCTTTGTTTGACTCAAGGCCCAGGCGTATCAAGGCCGTTATTACGGCCAGAGGTGGTTGTTCTGGGTACTGATTTCTCAGGATCTATGCACCCAAATTGCGTGAAAATGTGATCACATGTCAGTTCTAGTATTATATATTTGTCCAATGAATAGCCGTTTATGATCTGCATTTCTTCTTTGTGTAGCAATTTTAGTGGCCAGTAGTGTATTTATTTCCAAATGACGCCCCAGCGTCTTGATATTTCATCATGATCAGCGAGATTTTGAAGAAAAATGTGACTTTGACAGCGACTTTATCTGCCTTCACGTGGTCCTGCACTATCTGTAGTGGTATTCCACATTGAAAGCGTTAAAGGGTATGTGTAACTAGCAGCGAAGTAATTACTTCTCTGCCCGTCTCCCATTCGTAACTCCGTCTCCATTATAGTACTAACTAAACTACTAATGAATGTGTAATTTGTGTATTGTTATTATGTTCTATATTTAATTGATGTTTGGAGTGACAATTCGCGACAATGATTGGAGCTACGACGTAGTCAGATACATAGCAGGCGGTATCTGGTTGGAAAAGCATTAAAATAAACAGCTGCTGCAACTCCAGAGTCCGGTGAAGCACGACCAAAATCTTTATATTTCTATTTGTACATTTTACTGATTTAAAGCCCCTGCCGTATTTTATTTGTCTGTGTATGGGCGTGTGTGGGAGTGCAAATGTGTTTTCTAAAGGCGAGAGCTGTTTCGACTTTATCGTATAAAACTTCCTGGCAGATTAAAACTGTGTGCCCTACCGAGACTCGAACTCGGGACCTTTGCCTTTCGCGGGCTAGTGCTCTACCAACTGAGCTACCGAAGCACGACTCACGCCCGGTACTCACAGCTTTACTTCTGCCAGTACCTCGTCTCCTACCTTCCAAACTTTACAGAAGCTCTCCTATCCCGTAAGCGAGAACGATTCGTCTGTTTATCTTGAGGAAGGTGGCGATGTTTTTATTACCCTTGGCGCGTTGCTAATTTGGCTTTGCCATTTGTACGAAGGAAGTTACCTTGTTATTTTGCTCTGTGAGAGTGATTATTTATATGTTTGATTGTACAGAATATTGTATTGACGTGTATATGATTAGGCTGTCCTCTAGGCTGTTGATAGTGACTTGTCGTAGTGGCTAGTTGGTGTGAGAGTAATCGTAGCAAACTATGTGGGTGATCTTAATTAAGCCTGAGTGGAATCTTAAAGTCCTATGGTGAATTACAGAAGCTATATTTATCTCTTCCTGTCTGTGGCCAAGGGTTACATATTGCAATTATTATAGTTTTTGGCCGGTTCTGTGTACTGTGGCGAAGGTGATTCCAAGTCTGTTTCAATGAATTCTGCTTCATCGTGTTGAAGACATTTTAATTATTAGTCTCTTGTATGAGCTCGGCTTTCAAGAACTACATTGGGTTGCAGATTAAGTGCTCCACTCAAACCTTACGCTACACTGACCTACCCTACCAAGCCCGGTAACCACACCAAACACGAGCAACATTGATGTGCCCTCGTAGCCGTTCTGTTTGTTACAGAGAACTGCAAATGTAATCGTTTACGAGGAGCGTTTAACAAGTAATGCCAAAATTTTTTTTCTGTAACCGGTTGGGTTTTATTTGGGATTCCAGCACACTCTTTTGGCTACAAAACCTTATATTTCAACACAATCTCCGTTCAATGCAATGGCGTTACGCCACCTTGCTGGGAGGTCCTGTATGCCCGCATAATACCATTCTACTGTTCGACGTCGGAGCCAACGTCTTTTGCAGCAATAATTTTCCCGTCACCCACATACTGCATTCCGCGGAGTGCATCGTTCATTGGGCCAAACAGATGGAAGCGGAAGTTGCGAGGTAGGACTGTAGGTTGAATGAGGAAGAACAGTCCAAACAAGTTTCACAACAGCTCTCGGGTGCACAGGCGTTTGTGAGGTCTTACGTTGTCATGGAGAAAGAGAAGTTCATTTGCATTTTTGTGGCGACGCACACGCTGAAGTCTTTTCTTCAATTTCCTGAGGCTATTTGCGGTCGGCTGGCTCGCGGGAGATCGCATAAGTTTGCGCGTCCTTGTTTCAACGGTGACAGACGCCTCGCCCAACTACTCGCCGGACTTTTGTTCACTGCAAGGTCTCTATAGAAATTCTGCAAGCGCCTATGAGCATCTGCGATGTCCTGGTTTTCCGCCAAAGGAAACTCAATGATAGCTCTCTGCTCTGGAATGTATCTACATCTACATCTATACTCCGCAAGCCATCTGACGGTGTGTGGCGGAGGGTACTTTGAGTACCTCTATCAGTTCTCCCTTCTATTGCAGTCTCGTATTGTTCGTGGAAAGAAAGATTGTCGGTATGCCTCTGTGTGGGCTCTGATCTCTCTGATTTTATCCTCATGGTCTCTTCGCGAGATATACGTAGGAGGGAGCAATATACAGCTTGACTCCTCGGTGAAGGTATGTTCTCGAAACTTCAACAAAAGCCCGTACCGAGCTACTGAGCGTCTCTCCTGCAGAGTCTTCCACTGGAGTTTATCGATCATCTCCGTAACGCTTTCGCGATTACTAAATGATCCTGTAACGAAGCGCGCTGCTCTTAGTTGGATCTTCTCTCTCTCTTCTATCAACCCTATCTGGTACGGATCCCACACCGGTGAGCAGTATTCAAGCAGTGGAAAAACAAGTGTACTGTAAACTACTTCCTTTGTTTTCGGATTGCATTTCCTTAGGATTCTTCCAATGAATCTCAGTCTAGCATCTGCTTTACCGACGATCAACTTTATATGATTATTATTATTCTCGAATCAGAAACATTCAAATTTACAGTAGGCATACACATCAATAAATATGTACTATGTATACACAAATTGTATTTATATTACACGTGCGCAGTATTTTGCAACCTCCAAGGCGCTTGGTGTGGCTTGCAGGAGATCAATCTTCGTGCAGGATGTAGGGCACAAAAGGCACTGGAGCATGTGGCTTGTGGTTTGTTCTTGTCCACAATCACAGGACGTGATTTTCTGTTAATCTCTTCAGGTTGTCTCTGGATCGTCCAACTCCTGATCGTAATCTGTTTAAAGATTTCCACACCAGCCAGCTCTCGTTGTGTCCAGGTGGTAGTTCTTCAGCTTCTGGCGTCTGCAGGTGAGGCGTCGACTTCTTCCATAGCTCCAGCCTTGCTTTCTCTGGTGAAATGGTGAGCTTCTCGGATGTTCTCAGGAAGCTCTTTCGCGATCTCAGCCGTTGCTGTGGTGGATTATGTCCGTGCAGTGGATGGGCACTGTCCTGTTCCACTTTCAGTCTCTCCTTGTTGGCAGCCACTGTCCTGCGTATCCATGGTGGCGCTATTCCACACAGGCAGTAGAGCTTATCAACTGAGGTAGGTCTTAAGCAACCTGTGATCAACCTGCAGGTTTCGTTGAGAGCAATGTCTACTTGTCTGGCATGAGATGGCCTGTACCAGATCATTTATATGATCATTCCATTTTAAATCTCCGTTACAGACGCCATTTTGAAGAATACCTATAGTGCCGCCACCTGTCGGGACGTCATGAAATTATAGGGGCTGACGCGGAATATTCCATGACATCTCACAACAGATTCCACATTTTTTTCACCCGAATTTGTCCGAAAAAAATTATTGCATTACTTAGTGAACGTCCCTCGGACATTCCAGTCGATAGTGTATACGTATAAGTTACGTTGACTTCTGACCATGTACTCTGGTATTTCACTTTTTTCGTCAGGCAGTACAGTCCAGCACGAAGATTCTAAAAATGTTCTTTCATACATCTCCGACACTAAAGAGTGTTCGTGTCTTCCAGTCCACTCCCTTCTGACTGTTCTTCTTCCTTTCCCGAGCTACTTTGTCCTTCCTTTGCTCTTTTATTTTGCACTTCTTTTTTCTTCACCTGTCTGAGGACTGTGCGCTCCTGCAGTTACACCCTAATTACTCTTCTGCGAACAAGTGTAGCTGAGCCCGTTGCCGCCTGGCGCACCTTGGCTGCCCGGGCCACAGCACACCCCGCACTGCTCTGGGAGGGACGGAGTGCATCCGTGGGGAGGGTAATCGCCCGGAAAGCACGCGTGTCCCCGCGCCCGGCCGTTTTTTGCCGCTCTGTTATCGCACCGCGGGCCACGCGCGTAATTAATAATAGCCGCATGGGTTGGCAGCGCCGCAGGTACCGCTCGCACCCGCGCGCCACTCACCGCAAACGCGGCTTCGCGCTCCAGCGGCGATGTAAATGTTTTCCAACTGTCAGCGGCGAGCAAAATCCGCTGCTTGCGTACCGTTATCTCATCCGAACCGCGTCGACGAATTTGCAGTATGTCTTCAACAGATCACTGTGCTGCTGACAATAAGCAAAATTTGGAGAACCGTACCCATCAACTCACTGCATTCCGATGTTCTTTTTACCGAAAGCTGTGCTCATCTGGAAGTTGGTTTCTATTTACTATTTATATACTTTCGCAAATCTGTCCTCCTGTCTGCAGGGCATACACTACCTTCAGTACATATGAAATTCTGTACACAGGTGTCAGGGGTAAAAGTGCAAATATTATGATAACTGGTATCTTAATATCTCTGCGTCTGACAGTCTTCCCGCAAACACATCAAACGATTTTCTACTTGATATTTTCTTCACGGGCGTAACTGCGCCACAAAGCGGACTACTACTGTCAGTGTGGCTCAAATGACTCTGAACACTATGGGACTTAACTTCGGAGGTCATCATTCCCCTGGAACTTAGAACTACTTAAACCTAACTAACATCACACTCATCCATGCTTGAGGCAGAATTCGAACCTGCGACCGTAATAGTCGTGCGGTTCCGGACTGAAGCGCCTACAACCGCTCGGCCACCGCGGCCGGCACCTGTCAGTGTAGACAATCCACTTTGCGTTCACACGTCCACACTTCGATATCTGATCTCCTGCCACATGTACTTGCAGGTGCCAACCGACTTAAAAACATATTACCCGTAATAGCCATAATTATTAGTCTGCAAATGAACACTGCTGCAACGTTGTTCAGTACACTGTCCCCAGTCATAAATAGAAAGATACTATGTGATCAAAAGTATCCGGACACCTGGCTGAAAATGACTTACAAGTCCGTGGCGCCCTCCATAGGTAATGCTGGAATTCAATATGGTGTTGGCCCACCCTTAGCCTTGATGACAGCTCCCACTCTCACAGGAATACGCTCAATCAGGTACTGGAAGGTTTCTTGGGGAATACCAGCCATTTTTTCACGGAGTACTTCACTGAGGAGTGATATTTATGTCGATGAGGCCTGGCACGAAATGGGCGTTCCAAAACAGCCCAAAGGTGCTCTACAGAATTCAGGTGAGGACTCTGTGCAGGCCAGTCCATTACAAGGATTTTATCGTCGTGTAACCACTCCGCCACATTCCGTGCATTATGAACAGGTGCTTGATCGTGTTGAAAGATGCAGTCACCACCCCGAATTGTTCTTCAACTGTGGGAAGCAAGAAGGTGCTTAAAACATCAATGTAGGCCTGTGGTGTGATAGTGCCACGCTAAACAACAAGGGGTGCAAGCTCCCTCCATGGAAAACACGACCACAACACCACAGCCTCCGAATTTTACTGTTGCCACTACACTCGCTGTCAGGTGACGTTCACCGAGCATTCACCATACCCACACCCTGCCATCGGATCGCCACGTTGTGTACCGTGATTCGTCACTCCACGCAACGTTTTTATACTGTTCAGTCGCCCAATGTGTACGTTCCTTACACCAAGCGAGGCGTCGTTTGGCATTTACCGGCGTGGTGTGTGGCTTATGAGCAGCCGCTCGACCATGAAATCCAAGTTTTCTCACCTCCCGCCTGTCACAGCACTTGCAGTGGATCCTGATGCAGTACGGAATTCCCGTGTGATGGTCTGGATAGATATCTGCCTATTACACATTACGACCCGCTTCAACTGTCAGCGGTCTCTGTCAGACAACAGACGAGATCGGCCTGTACGCTTTTGTGCTGCAAGTGTCCCCTCACATTTCCACTTCACTATCACATCGTAAACACAGGACCTAGGGGTGTTTAGGAGGGTGGAGATCTCGCGTACAGACGTATGACACAAGTGACACCCCGTCACCTGACCTGTTTCGAAGTCCGTGAGTTCCGCAGAGTGCCCCATTCTGCTCTCTCACGATGTCTAATGACTACTGAGGTCGCTGATATGGAGTACCTGGCAGTAGGTAGTAGAACAATGCACCTAATATGAAAAACGTATGTTTTCGGGGGTGTCCGGATACATTTGATCACGTAGTGTATCTGCACTTACTAGGGCTTTTCAGAAAGTAGGGTCTGATCTGTCGCGAAATGGAAAACACAGTGAAAATAAAAAATGTTTTCTGCAACAGTTAACTACGCCTTCCAGCTACTTCTCTACGTAGTCGCCGCTCAGACTTAGATATTTGCGCAGTATTGTACCAACTCTACAATACCCTCGTCATAGAATGTAGCCGCCTGTGCTTCCTGCCAGTTCTGTAAGCTGATCTGCAGCTTGTTGTCTATGCCTAAATGTTGTCTTCATAACCAAATTTTCAAGTGAGTGGAGATAAAAATCAGAGAGACCAAATCCGGGCTGTATGGTAGGCGATCAACACTTCCTATCGTAAACGCTGCAGGAGCGTCCTCATTGCCGCCGCAGAGTGCCGCCGATGTCTTGAAGGATTAAATGCATGTCAATTATGTTGAGTGGGCTGCATGAAATCAGCCGGAATCTCTCACAGGCACTCATACTTGGTGGGAGATAGTGCTTTCTATGCACCTTTACGTGCTGACTGCTCGCGCAGAACTGAAATAGCGACGCGATTGACATGTGTAGTAGAGACACTGTCCAACACATATATGCAAAGCTTCATCGGATTTTCCACTATGGTTTCCATTTCGCGATCGGTCGGACCTTACTTTCCAAATAGCCCTAGTATACCAATAACACGTTGTATGTACAAAACAAAAAGTCTATTTTGTAATTATAGTTGTTGAAAATGCACAGTGTAACGTACCTCTTTGTCAGATGTACTAAGGTTTTATTATAATAATATTTCCATTGTTCGTCAGCTGTTTTACGAATAACTTTATCGGAATAAATAGAAGGAATTGTGATTGTTGTCTCATTTCACTCCTAATTTATGAATTTGGACGGTGATTAATTAATGTATGTCAGATACAGGACCCATTTACATATATAACTACCTCCATCTACGACATCAAGTTGCACTTGCAGATTTCTGCATTATTGTAGTCACATTTTGACAGGCTGTATCTACATGTGCTGAAAAGCTTCTTTTATCGTCGAGGTATACCGTTAAATAGATGCATATAATTCCACTGGACTGTTACCTAGTTTAAGAGTTACCTTTAAGCATCAAATGTGTAGTTTTACTTGCAGGTGTTGTCAATTTGTGATTCCTGCACCACCACTGCATCTTTGAGAGCATTTGGTTTCCTTTTTCTCCTGGTTTTCGCCTGTAACCTCAGAGGCCACCCCAAAGTTGTCATCAGCATAAGCAACAACTCCATCCGCTTCATCAGTGTCGACCAACAATTCCACCAGCGGTACAGTTGTCAGGTACCAGAAAACTGGTCGATGTATTGAGCCCTGTATGTGGATGTTGGTTTTAACACCTTAGTGCTTTACTAGGGGTGGTCTTGTTGGAGAATGCATGACTATGCCTCCCTCCGAACTTGGAACGGACATACTCAGCCAGTTGCAGGGGGACACAGTTTAGCGCTAACTTCGAAACATGACGCAACTCGGCCTTTCTCACACACATAAATCATGGCGAGAAGTGAAAGAAGTGGTGAATCAGAGAAAAAAATTCTAGATTCGACTGAGGTTTGAACCTCTGCCCTATGGATTTGTAGTCTGACACCTAGTCACAAGGATGAGAAATTTCACCATTCAGTTACTGCACGCATTTATTTCGCAAACCCATTTCAAAGCGTAACAACAGTTTCAGTGCATCTAAAAAAGTGATCGCATACAATGAGTGACAAGGAACGCATAAGATTCATCTGTGATTATACAAAGAATATAAACACGGCAACTCAGAGTAATGTTCCGTCGACAAGTATGGAAACAATACAAGCGCACTGTACAAAAGAATACAATATCATCATACATATATTTATCTACATTTATGCCTTAAGAATTACTGTGAAGTGTGCGGCTAAGTGAGCTTTTTGTTGTACCATATTGTACGGTTTCTGCTATTTCTTTTCAAGGATGGAACGTGGAAAGAATGACTGCTTGTAAATCTCAGCGATTTGTTGTTTGCCTGATTTTTTTATGCGTGATCTCTAGGTCTATAAGGGGCTGAAATACATTTATAGTTTGTGCCCTGAAAGACGACTCTTGAAGTTTGTGAAACGAGTTCTAGTGAAATATACGACGTCTTTCTTAGTGTGGCTGCCAGTTAACATTTTTCTAAACGTCTATGTCACAGTCTATCACCAGTCAGAGAGCGATCATCGGTACAACGCTTCATTATAAAAGCTCGTACTTTCTCTTAGTCTGATCTGAGTCCTACACACTTTACCGGTAGTAAGAATGGGGAGCACAAATGTTTTCTTGTAGTCTCTTTTGTTCACAAACTGCGGTTTCCCAGTACAGTAGTAATGAATCGTAGCCTGCCCTCTGCTTTACTTTTGCCTGTGCTTGTGTGGACATTCTATTTCGTGTCTTCACACTTTGCTAATCCCAAATACTTGTTCAGAGTTGGCAAAATAAAACTAGCCCAGAAAATATTTCATCCTTCTTAAGATAGTCCAACCGGGATGCGGATGATGTATGTTGGTTTGCCTGTCTGAAGTTGAATGAAGTGTTTTCTGGACTGGCTTTACACTACTGGCCATTAAAATTGCTACACCAACAAGAAATGCAGATGATAAACGGGTATTCATTGGACAAATATATTATACTAGAACTGACATGTGATTACATGCCGGCCGCGGTAGTCTAGCGGTTCTAGTCGCTCAGTCCAGAATCGCGCGACTGCTACGGTCGCAGGTTCGAATCCTGCCTCGGACATGGATGTGTGTGATGTCCTTAGGTTAGTTAGGTTTAAGTAGTTCTAAGTTCTAGGGGACTGATGACCACAGATGTTAAGTCCCATAGTGCTCAGAGCCATTTGAACCATTTTGTGATTACATATTCACGCAATTTGGATGCATAGAACCTGAGAAATCAGTAACCAGAACAATCACCTCGGGCCGTAATAACGGCCTTGATACGCCTGGGCATTGAGTCAAACAGAGCTTGGATGGCGTGTACAGGTACAGCTGCCCATGCAGCTTCAACACGATACCACAGTTCATCAAGAGTAGTGACTGGCGTATTGTGACGAGCCAGTTGCTCGGCCACCATTGACCAGACGTTTTCAATTGGTGAGAGGAGAATGTGCTGGTCAGGGCAGTAGTCGAACATTTTCTGTATCCAGAAACGCCCGTACAGGACCTGCAACATGCGGTCGTGCATTATCCTTCTGAAATGTAGGGTCTCGCAGGGATCGAATGAAGGGTAGAGCCACGGGTCGTAACACATCTGAAATGTAACGTCCACTGTTCAAAGTGCCGTCAATGCGAACAAGAGGTGACCGAGACATGGCAAACCATACCATCACGCCGGGTGATACGCCAGTATAGCGATGACGAATACACGCTTCCAATGTGCGTTCACCGCGATGTCGCCAAACACGGATGCGACCATCATGATGCTGTAAACAGAACCTGGATTCAACCGAAAAAAATGACGTTCAGCCATTCGTGCACCTAGGTTCGTCGTTGAGTACACCATCGCAGGCGCTCCTGTCTGTGATGCAGCGTCAAGGGTAACCGCAGCCATGGTCTCCGAGCTGATAGTCCATGCTGCTGCTAACGTCGTCGAACTGTTCGTGCAGATGGTTGTTGTCTTGTAAACGTCCTCATGTGTTGACTCAGGAATCGAGACGTGGCTGCACGATCCGTTACAGCCACGCAGATAAGATGCCTGTCATTTCGACTGCTAGTGATACGAGGCCGTTGGGATCCAGCACGGGGTTCCGTATTACCCTCCTGAACCCACTGATTCCATATTCTGCTAACAGTCATTGGATCTCGACCAACGCAAGCAGCAATGTCGCGATACGATAAACCGCAATCGTGATAGGCTACAATCCGACCTTTATCAAAGTCGGAAACGTGATGATACGCATTTCTCCTCCTTACACGAAGCATCACAACAAAGTATCACCAGGCAACGACGGTCAACTGCTGTTTGTGTATGAGAAATCGGTTGGAAACATTCCTCATGCCAGCACGTTGTAGGTGTCGCCACCGGCGCCAACCTTGTGTGAATGCTCTGAAAAGCTAATCATTTGCATATCACAGCATCTTCTTCCTGTCGGTTAAATTTTGCGTCTGTTGCACGTCATCTTCGTGGTGTAGCAATTTTAGTGGCCAGTAGTGGGTTTGCTCAGCCTGTATGATAAGACTGACTATAATTGTTGGTCATGTTGTTAAAAGATACCAGTCTTTTACGTTTATTTTACTTAAAAGACGGCTGTGTTGCCTTATGAACAACAACATGCGTTAACCACACTTTCATTACTCTTCTCGTAGAGGGCGGTCATAATTAAAGTGTAGCTGCTTACAATGGTTGAGCGTGGGTTGTTATTGTCGCACGTCAGCGAAACTTGTAGATATGCTTGTGCGTTAATGCGAAACCGATCTATATAGGGGAAAAATAGATCCAGTTCTGGCCGCCAGGTGCAAATCTGACGCGAACAGCATCTCGTCGACGTCTCCGATGCTCGTATTCAACAAATTGTGTAAGCGGAGGTTAATAATAAAATCAACATTATATCTTTCGCACTTGTTTGAACTTCTCTGCCAACGTCCCGTCGCTAATCCATTACATCGGCTACTGCTTTCTTGCATTCTCAGCACCAGGTTGGCATCTGGAGGCCAAAATTGAAATTAATTTTTCGCTGCGTAAATCGGTTCCGTATTAACGCATTAGAGTATCGACCAAGTTTCGCTACCATACGATAATGACAGCCCATACTGGACCTCTGTGAGTAGCTGCGCCTTTGTTATAATGACAGGGTGACAGGTATTGAACTGTACGAAAAAGACGTAAATTAGTTACAATCTACGGCGTGCACACCCTTTATTCAACATGACATGTTCGATATACCTGTCATCATTGGCGATGATGTAGCGCAGACAAATAGCGAAATTATGCATGACCCGCTGAAGCCTCGGAACGTAGTTGCTGTCGATGTCTTCCTGAATGGCTCTTTTCAGCTGAGCAATGTTTTGGCGTAATTGTTGTACACCTCGTTTTTAATGCAGCCCCACGAAAAGACGTCGAATGTGTTCAGATACGGAGAATATGGCGGCCAACTGAGGCCCATGCCAGTGGCCTCTGGGTACCCCAGAGACAGAATGCGATCCCCAAAGTGCGCCTCCAGAATATCAAACACTCTCCTCCTTCGGTCTGATCGAGGTCCGTCTTGCATGAACCACATCTTGTCGAAATCAGGCTCACTTTGGATAAATGGGATGAAATCGTCGTCCAATACCTTCAAATACCGTTCGGTAGTCACAGTGCCTGCCATCAAGAAACATCGCACCGATTATTCCGTGACTGGACACTGCACACCGCAATCACCCGTTGACTATGAAGATGCTTCTCGATCGCGTAATGCGGGTTCTCACCCCCCATATGCGCCAGTTTCGCTTATTGACGAACTCATACAAAAGAAAGTAGGCTTCGAGGCTATACCCGCATACTAATTCTCATCATGCCCCGCGGCCAACCATGCAGTTTGAACATTCTAACGCAAACCGTTTAGAAGTTACGACGATTTTATTGCACATACTTCAATAATTGTCACCCTGTACGTAGAACGTTGTCAGACTTCAGCAGATGAAGTACTTGCTGAAGCAAAGATACAACACCAGCATTGATAGCCGTGAAGCAGGAAACTCTTTGGGCACCAGAAACACGTGTGTCTTTCTTATGTTGGTCACAGAGTAGGTGTTGAGGAGTTTCGATGGCATGGGAACGCTGGTACAGCTTTGGTGTAAATGGGATGTGACCGTGAGACCGAGAGGATGAGCTGCGCTGGAAGCTGTAAATATTTTTTAAACATGTTTCGTAAAAACGTTTTCCATGACTCCTAATATTTCCTTTATCCGTTAGTACTGAAGACGCATTCTTTGTATTTTACAGCCGAATAATTTTCATTCCCTATTGCGTTCATGTTGGTTTAAATATAGATTAACTTGAAACTGTGGTTATTAATTATGTAGACCCACTTCATTATTCCCCAAACCGCGGATTACCTTTTTTTCCGTGGCCAGGATGTTACCTTTTTGCAACAGATTCAACTATTGATACGTGCCATCGCACACACTTTGTACAAGTAAATGTTCTTGTTTTCAGCATAAAATGTAAATTTGTCGCTCTACACACTTCCTCTTTATTGAGTGTGTTAGGAGGTCTCTTACAGGAAGTTACAATGCTTATTACTTGCCTCTGCCTCAGACACACAGGAAAAGAAAAGAACCAGGAAAATAATCTGAGCGAAGATTACACTACATTCTGACCGATATGAACACACGTCTCTCTCTGTCTCTGTCTGTCTCTCTCTCTCTCTCTCTCTCTCTCTCTCTCTCTCTCTCTCCCTCCCTCCCCCCGTCACACACACACACACACACACACACACACACACACAGCCACAATACCACATCCACACATTTCTCATTAATATGATGCAGCGACGCAAATAGCAACAGAATCAGAAATCTAAAGAGAAACTAAATCTTAGGTATACGTAGGGGACCTTTGAAATCTGCATCGGTAGACCGCAAGCTTCAATAAATTGTGTAATAAAAACTTCATGTATGTTAATCCTTAACTGGGTTAAGTCGCAATTGACGCTGAAGAATGAATCCATATTTTCTCTCCATCTTCGACCCGTAGTATAGATTAACGTCCCAGAGTGAACCCGAAACACAATGACAAAATTTCCAATGTAGTTCAGGGATATTATCCGAGTGATCAGGTATTGTAGGGAAGGAGAATGCTCGACTTCGTTATATTGGGGCAATTCTGGGAATGTGGAGCGCATCCACAAAGGAGATGTCGTATACAACGTTAGTGCGGCCCATTCTTGAGTACTGTTCGAGTGTCTGAGATCGCCATGAGGTCGGATTAAGTGAAGACATCGGAATAATTCAGTGGCGTGCTGCTAGATTTGTTACCGGTAGGTTAGATCAGCACTCAGATATTACGGAGATGCTTTGTGAACTCGAATGGGAATTCCCAGAGGGAAGTCGATGCTCTTTCTGCAAGGCACTATTGCGCAAATTTAAAGATACTGCTTTTGAGACGGACTCCAGAACGATTCTACAGCCGCCAATGTAGACTTCACGTAAGAACCATAAAGATAAAAATACGAGAAATTATTGCTCGTTCGGAGGCTTCTAGACAGTCGTTTTTCTCTCGCTCTATTTGCGAGTGGAACAGGAAAGGAAATGAGTAGTAATGGTATAATGTAACCTTCACCATGCTCCGTACGGTGGTTTTCGGAGTATATATGTAGATGTAGATCGAGGACCCGAGATCTCCGCTGGCTCTTTACAAAGTAATTGCTTTTCGTTTGATTTCTCGTCTTTACTTTTCGACCTCAAGATTGTATTCACTAGGTTACTGCTCGGAGCTGTCTCTATTTTTTTCCGGCTGAGCTAGTTGTTTGTTAACAGTGATGCACAGCAGTAGGGATAGGTTTAGTCCTGGAGAGTTTGCCGAAATGCAGATCGTGTATAGGTTCACTTAACGCGCTCAGTCTGGAACCGCGCGACTGCTACGGTCGCAGGTTCGAATCCTGTCTCGGGCATGGATGTGTGTGATGTCCTTAGGTTAGTTAGGTTTAAGTAGTTCTAAGTTCTAGGGGACTGATGACCACAGATGTTGAGTCCCATAGTGCTCAGAGCCATTTGAACCATTTTTCACTTAACGCACCACGACGCTATGTTGAGATGTTCTCCCATCGGCGGCAAACCCGTTACAGATTTTTGGACTGTTGTGAAGGCATTTTTTCCATTAATAAAAGTAACTTGGGTGACAAACAGAATAAATCAAAATAACATCATTACCCTGTAACAAGCCCCGGAGATCATTGGTCCCTGATGCCAGAATACTCAGAAATATCCCTAAACAACACCCGAAATTTTCTCGAGCGGGTTCTGGTTCACCCTGCGATGAACATTTCAAAGGATCCAGATATTAGGGAACAAGGAATAGCTTCAACAAAAAGTCACAATGCTCGTTTTGGGCCGCGCGGGATTAGCCGAGCGGTCTGAGGTGTTGCAGTCATGGACTGTGCGGCTGGTCCCGGCAGAAGTTTGAGTCCTCCCTCGGACATGGGTCTGTGTGTTTGTCCTTAGGATAAGCTTAGGGACTGATGACCTTATCAGTTAAGTCCCATAAGATTTCACACACATTTGAACATTTTTGCTAGTTTTGGCGTTAATGGGTAGACACTGTGTTATGAGAGAGAGAGAGAGAGAGAGAGAGAGAGAGAGAGAGAGAGAGAGAGAGAGAGAGAAGGAGGGAGGAAAGCAGAAAGAATAAAAGTTGGGGCAGGGGACTGAAAAAGTACAGCAGGAAGCTAAGTTCCGATTAAATACTGCAATTTACTTGATGTGAAAGAACATATCATTTTTGTGCCGTTAGTCATTCCAATTAGGATATAGCAGAGGACAGAAATATGTTGCGGACAATGAATAAACACCTAAAATTGCGTGGTTGTGAAATATCCGCTGGCGGTCAGACACGGGAGTTGCTTTCATAACGACCTTCTAAATCTGACCTACCTGTGTGCCTCAACGTGTCGTCGCAAGCGTTACGTGGACGTTGTGTAGTAATACGTGTGAGCGATGGGCGATTGAATTGAATTGTTTGTTTTCAGGAGGACAGGTAAATTACGAAACGCATTGAGTTATGATATAAAGCGTGAAGTATATTTTATCTGGAGAACCGTGACATTTTGCTCCTCTGTGATGGCAATAATGCTAACCGTTTTTAAAGTCTGATGACGTAACTGCCGGTGATTTAGTTCACCGTATAACATCGATTTTCTTAGTAATTAGTACGCAGTTCTCTCTCCACGTCGTATTCTCATTTCCTCCTAGAAGGAAATTCTGTTAGCAAACACAAGATGCAACTGAACACGGCAATGAAACTAGTTTACGGTAAAGGGTTTAGGTAACTTTTCCACAGAATATAATAGTGTAGGCCGGCCGAAGTGGCCGAACGGTTCTAGGCGCTACAGTCTGTAACCGCACGACCGCTACGGTCGCAGGTTCGAATCCTGCCTCGGGCATGGATGTGTGTGATGTCCTTAGGTTAGGTAGGTTCAAGTAGTTCTAAGTTCTAGGGGACTGATGACCTCAGAAGTTAAGTCCCATAGTGCTCAGAGCCATTTGAACCATTTTTATAATAGTGTAGGAAATCCATTACGTGATTAACTGAAATGAGTACTTTACTTTCGAGTAGTTTACTTTTATTTCCTAATGACAAAAAATGGTTCAAATGGCTCTGAGCATTATGGGACTTAACATCTGTGGTCATCAGTCCCTTAGAACTTAGAACTACTTAAACCTAACTAACCTAAGGACATCACACACATCCATGCCCGAGGCAGGATTCGAACCTGCGACCGTGGCGGTCACGCGGTTCCAGACTGAAGCGCCTAGAACCGCATGGCCACACCGACCAGCTCCTAATGACAAAAAATGTTAATTAAAATATACCTCTTCTCCCCCCTCCACAGAGCATCGAACCTATCCACAGGGAATGCACCAAATCTTCCTCAAGAATAAAAATATGAATAAAATATAAGAATTAATACAAGAATTGTTATGACAGCGAAATATCAGTATATGAGGATTTAAATGATTGTGACCCCTCAACATACCATACATACATATGTTATATAATAAATGTGTGACACTTATTGTGAAATCCAGTTATAATTTTACAGTTAATATAAGACCCTTGTATCCTTTAATTTAATACGAAACATTCGTGTAGTTACCGTCTTCGCACGCGGGTAGATAAATAAAATAAATAAAAGCAGTAATCGGATTTCGAACAAACAGCGCAAAATTATAAATTCGCGACGCAAACCACTGAACCATCATTTCGCCTGAGGATTTTGCGCGGAGGAAAGCACAGAAAGTACCTCGAAAATTTCGACCGTCGTTTTCTCAGAAATGGTGGAGTATCTACGTACAAGCCGAGACACGTGCTCCTCTCCCACTGAGCGAAATTCTTGGGAAATCAGGTGATAGCACTTGCCGTGTTCTCCTCGTAAGAGAGCCCCTCCGCCATTAAGCCAATCCTCTCCTCCAGCAAATTCCACGGTCGCTGCTAGTTCAAGTCCCTCTAATAAGGTGTAGTTTGGGCGGCGCTGGTAGTGGTGGGGGGTCGCGCCGTGACAGCGGGCTGGCGCCGAGCAGAGTCCCCGCCGTATTTTAGGCGTCGCGGCGCGGCGCGGCGCGGCGCTGCGCGGGCGCCGGTTGGTTGGCTGTTTGGCGCCGGCAGCTGCTGCCATTAACACAATTAACGCTTAAATTACTGCTCCGGCGCGACCGTATCGATTGTGGCTGCTGGGCGCGGCTTGTGCCCGCTGCGCAGCCAACTCACCGCGCCGCCTACAAACACCACTCACCGTAATGTCGCCAGCACAGCGGCGACAAAGACTTTACTCGCGTCCTGCCCAACTGCCAGCGGATCCACAAGAAACAAAAGCAGTTAAGTGCGGATCTTTCATACTGTACTGTCAACAGCGCTATGGAAGTTATATACACTACTGGCCATTAAAATTGCTACACCACGACAATGACGTGCTACAGACGCGAAATTTAACCGACAGGAAGAAGATGCTTTTCAGAGCATTCACACAAGGTTGGCGCCGGTGGCGACACCTATAACGTGCTGACTTGAGGAAAGTTTCCAACCGGTTTCTCATACACAAACAGCAGTTGACCGGCGTTGTCTGGTGAAACGTTGTTGTGATGCCTCGAATGAGGGGACAAATGCGTACCATCACGTTTCCGACTTTGATAAAGGTCGGAGTGTAGCGTATCACTATTGCGATTTATCGTGTCGCGACGTTGCTGCTCGCGTTGGTCGAGATCCAATGACTGTTTGCACAATATGGAATCGGTGAGTTCAGGAGGGAAATACGGAACGCCGTGCTGGATCCCAAATGCCTCGTATCACTGGCAGTCGAGATGACAGGCATTTTATCCTAATGGCTGTAACGGATCGCAAGACAACAACCATCTGCACGAACAGTTCGGCGACGTTTGCAGCAGCATGGACTATCAGCTCGGAGACCACCCACGGCTGCGGTTACCCTTGACGCTGCATAACAGACAGGATCCCCTGCGATGGTGTACACAACGACGAATCTGGGTGCACGAATGGCAAAACGTCATTTTTGCGGATAAATCCAGGTTCTGTTTACAGCATCGTGATGGCCGCATCCGTGTTTGGCGACATCGCGGTGAATGCACATTGGAAGCGTGTATTCGTCATCGCCATACTGTCGTATTACCCGGCGTGATGGTATGGGGTGCCATTGGTTACGCGTCTCTGTCACCTCTTGTTCGCATTGACGGCACTGCGAACAGTGGACGTTACATTTCAGATGTGTTACGACCCGTGGCTCTACCCTTTATTCGATCCCTACGAAACCCTACATTTCATCAGGATAATGCACGACCGCATGTTGCAGGTCCTGTACGGGCCTTTCTGGATACAGAAAATGTTCGACTGCCGCCCTGGCCAGCACGTTCTCAGATCTCTCACTAATTGAAAACGTCTGGAAAATGGTGGCCAAGCAACTGGATCGTCACAATACGCCAGTCACTACTCTTGATGAACTGTGGTATCGTGTTGAAGCTGTACCTGTACACGCCATCCAAGCTCTGTTTGACTCAATGCCCAGCCGTGTCAAGGCCGTTATTACGGGCAGAGGTGGTTGTTCTGGATACTAATTTCTCAGGATCTGTGCACAGAAATTGCGTGAAAATGTGATCACATGTCAGTTCTAGTATAATATATTTGTCCAATGAATACCCGTTGATGATCTTCTTTTCTTCTTGGTGTAGCAATTTTAATGACCAGTAGTGTATGAACCGCTTACTACAGAAAGCCAACATGTTCGTATTTCCCCTTTTACAGTTGAGATGAAAAACTCAGTAAAACCAGTGTAAGCACTTTATCTCCTGACGTATTTTCTGGTTTCTTGATGTAGCTGTACTTGCTTATTATATACACGGAAATGTCAAGTATGGAGTAAGGAGAAAGAGGGAGACGTTTTTCTTGGCGTTCACCGTGTTCCCTCTCTCAGTACACAGGATTTTCAAATTAATTTTGGAGTTAAGCTACTTGTATTAAAGTAGAATTGTATACATAAATGTCTTTTATTGCATTAAACATTGCTACATATTTCTAAATAGTATTTGACATTTTGTGTGGTTGCATTACTTACGAGGGTGGTTTGAAAAGTTCACGGAACGGAATAGAAGAAATGTACTTACATCACTGAACTTTTCTTATTTTTCAGTGTGGTCTCCTCATAGATTAATGAATGTGCTTGGTCCAACGATGTTTCAATGCATTGATCCCGTCTCGAAAATGAGTTTCCTCCGGGCCTGCAAAATAGTTGTCAACTCCGGCTATCAATTTCTTCGTTTGAAGTGAATCTTCGTCCACCAAGAAAAATTTTCAGTTTTGGGAAGAGATGGAAGTCTGACAGGCCATATCAGGTGAATAACGCAGGTATGGCAACAATACATATCTTAGTTCGTGTAATTTTGCCATGGCGACGGTAGATGTGTGCGACCGCGCATTGTTTTGATGGAAGATAATTTTCTTCTTTGCTAAACCTGGCCTTTTTTCGCGACTCTTTTGTTGCAATTTGTCTAGGTTAGCATAGTATTCTCCAGTAATGGTTTGCCCAGTGAGGAGATAATCTACAAACAGCATCCCCTTCGCGCCCCAGAACACTGATGCCATGACCTTTTCCGGCGAAGGGAATGTCTTTGCTTTCTTTTGTGGCGGAGAATCAGCATTTTTTTCACTGCTTTGACTGTTGTTTTGTCTCTGGGGTGTAGTAATGCACCCAAGTTTCATCTGTAGTCACAAACCGCCGCAAAACACCTTGTTCGTTTCTCCTAAAATGGGCCAAACATTGTTCCGATAAGTCCATTCTCATTCGTTTTTGATCCAGCGTCAAGAGTCGCGGCACCAATCTTGAGGACAATTTTTTTCATTTCTAATTAAAATGTGATATACCCTTTCAGATGACATCTGGCAAGCGTGAGAAATTGCACACGCTTTCAATTGACTATCCTCCATGACCATTTTGTGCACTTTTACAATGATTTCTGGGCATCTTGACCGACCACTGCGTGGATCATCATCTAAACTCTCCCGACCAAATTTAAATTCATTTGTGCACTCGGCAACAGCTGAATATGATGGAACAGAGTCCCCCATTGTATTCTGGAAATCGTCTTAAATGCCCTTTGTCTTCATACCTTTCTTTACAAAGTACTTAATCACTGCTCGAATCTCGATTTTTTCCATCTTCGCAAATCACTACGAGGGAACAACAACAGAGACACGACACCATCACATCTCTCTTCCAAGAGCACTGACGTGGCACGTGTTTACAGGCAACAGTACAATGAATATCTCGTGAACAAATCGTTGTGCCAGCGCTGACCTCTCGTAGTGATTCCGAGAACTTTTCAAACCACTCTCGCAATTACCTTCATCTACATCACGAGATGCCGTTGTTGTCGGCCATCGTGTGTCTGAATTTCAAAACTGGACGTCGTTTTGACGGACGGAGACCAAAGATTTCTTGATGTTATCTGTTTTATGATTATTTACAGGCAGTACAGACACGTAAGCTTTCTTTCAACATAGTTAGGAAAGTTGTACAGATTTTCTCGACCTAAAAATTGCCCATCATCAAGCCAGCAATATTCTTGTTGAAAACAATGTACAGATTTTCAGCAGAAAGGTCGCCTCATGGTATTTTCAAATGTGAGAACCTGTTTCAGAAGTCCAGGAACAACTTTACCATACGGATCATCGCCGAGGCAGATTCTTTTTTTGAATGTAGGCCGACGGGAACTGTGGCCGATGAAAGAAACCACCTTCATTTGAGCACCTGAAAACATGTTATCGATTTTTGACGAATATTTCATGAGTTCAACAACGTCACCCGCTCCTTCTTCAGCGTTCTTCTAATTATCCCGAAGCTTCTATCATTCGCCTTGAACGAGCGACCTCTAATGGGCAAAATAACTTTAAATTCATTGAATGTTTAGATCTCATACAGCGCCTTCATCATCCAAAGAAGGGTATTATTCTTGTTGTGGCCAACGCAATTATCCCCTAACATGTATAAAATTTTTGCGTCCTTGTCGTCCTAATTTTCGATATCCCAGTTCAAGATCGTACTCATTTTATTTGAGTCCTTTCCTCCCTCACCTTTATGATAGACGATAACTGCCATTTTCCATTAAGGGAAGTTCGCAAATTATCCTTGTAGCGCCGCCACCAACATGTCCCGGACTGTGTGTGCAGTACACGGAAAATTGACGGCGTTGCCAGACCCGTGTTATCGTGCAAACAGGGTTCCTTTTTGCGATAAATAATGCAAAGATCCACTCAGAGTCAATACCATAAAAAAATGTAGTTTTAAAAATTCCGGACTAGTTGCCTTTCTGCAGGAAGCGATTCATATATTCCACGACCACCTTTTGCGTCGATGATTTTCGTTGCAAACGCCTGACAAAAAATGTGAAGTACCCAGAACGGTAGAAGAAAGCGTAGTGAAACTTCACACGTTGAGAGGGTATGTGATGCCGTTTCAGTGATTACAAAATCGAGTCTAACTGACAACGAACTTGGCAGTATGACCCTATTTATCAGTGTGATGCTGCACGCCCCTCTGGTCTCGATGCATGCACTGACTCGGGTTGGGAAGTGTACCATGACGTCGTCGTATCCTGTCGTGGGGCAAGCCATGCCACAATTGCTGTAAATGGATCCTGACATCCTCCATACTGGCAATGGAACGGAGTTAACGTCCGAACTTGTCCCACATATAATATATAGAAGACAGATCTGCGGATCTTGATGAACACTGGGGGAACATCACGCACACAGGTCGTGAATTCACGTTCCATGAATGAACGAGCATTCTCTTGTTGCAAAATGGCACCAAAATACTGTCGAAAGAGAGGTAACACGTTCCCTCAATAACTGCCAATCATGATATGAAATCATACGCGACGGCTCCTCACACCACAACGCTAGGAATAACACTGCTGTGCGTCTCCAAAACATTGGAAGGATGGGTCATCTTCCCAGGTCACCACCATACTCGCCGACGATGTCTGTCCAGGGTAATGCAGAGCCGCGATTCACCACTGAACACAAGGGGACGCCATTTGTCAGCAACCCATACTTCCTGGTCACGACACCACTCTTAACACAGCGATTTGTGTAGTGGTGTTGACGGAAGCGTAAGAATGGGACTGCAATTCCCTCCTACGGCTGCAGCTAGTCTCCGACCAGAGATGCGGGATGACACAGAATGCTGCAGGCAGTCCATCACTTGTTCTCGGATGGCAGGCGCAGATGTTAAGGAATTGCGGTGTGTACGTTGCACAATACGGCGGTCCTCCCGTGTGGTGTCAGGCTTGGTCGACCGGAGCCTTGACGACGAGTATGCTTCCCCTCACGTTCCTACGTAGCGTAACACAGAGCGACTGTCATATCTCAGTGCCTCACGAATCTAAATATTGCACGATTCGAGCAACTAGCCAACCAGAGACGTGCACTGAGGCCCATTTCAAACTATGTCAGGTACTGATAACGCTGTATCACACGAATACGCAACGTCGCAGTGACCAATCAACATCTAATACTCTTTTGTGGCCGTCCCACCTGTTATAGAAACCTACAGCTCAAATCGCCTTAATACTCGCCGATGGTGTCTACATGTAAGCTGTTACATTGACATCGACCATGTCTTTTGGGTGCTGCACTGTTTTTGGCAGCAGTTGATTATCTCCTTTTCCCCCTTTTCCCCGCTTGCAGAACCATAATGCACGGTCCAGCCACATTAATGTCACCATCACCTCTGTTCAACGTCAACGTGTAATAATCACTCACAGACAACAGGTAGCAGCCCGAGCAGCAGAGGGTATATAAAGTGTGTTTCTGGGATGCGGAAAACAGTGCAGTTGTTGTCGTAATGTGGAAACGGAGCAATTTATCTGACGACCATAAGGGCATCAACTTTTCAAAAGTGTAGCTTATTATTGACGGTATGAAAAAAGACGCACTAAAAGAGAAATAGTAAACAAACAATAGAATTTTTATAAACGATGGAAGCATTTCCGAGACGGCTAAGTTTGTATGTAAACAGTTCGAGTGCCGCCGTTGTTAAAGTATACCGTGTATGACAAAATGGCACTATTCAAAACTGGCGCTGAGGCGGCTATGGGCACCACGGACCATAATTGACCGGGTGAACGACGGCTGCGGAGGTGTGTGCTGGTGAATAGACGTGTAACTGTTGAACAACTGGCCGCCCGAAACGCATTTCACCCGAAGAAAACTGAACTTATCATTCCCGGGAAAAAGTTCCTGTACGGAATACGGAGGTGAAGTACGGTTGTAAAGGTGGTATCTCAGGTTAGTGGCGTGCTTTACAGTGTTCAGCCGAGTTGTTGATTCCGCATTATGCACAATATTTCGAAGACCGACCCACTCGTCTTGTTCAGGTACCGCGAACTGTACGTTTCACGGGATATCAGTGGGAACTATGAAAACAAATGAGTATAAAAGGGAGTAGAGGGTATCGGAAGTCAAAGCCGTCTATACAAAGCTTCGCGGCACCAAGAATCTACATTTACATCTACGTGATTACTCTGCTATTCACAATAAAGTGCCTGGCAGAGGGTTCAGTGAACCACCTTCATGCTGTCTCTCGACCGTTACACTCTCGAAAGGCACGCGGGAAAAACGAGTACTTAAATTTTTCCGCGCGAACCCTGATTTCTCTTATTTTATCATGATGATCATTTCTCACTATGTAGATGGGTGCCAACAGAATGTTTTCGCAAACGGAGGAGAAAACTGGTGATTGAAATTTTATTAGAAGATCCCGTCGCAACGAAAAACGCCTTTGTTTTAATGATTGCCACTCCAATCCACGTATCATGTCTGTGACACTATCTCCCCTATTTCGCGATAATACAAAACAAGCTGCCCTGCTCTGAACTTTTTTGATGTCATCCGTCAGTCCCAACTGATGCGGATCCCACACCGCACAGCAGTAGTCCAGAATAGGGTGGACAAGCGTAGTGTAAGCAGTCTCTTTGGTAGACCTGTTGCGCCTTCTAAGTGTTCTGCCAATGAATCGCAGTCTTTGGTTTGTTCTACCCACAATATTATCTATGTGATCGTTCCAATTTAGGTTACTTGTAATTGTAATCCCTAAGTATTTGGTTGAATTTACAGCCCTCAGATTTGTGTGACTTATCGTGTAATCGAAATTTAGCTGATTTCTTTTAGTACTCATGTGAATAACTTCGCACTTTTCTTTATTCAGGCTCAATTGCCACTTTTCGCACCATACAGATATCTTATCTAAATCATTTTGCAAGTAGTTTTGATCATCTGATGACTTTACAAGACGGTAAATGACAGCATCATCTGCAAACAATCTAAGACAGCCACTCAGATTGTCTCCTATGTCGTTAATATAAATCAGGAACAATAGAGTGCCTATAACACTTCCTTGGGCGACGCCGGATTTACTTCTGTTTTACTCGATGACTTTCCGTCTATTAGTACGAACTGTGACCTTACTGACAGGAAATCACGAATCCAGTCGCAGGCGATACTTCGTAGGCACGCTGTTCGATTAGAAGACGCTTGTGAGGAACGGTGTCGAAAGCCTTCTGGAAATCTAAAAATATGTAATCAATTTGACAGCCCCTGTCGTAGCATTTATTACTTCATGAGTATAAAGAGCTAGTTGTGTTTCACAAGAACGATATTTTCTGAATCCGTGCTGACTATATGTCAATAAATCGTTTTCTTCGAGGTACTTCATAATGTTCGAATACAGTATATGTTCTAAAACCTTACTTCACAGTGTGGTTCGAACCAAGGCAGCGAGTACTCATAACAGCACAGCTCGGAGCACCTGAATAAGACGAGCTGACCTGTCATCTAAGTCATTATCGTAATGAGCCAGTTCGATCACTTGGTGATGCGGCCTCCTTGGTTCGGTGTGCAACATGGAGTCCCGATGGGTTCTTCCGCTTCTGCCGGACTTGAGCTTCCCGTACCCAATTGAATGCGGCTTTCGTAAGTCTCTGTCCCCTCGGTCTTTTATGTTAAATTAGGCTCCAAACTAGTATACATTCTCACGATATGTCACTCGTTCTTCGTGTGACATGAGCAGCCCACTGCCATTTCGAGGTTACTGAATACGATTTTCCGAAAATCCTTCACCAAAGAAGACGAAGTTAATAATCCAGAAACTGAATCAAGAACAACTGCCATTATGAGTAACTTAGAAGTTGACATCCTCAGTGTAGCGAAGAAGCTTAAATCACTTAATGAAGTCAAAGCCTCCTTTCCAGACTGTATCACAGTCAGTTTCCTTTCAGAGTATGGTGATACCATAGCCCCATGCTTAGCAGTCATATACAACCGCTCGCTCATCGAAAGATCGTACCTAGGGACTGGAAAGTTGCACAAGTCATACGAATGGTCAAGAAAGGAAATAAGAGTAATCCACTGAATTATGGACCCACATCACTAACGTAGGCTTGCAATAGAATTTTGAAACATACTCCTATACTATGTTCGACCATTATGAATTCCCTCGAAGAAAATGATTTATTGACAATGAGCCAACACGGTTCAAATGGCTCAAATGACTCTGAGCACTATGGGACTAAACTTCTGAGGTCATCAGTCCCCTAGAACTTAGAACTAATTAAACCTAACTAACCTAAGGACATCACACACATCCATGCCCGAGGCAGGATTCGAACCTGCGACCGTAGCAGTCCCGCGGTTCCGGACTGCAGCGCCTAGAACCGCAAGACCACCGCGGCCGGCAGCCAACACGGTTTCATAAAATATCATTCATCTGAAAAGCAGCTACCTCTTTATTCTCAAGAAGTAATGAGTGTTATAGACAGGAGATACCAAATAAATTCCACATTTTAAGATTTCCAGAAGGATTTTGATATCATTCCTCACAAGCGACTTTTCATTAAACTGCGTGCCTATGGAGTTTTGTCTCAGTTGTGTGACTGGATTCGTAATTTCCTGTCAGAACGGTCACAGTTCGTCATAACTGACGGAAAGTCATCGAGTGAAACAAAAGTAGTGTCTGCCGTTCCCCAAGGAAGTGTTATAGGCCCTCTGTTGTTCCTGATGTACATAAACGATTTAGGAGACAATGTGAGCAGCTTTCTCTTAGATTGTTTGCAGATGATACTGTCATTTACTACCTTACAAAGTCATCAGATGATCAAACCCATTACAAAATGATTTAGACTAGGTATCCGAATGGTGCGAAAAGTGGCAGTTGACTCTAAATAATGAAAAGTGTGAAGTGCTCCACATGAGTACAAAAAGGAACCGGCTAAATTTCAGTTACACGATAAATCACACAAATCTAAAGGCTGAAAACTCAACTAGATACTTAGAGATTACAATTACGAACAACTTAAACTGGAACGCTCACATAGGTAACGTTGTGGAGGAAGCAAATTAAGGACTGAGATTTATTGACAGAACATTTAGAAAATTCAACAGGTCTACTAAAGATACTGCCTACTCCACTCTTTTACGTCCTCTCCTGGAGTACTGTGCAGTGTGCGATCCGCATCAGATAGGACTGACGGAGGACATCGAAAAAGTTCAAAGAAGGGCAGTTTCTTTTGTATTATCGCGAAATAGGGGAGAGAGTGCCGCAGAGATGATACGTGAATTGGAGTGCCATTCATTAAAACAAATGCGTTTTTATTGCGACAAAATCTTCTCATGAAATTTCAGTCACCAACTTCCTCCTCACAGTGTAAAAATATTTTGTTGGGGACTACCTACATAGGGAGAAAAGATTATCATAATAAAGTAAGAGAAATCAGAGTTTGCACAGAAAGATTTAAGTGTTCGTTTTTCCCTCGCGCTGTTCGAGAGTGGTGCGGTAGGGTAGTAGCTCTTCCATGTACTTAATTATGAATTGCTGCATAATCACGTAGATTTAGATGCATTTACTTTATCTATCGTCACGAATCTTTATTGTACATCCAATAGAAACTGCTTAATTTTTTTTCTTTTTTGCAGCCAACATTCATTTTCCATTCCTCTTTGAGCTCCTATGAATTCCCAAAAAATGAATTTATTTGACGTTCACACCTCAAAGCTATTAGTTATTACTAGTTGTACAAGAGAGTCGTTCAGAAAATAAAGAACGTTTTATCATAACTAAACAAAAACAGAAGATATTAAAACAAAACTTATTTACGAAGTCACGATACATTACTGTAGATTTCAGTATAGTTGCCACAGCTTGAGTTCCCATATTGTACTCCTCTACCGCCAAAGTCACAGCTTGTTTGAGGTCTCCATTGTGTGCAAACTGTTTTCACCCAAAAATTCCCTTAATCTCTGGAATAAGTGAAAATCTCTTGATGCCACGTAAAGCGTCGACAGTTCTTGCTGTGTTCGTACTGATGTATTGTCTGATAGGCTCCCAGTCCGATCTTCATCGTGCACACTGGTTCTTCCTTGTTTAAAAACGATGCACCATTTCCTCATGAAGATCCGTTCATTGCACTATCACCATAAGCACTCTTGTCTATAAATTTTGATAGGCCAAACATTTTGTGGATTCAGAATTCGAATGACGCAGTACACTTCGCAATTGGCGGGATTATTGCTGGATACCACCATTTCGAAAGCTTTCAGAACAAAGAGGCTTTTTCACTCGGCAACGCAACTCGGCTCCCTCTGAGGCGGGAAAAGGAGCTCAAAAATTTGTGTGAAATCTTATGGGACTTAACTGCTAAGGTCATCAGTCCCTAAGCTTACACACTACTTAACCTAAATTATCCTAAGGACAAACACACACACCCATGCCCGACGGAGTACTCGAACCTCCGCCGGGACCAGCCGCACACTCCACGTCTGCAGCGCGTTAGACCGCTCGGCTAATCCTGCGCGGCAAAAGGAGCTAACTGGCACGCTTGCGATAGGTGCCGGGCGTGGGGAGCAATCGTCCTTTACTTTCAGGACGGCCCTCTTACATTGGTCAAAAACTGTTTTCTTCGGCACAGCTGATATCGTAGACTTTAAAACTGAAGAATATGTGCCGTGAACTTCCCACCTCAGTTTATACTTCTAGTTCACATGTTTGCAAGTTGGCCCAGATAGACATATTCAACGACCCTTTGGAGTTGTGTACTTCTAACACATGTATTTCTGTCCGGTGTGCATTCATTCATTCATTCATTCAACTTGAGAGCGGACTAACGCAAAGTGGCTAACTAATACAGGTTGAGTGAAAAAGGACTTAACGATTTTGGAATGATATCGAAATTTATTGAGCTAGCTTACAGAATCGAAAAATGTGTCATTTTCTAGCAAAAAATCTCAAGATTGATTCATGTAGTACATCAGTACACGATTCCGCCACCAGAAGGTCAGCGTAATGCACTGTTAAAATGTCTACTTTCACTGGTGCGGAGCGTGCACCCTGTGTGTTTTTCTTTCACAAAACGAACTTTGCAACGAAGTCCGTGTGTATGTTCCTCGCCCAACCAAGCAATTTAGCAGACCTGAAAAATCTAATCTAAACTGCCATTGCACAAGTTACGCCCAATTTGCTGCAACGAGTGTGGGAAGAAATTGATTACCGGTAAGATGTTTACCGCATCGCTAATGGTAGTCACATGGAACCAAAATGCCCCTTGACACTTTTATGTGAAACTAGGCGTTGTTTGCTACAAAATCACACATCTACTGATTCTAGAAGTTATCCCAATAAGTTTCTGTACCATTCCATTGTAAATTCCATTTTTTCTCGCCTTGTACTTTTGTATTGTATTGTATGGTAACCGGGGACCTATAAACGACGGAGAGGCTCCGTCCCCGCCGCAGCCGCAGTGGTCCACAACCCCCCGATGACTACCGCAGTCCACTTCACCCCTCCGCCGCCCCACACCGAACCCAGGGTTGCCTTGTACTTTAAGTTACTCTGTATTATTTGCAAATAGAATAATCATCAGCAAATCTCAGGTAATTTAATCTCTTTTTCTTAGAACTTCGAATTCAGTCTAAACATATTGTCGTGAGAGTATTTTACATGAAACGAAATCAGGTCGGCCGTATACCTGAAAACACCCTATTAATTCCAGTATATGTTTGGTACAGCCTGATGCAGGATAACCTGGCGGTTAAACCCCCCTCGGAGAGTCACCGGTAGGGAGTGAAGAGAAGCGCCCTCGTCTCGTTTGTCCATTTCTGACTGCCAGCGCCGGTTGCCGGCGAGGCCGCTTTGCGGATTCGTATCACGCAGGAGGCGGCGCCTGCATTTCTCTCACTCCAGTTCACGGCTCAGTAAAACCGGCGCGTGCGACCCGCCGTTGTATATAGAGCCACCGGCAGTCCGTGGCGGCCCGTCTACTCCACACAGATCAATACGCGCCACCGGACTACACCGACGTGTTTGCCATTCACCACTGTCACCTCGCAAACTCACACTCCCCTCTACGCATTTTTCTCTCCCGTTAAACACAAAAAGTCCCTTCTGGCCTTTTTTTAACGTCGGAACAGTGTTGTTTGAGAGGATGCCTACAGCACGTGCGGGAAATCTAGCGTCACAGAACAAAGGCTAGAAAATTTGAAATACAGTGTGTGTGTGTGTGTGTGTGTGTGTGTTCAGCAAGTCGGCGATGAAAATTGCCAACACAGCACTAGGAACAGTCCTCCAGGAGGTATATAAGTTCAGCTATGTGTTCCGCTAAGGTGGTAACGAAATGGCGCCGAAATATGAAAGAAGTGGGAGGAATACGACTGGAAAGCAAGGAAAAAGTAATTAAGGCAGACTTTCTGGCATTCGCAGATGGTACTTCGATATTACCGGAATCATTAGAAGATGCGACTAAAGAAAGAAGCCAACTCCGGATACAAGCGGCTAAAGCAGTTTTATAGATGTGTGTTTAGAGCTACTAGATGTATCAGTTTGATAAGTCGCAGCTGCAAAATACTAACGCGAATTCTTTACAGACGAATGGAAAAACTGGTAGAAGCTGACCTCGGGGAAGATCAGTTTGGATTCCGTAGAAATGTTGGAACACGTGAGGCAATACTGACCCTACGACTTATCTTAGAAGCCAGATTAAGGAAAGGCAAACCTACATTTCTAGCATTTGTAGAGTTAGAGAAAGCTTTTGACAATGTTGACGGAAATACTCTATTTCAAATTCTGAAGGTGGCAGGGGAAAATAAGGGAGCGAAAGGCTATTTACAATTTGTACAGAAACCAGATGGCAGTTATAAGAGTCGAGGGGCACGAAAGGGAAGCAGTGGTTGGGAAGGGAGTGAGACAGGGTTGTAGCCTGTCCCCGATGTTATTCAACCTGTATATTGAGCAAACAGGAAAGGAAACAAAAGAAAAGTTCGGAGTAGGTATTAAAATCCATGGAGAAGAAATAAAAACTCTGAGGTTCGCCGATGACATTGTAGTTCTGCCAGAGACAGCAAAGGACTTGGAAGAGCAGTTGAACGGAATGGATAGTGTCTTGAAAGGAGGGTATAAGGTGAACATCAACAAAAGTAAAACGAGGATAATGGAATGGAGTCGAATTAAGTCGGGTAATGCTGAGGGAATTAGATTAGGAAATGAGACACTTAAAGTAGTAAAGGAGTTTTGCTATTTGGGGAGCAAAATAACTGATGATGGTCGAAGTAGAGAGGATATAAAATGTAGACTGGCAATGGCAAGGAAAGCGTTTCTGAAGAAGAGAAATTTGTTAACATCGAGTATTGATTTAAGTCTCAGGAAGTCGTTTCTGAAAGTATTTTTATGGGGTGAAGCCATGTATGGAAGTGAAACATGGACGATAAATAGTTTAGACAAGAAGAGTATAGAAGCTTTCGAAATGTGGTGCTACAGAAGAATGCTGAAGATTAGATGGGTAGATCACATAACTAATGAGGAGGTATTGAATAGAATTGGGGCACAACTTGACTAGAAGAAGGGATCGGTTGGTAGGACATGTTCTGAGGCATCAAGGGATCACAAATTTAGTACTGGAGGGCAGCGTGAAGGGTAAAAATCGTAGAGGGAGACCAAGAGATGAATACACTAATCAGATTCAGAAGGATGTACGCTGCAGTAGGTACTGGGAGATGAAGTTTGCAGATAGAGTAGCATGGAGAGCTGCATCAAACCAGTCTCTGGACTGAAGACCACAACAACAACAGCAGATGGATAACATTAGGAGGAGATAAAGTTCAGAAGGTTAGGTTCGATGGAAAAGATATAATCAGGAGTGAAGACGTCACAATTTTATTACTCTGGCAGAGAAAAACATGGTTACAGGGTTGTAGTACGAATTAAAGTAGCAGACAGAGTACAAGTACTACCCAGTCACGTTAATGTGACCACCTACAAAAGTCTGAATAACGATCTTTTATTGCAAGGACCACTGCGAAATGTGCAGAGTCAATGAGCTTGTGAAAGGTACCGACTGGGATATGGAACCATTCAGGCTCCAGTGCCGTGTCAGCTACGCTAGGTTTCTCCGTCGAGCATCCAAGGCGCCAACAGCCCGATTGAGGTGGGCCCACAGATTCTCGATTGGATTTAAATTCGGCAAGTTTGATGACCAGGAGACTACGTTAAACTCATCGTGGTGCTCGCTGAACTACGCACATACGCTGTGACACGTTGCATTGTGCTGGGTAGATACCATCGTGCCGTGAGAAAAGCTGCATGTACAGGTGGACATGCTCTCCAAGAATAGATTCATACTTGTGCTGATCCATTGTGCCTTTCAGAACGACGAGACCACCGACGGAGTGGCACGAAAACATTCCCCAGACCATAACACATTCAGGGTGTCTGCTTTCAGCTGTTCCATGCCGTACACGCCAACGGCCATCTGTGCGATGGAGCATAAAACGTGATTCATCTGAAAAGGCTACGTTTCGCCACTCTGTGGACGCCCAGCTGCGGCACTGGCCTGCAAGTTCCAGTCTTCGCCGCCTATAACAGCAGTCAGCATGGGTGCTTGACCAGTCGTTTGCTGCGGAGGCTCATACGCAGCAATGTTCGTTGGACAACCGTTGAGGAGACACTGTTGGTAGCCCCTTAGTTTACCTGGGCGGTCAGTTGCTCAACAACACATCTCCGCAGCCGTCCTTCACCCCTGTCATCTATGGCGCGTGGTGCACCACATTTCCCTCGGCGCCGGTTTTGCTTAGCCCCATTAGGCCTTGCGCAGTATACTTTAACCACAGAGTCACGCAAACAGTTTACAGACTTGGCCATTTCGGAAATGCTTATATCTTTTACTCGGAAGCCAGTGATGATGGCCTAATGGGCCTCAGATAAATCGTTCCGTTTCCGCATTACGACAACGACTGCGCTGTTTTTCACGTCCGCCCTGCTACGCTTATATACCCTCCACTCCTAATGCTGCCACCTACCGTCTGTGGGTGGTTACTGCATGTCGACGTCGAACGTAGGTGGTACTCACATTAATGTGACTCGACCGTTTGTATGAAAAACATGGATTCATTGTTCTCGGAATTAGAATGATAGCGAAAGTGTTATAATTCAGCATGTAAATACCAGGTTCCCTTAATCCTTTGAGGACCATTTCTTTCAAAGATAATAATATATGGTTATTTTAGTTAATATCATATCCAGAAGTAGCAATATGAAACGAATATATCCATTTCCAATACGGTGAGAGGTAGGGCACTCAAGGTTATTCGCAAGTACCTCCGCCTCTTCAGAAGAGGACTGCGCAAAAACTGTAACACTACAGAGAAAGATCCGTGGATAAAGCAACTCCCTAAGTTTGTAACTCACATTACAAATGAGGAATATGAGCTTCGTTTGTGCGTGGCAAATGTCAATAGCTGCGTCCAATCCATTGACAGGATGTTCCCAGGAAGGTGCGACGGTAGCCCGCTTTGAAAATCTGCTAATTGGGTTGTCTATATATAGGCGCGAGCTAACTCGTTGCGACAATACGGAGACGAGGGTCAACAATAAAACTTGAGAGCAGATGCAGTCTATAAGTGTAAGAATTCTGCAAACCATTAGCACATTAGCAGTCTTTTCTTTATCAGGGGACATTGATACATAGTGGTAACATGCAGCAAACTCCCATTAGTTCTCTGATAACCTATCGTGAGAGACATACGTTCTCATTGTTGGCAAATGGTTAAGGAGGAGAAGTGATAGAGCATATATACGAACGTATTAAAGTTCTACTGCAGAAAGATTGCTGCAAGATTGAAGAGGCAAATTGGAATACTGTGATACGAGAGGCTGTGAAGTAAGAAATGTGGGAAAATATGGATTGAGAAGACGGAAAGAGAGGGGGAAAGATTAATTTAATTTTGTCAGGAAAAGGAAATATTTGTAGCAAATATATGATTTCCAAACCACAAAAGACGGCACTTTACGTGGATATCTCCTGGAGACAGAACTAGATACTAAATGGACCATATTGTGGGGGATAATAGATATATAAAGCAGTGAAAAACTCTAAAGGGCTACCAGTAACTGTCATAATTAGCGGTCTTCCATTATTCGTGATGCAGATGAGCATAACACAGAAGAAAGTGAAGAAAGCATACAAAGTGAAGTGCTGGATTTCAGAAAGAATAAGAAAAGAAGAAATGAGAACAGTGGGAGAGAAGGCAGCACAAACTACAAAAAAAAAAAAAAAAAAGGTGAGGAAGGAGCAAAGGAAAGTCGAACTAAAATCAAAGGTGCTACAAACAAAATAGCAGAAGAAGAAACAGGATACTTCCAAGGAAGCGGACCTAACAGTTCAACGTTGTTGAGGAAGAAGGAAAGTAAAATAGAGAAATGTAGAATCTATTGTTACGTGGGCGATGAACACGCTTAAGGCGGAAAATAGCTCGGAAGGAGAAAAATAGGCAACAAACTCGACCGTTGCGTCTTTAAAATGAGCTTCGCTGCCCTGTCTTTTTATTTTTTGTCGACATTTTGACTAGTCTGATGCAGTCTACTCATTTACGGCAATCATCTCAGAGTAGCATTTACACTCAACTCAATGCGGGGAATCCCCTACCAATCCAGTGGTCCTGAAATATCAACGTCAGTCGCGCACACTGCCGTGAAAATGTGCTGGTGCCCATCTTGCGTGAGCCACTTTTGTATTCTTTGCTGATATGGCACATCCTCACGAAATGCAATTGAATCTCAATGTAGACAATTGTAATGTGCTGCGAATAGATAGAAAGAAAGATCTCTTATCATTTAGCTACAATATAGCAGGTCAGCAACTGGAAGCAGTTAATGCCATAAATTATCTGGGAGTACGCATTAGGAGTGATTTAAAATGGAATGATCATGTAAAGTAGATCGTCGGTAAAGCAGATGCCAGACTGAGATTCATTGGAAGAATCCTAAGGAAATGCAATCCGAAAACAAAGGAAGTAGGTTACAGTACGCTTGTTCGCCCGCTGCTTGAATACTGCTCAGCAGTGTGGGATCCGTACCATATAGGGTTGATAGAATAGATAGAGAAGATCCAACGGAGAGCAGCGCCCTTCGTTAAAGAATCATTTAGTAATCGCGAAAGCGTTACGGAGATGATAGATAAACTCAGTGGGAGACTCTGCAGGAGAGACGCTCAGTAGCTCGGTAAGGGCTTTTGTTGAAGTTTCAAGAACTTCACCGAAGAGTCAAGTAGTATATTGCTCCCTCCTACGTATATCTCGCGAAGAGACCATGAGGATAAAATCAGAGAGATTAGAGCCCACACAGAGGCACACCGACAATCCTTCTTTTCACGAACAATACGAGACTGGAATAGAAGGGAGGACCGATAGAGGTACTCAAGGTACCCTCCGCCACACACCGTCAGGTGGCTTGCGGAGTATGGATGTAGATGTAGATGTAGAAAGCTAGGCAGTACGTAAATGAGATAGTCCTGATAACGAGCTCATCTAACATCTATGGTAGCACTATCTCTCTTGTGGCAAGGGGGACGCGAGGGAGGGAGGAGGTGATTAGTCTACTGACCTCTTTTATGCGAGCCTCTTCGTATCAGAGTAGCACCTACCTTCAACACCTCAGTTATTTGTTCCACATATTCCACAAATTTCTCTCCATTTTCTGCGATCTACGGCTTCGCCTAGATCATGAAAGTGATTCCCTGCTAACAAATGTCCTACCGTACTGCTCGTTTTCCACATGTCCCTTTCTTTTCCGATTCTGCAGAGCATTATTAGTCCACAACCACTTCAGCATTCATCTGTAATACCACACTTCAAATACGTCGCTTCTCTTCTTCGTGTTTCCCCACAGAAGATGATTCGCTTACGCAGAATGTTTTCTTGAATTAGGGAGTATATTTGATGCAAGAAGTCTTCTACGGGTGAGAAATGCCCCACGATATGCAAACCGCTATTTCACAGGAAAAAAAAGAAATAAGGAAAAGCGGAGTTTGCTGGAAGTGCATATGTCAGCAAATGAAATAATTGCTTTTTGCACAAGTCTTTTTAGCGCCACGCAAACACACACACAAACACACACACACACACACACACACACACAATATCGTAATACGAACCAGTTACAGATTAAAATTAATTTCCCATTTCCAAAGAGGGATAATTCCAGACCCAACATAAGTCTAAGAAAAAATGGAAGCCATGACTTCACACATTATTTTGAAATGTGTGCAACACTTGCCTCACCATAATGTACTCTGATTTAGCTAAATTGTACATTGAATGCCGAGCAGTTCCTAAAAGAAGGACACGCCAAATATCCCTCTCGAGTCTTGTCCAATCAGACATTGTGACTTGTCTCTGACGACTTTATCGTCGGCGGGTCGTTAAGTTCTAGTCTCGTTTCCTTCCTTCTTCATTGCCTCAGAGAGGTCAAGTCTGGGGGAGCTCTACTGTCAGTTTACAAAGCGCAGTTATTTAAGGAGTGGAGCTATGAGAATGGTATGTCGCAAACTAGTGTGTCCTCCCTTCATAGAAGGCAACATGGTCAGTGACTTCGTGTTATTATGCTCTTTACATACCAATGTCTGGTACTGCTTAATACTCGCCCCTTTGTGTATTATCCCGAAACGAACACGTTATTTCAGTAAAAAAAAAAAATGAAATGAGCGTATGGCATCTTTGGCCAGGAATCCCCAGTCGGGGAAGTGCGGCCGCCAAGTGCAAGTCTTATTTCAGTCGACGCCACATTGGGTGACTTGCATGCCGGTGATGAGGATAAAATGATGAGGAGGGCAACACAACACCCAGTCCCCGAGTGGAGAAAATCCCCAACCCGGCCGGGAGTCGAACCCTTGCGCACTTGCATGGGAGGTGAGCACTTTACCACCCAGCTAAAGAGGCGGACTCTGTATCAGGTAATGCGTATTAGTAATACATTTTACATGGCGGTGATTCTCCCATTCCGTACTTTTGTTCGAACACCAAAAAAAAAAAAAAACAAATACTCGTTAAACACTAAACACCTTACATACCTTTCCAACAAACCACATTCGCATTCCCGTTGAAATAAAAGACCTAAATTAGAATTTTTTTGTAGATGCTACACCGTTATTCTCAAACGGACAGTACAGGATACTGTGCCGAAAGTTAGGCAAGATGTTCAATTCCGTAGGTCACATACGATCAGAAGCTCAGTATAACGTCTGTCAAGAGTTACTGAACAAGCCGACAGAAAATGTAGTAGTTATTTTGTAGCCGTAAAAATAAAAAAGGTGATTATAACAGAATGATACCAGTCATAAGATTAACACATGCGCGCGCACACAGACGCACGTATTTATAGAACGGGAGAGAGAAACAGATAAACGAACAAACAAACAATAAAAACTGTATTCCAGAACTAATTTTCACTCCGCGGCGGAGTGTGCGCTGATTTTAATCTGTCAGGAAGTTTCAATAACAACCGTATTGTTCACAATCACAGTGTCTCACTTGCGTAAATTCACATGGTAGCTTAATACACTATTAATGCTGCCTTTTTAAGATGTACACGTGACGAGGGACTTCAAATTCGAACCGCTTGGCATTAAATTATAAACAATTGAATTTTTAACTGCTAACTAAATTTATGCCACTGCACCAATTTTAGAATAGTTTTTTGAATATTAGTTTTACGGCAACACAAGAATGTTGAAGTATCAAAATTTGCGCACAATTGAAAACAGTTTCTTAGACTAAATCTGAAGACGGGAATTATCTTTCGAACCCGGCGTTAGGTTTTGTTTCTAACGCGAACGATTTTGACCAGACACGTCTTGGGAAAGCACAGGAAAATGCAGATCGTTAAAATATTTAAGTATTCATCTTCCCATTATTTTCAGCCTAAATATGATAGTTAAATAACAGAAACAAATGAGAGAAATATGATAAAAATATTTGGGAAATGTGGAGTCAGTCACATATGCTTGCATGTCACAGGATAATGAAAGATCACTCCGTGACAGAAAGAACTGAGCATGCTTTTATGCTATATTCCTGTCAAGCGGACTCTAAAGAAATTATTTGAGATAGTAGACTGGTGTTCCATGACCAGTTATACTATCATCAAAGAAACTGCCAGCGTAAAACACACGCTACACATAAATCATAGTTGCTGAAATGTTTATACAGCTCTCTAAGTCGGTAACGAAGTTTTATTCGCTTTTATGACCTTTTTAAGGTTTACACACAGATGTAACTTCGAGTTCACTGACAAGCGCAGAAATATTTCCTTCAATTTCTGACGAATTAAATGTTATTTTCCAAAAATAAATATTAAACCGGAAACCGAGAAACAGAAGTGTTCATGGTCGTTCGTGCAGGATATGGGAAACACAGACTCCCATACATTCTCTTTACTTATAAAACCTTGAATACTTCGTTACAATAATTGAATCGTTCAAGAATAAAATATTTGCTGTCTCACAGATTTATGACAGTATTCCTAACCAAATGTGCACTACTAATGTGTTACACGAACGATTCAAGCTATATTATTTCTCTACGGGTTGAACTGACATATTCCCATCAAATGTTAGCAATATATACAGACTCTTTGATGATTAATTTGAGTCATACTATTCATACAAGTCGTATTTTTGGGGCGTTTGGATATGATCTGTTAAGAAAAATTGGCAATCAGAGACAGCAAGAAATTAAGAGACCTCTTAATTCAGATTCCTGAGGAACAACCGTATATTGGAAACCATCAAGAATAGAAGACGCGCTGAAGTGACGTTTCTCCTCCAAAGATGTCTACACTATCACATCTTATCGCACGTTTCCTTATAATGCACGCTCCATTTAAAACAGTAAGTTAGTTACAACTTTCATAATACTTTGTCAACTTGAAACAGTATAGGATTTAATTAGCAAAAGATGTTTGTAGTCCGATTTTCTACATTATGTAACAAAATGTTTCGTCTTTATCTTCTTTTCCTAAATAGCTTTAGATTCTTTTTCTTATTTTCAGTTACCACATTGCAAAACTTAGAATTATCGAAAAAAGTGTCTCAGATTGTATTATTGTTCTTAACATTATGTGATTGTTTTGTAAACACACAGATCGTAGTACACATGGCAGTTCTACATAGAAGACTAATCTTCTACAATTTTTGAAGTGGCTAGATATGTTTGGATGATAAATAAGAATTTTTAATCATATGTTATTATCATAGATATCTCACAAGCTTACAAACATCTAAACACGACCTGGTAAAACCTTGTTTGACTCTTTACTGTCTTTCAATCGCATTTTGCGGTTTTCCAGACGAGTTAGCGTTTACATGATCCCGAACAATATCTCACTGATTTCTTCAGGCACTCAGACCCGTGGCCTTATAGTTTCCTCTCGCAGCACTTCAACCAGACATGTTTTTTTCCTCTTTCTTGTTACTTTACTTCTGATGAAGGGCGGGCTGGCTGTGGATAACGCCGCTCGTCACCCTAAGTGTTACATGTTTTACAAATATGTATGAAATCAAACAAATAACGTTATAATTTTGTTTTTTGAAACTCTGCATAGGCGCCAACTTGGTGAATTTTCAATATAGGCAGTTGGGAAGCTCTTTCTGCATGTACTGAGATCGTGTTTCTCACCGAAAGCAATAGCTTTGTGGGCTGTACAGCTGTTCTGTTGTTCTTGATGTTCACTTAGATATATTTTGGATTAACTTTTTCTTCTAGAAACCTTTTGTTAAATGCAATAAAACGAATTTCTTTTATTAACTGAAGTTTGCGATTTCTGACAACGACGTTATTTTATTCATTGGATTTACCAAGAAGTGTCTAGCAGAAAAAGTGACCCCTAAATACATGAAAGAGAACTTCTAGAACAACAGTACCGCTACACAGCAAAGATTTTGCCTATGTTGTAAACTACGAGCTGGGTACAAGTGAGTAGCACATGCTATTCAATCAGGTACAGACCTTGCCTGTGATGCATCAGTTTTTGTAAACCACAATTACTTGAAGGCGAAATTTATAAGGGAAATCCTCTCTGTCTTCTGACGGTGCGCACTGTCCCCAGACTAGTTACGGCGAAATAAATATTTATTTCAAAAGATGTGGCTGGTTGCAGGTTTTTCTTCAGTGATTTTTACAAGAACATCTTCGGTGTTCTCAAGCCATCATGGATAAACTAGTATCCGTCACATATTTTTATCAGAGTGTCGACTTATTGCGTTGATACAGTTTGTACAACGAACGTTGTGGTCAGCATACAAAGCAATTTTTTTTTACTTCATTAAGTAAGAAAAATCAATGTTGGCGGGAGAGTTTAAAACGTGTGCCGCTTTCGTCTTCCCTGTAAAGTGGAAACAGACTGTCTCGGCACATATGTTTCTAAGAAAAATCTTAATCCCAACTCTTACCTCCAGAAATAATGGAACATATCATACTGTCATCATCATCTAAAATTAAAGCTCTAACAACAACCGTGTTTGCAGGTAAATTATCGGGTTGAAGTCCGCCTATTGTGAAAACAACTAATCTAAGGTAGGAGATGACGTACTGGCGGAAGTAAAGCTGTGAGGACGGTTCGTGGGTCGTGCTTAGGGAGCTAAGTTGGTACAGTACCTGCCAGCGAAAGACGAAGGTAGCGAGTTCGAGTCTCGGTCCGGCAGTCAGTTTTAATTTGCCAAGAAGTTTCATTCGTATTGTTGTTTAATCACTTGTGGGAGCATTTCTGTAATCCTTAGCGAGTGTTTTTATCCACTAGAATTTTAAGTTTCTTAGAGCATTCTTTACATTATTATATAGCTTACCATGGTTTTCCACGTGGTTTATGTCCACGTATGCAAGCTCATCTGATGCAGAAACGCACACAGGAAAGCGGCAAAAACATGTACGATTAAGATGTGTATCTTTATGCAACAGACGGGCACGTAGAAAAGGACATAAAACACGAGAAAATCTATGGCAGTCTGTGTGACAATGTAAAGGAGATCCTACAGAACCCAACATTCTAGTGAATAAGACCTAGATGAAAGATCTCATTGATGATGGCAAAAATGCGCCGGTACGTGAAAAGGCGAAAACAATTTTAGCCGTCTGCGTAATAGATGGATCTGAATTCCCACAATTTATACGAAGATCATTGTAAAAGTAAAGAACTATTTGATCTAACCAGCCGCACAATTTTCTCCCCACCCATGACGCCATGTCGTGGACTTAACTAATCGTTGACGCCAATATGACACAAACAGCGAGCAAGAAGAGTCGTTTACTGTTTGTTTGTGCTATTTTAAGCTGTGTGACAAAATTAACGATCCCGCCAAGAGAGAGGTGTGTAGTGCAACACCGTTTCTGGATATCAAAAAAGTCCTCCCGGAACGAAGTTCAAATGTAATGAATCAAGGTTCATTTCTAAAGCGGTGCATGTGTTTAATGGCGGACGAAAGAATATTCATGATGAAGGACGGTCAGGTCGCTCTTCACTTGTGCCTGACGAAATTTAAGTGGAAAGTTTCTCGACATCTCTCTTGCTGCACGGTGATGGCCCCGAGTGACTGCGGTCTTTTGCCCAAATTGACAGATGTTCCGGGCTAAAAGCACCATGGAGATGACAACGAACTGAAGGAGGACGTTAGTGGCTCGTTCAACAAGTTGGCGCCAACTGAGTATGCAGAAGGCGTAGGAAAGCTCGTACAGCGCTACGAAAGATGTTTAAATCTGAACGGTTACTAGAAAAGTAGCTAATATATCAAAACATGGTGTAAAATAATTTTCTTTTCGTAATGCTGCATAAAAATGCCTGGAGAAGAAACGTTATATTCTTTTAGAATTTATCTTCGCACCACGCGTTTTTTTATCTGTATAACATAATCCATTGCCCCTGCACGTTGCCTAAGTATGGAGTCACTTCACTCGTGCGACATTCAGCATTGTACGTCCTTCATAAAGAAGAAACAAATTATTCAGAGGTCAGTTATCAGTAAGGTTAGTGGTATCGAGTTTCACTGTACTGAAATATCTAATTTAGATGTAATTGTTCTTTTTCTATATGACGTGTCGGCTGTCTTCCGATGGTATTATAGGTAATACCGACTACATACCAGTAGATAATCGACAGCACCTAGTGTGACCGGAAGGAAAGGATCGGACCGTGATTAAGAGAGCGAAGGTCTAAGTGGAGTTACTGTACGCCACCTAAAAGCCTCCAGGGAACACTCTCTCTTGGGAACTTCGCACAATGTCAGCGAAAGACTGCCACGTCACAGCGTTTGGAAGTCATACTTTCACGCGTGCCATAGTCAGGGTCAAACATTTACATTCACGCCAACAAGCCGCCAACGCTGTGAGCTAAGCACCAGTGTGACCTTCAGAGAAAGATAATTATTTCTTGCTGGTTGTGCGGTCTTGGATATTTGCGCGAAAGTCGAATGGTTTCACCGGAAATAATTTTCACAACAAATACGTCATTGAAGATGATCGTCTAAATAATGTCTCCGGACAAAGAGCAACTCAGCCAATACGAAAGCAATTGATTTAAAAATTTATTTTCACGGCTGCTACGAATTCACCACAATGTGATCATAACTTAACAAGGAAACGAATAATACTTTTACATTCAAAGTTAAGGTATTGAATATTTTTGTTGTTTTAATTTCTGCAATTTATGCTGCAGTGCTAAAAGAACGGCCCGAATAGAGTGTATTATCAGTGTGATTTCCAAAATTAATAATACGGTTATCGCAACTGCAACGTGCAGCCAATACAGAAAACATTGGCAAATAAATAACACTTTGTTTATTCGGAGTTAAAGGCCTGAATTTAACTAAGACTGGAGAATTGGAAGACGTGTAAATGTTGGAGTAAAATCCGAAAAGAATATTCGGGTCAGTAAAACAGGAAGACAAGTGATGGCGATCTTGAAAAGAAAATCGATCAACTAAATGTTACATGAGGAAACACAGAGTGATATTTTACGGACATGTGGTTTGGATTACTGGAAACACGGTATGTAATAGAATTTTCAAACATGACAGTCAGAAAATATCTCCCTGGATTGAACGGCTGCAAGAAATTAGAAATTATCTCAAGGAGACGTAGATCAAAAACCTCTAAATTCTATATAGAGATGCATTTCGTAAGAAAAGTTTAAACTCCTCTCTCCTGAAGAGAAAAAGAAAACAGGAGCAACGACGTCAAAAGATCGTAAACGAAAACAATCTGATAGAAATGATGGAAATTATAATATTGGGAAAACCGAAAGATAAATCTGAAATAGTTATTCAAGTGGTTCGTAAGAGGTACAAATTAGAAATAAATCTTACGATAAGTTAGATTTTGTGTATTCTGGAACAAATGATAGAACACTATTACAAGGTGTTATGTCAAGATTTCAGACGTGAAAATTGGAAGAAAAAATTAAACTAAAAACAAGGAGATAACAATCTCATCGTAATTATCGTAATTGATAAATAGGTCCTATCTTCTGAACAACTGCATGCCACTAAAGACGCAGTGGGTACTCTCGCTACTATGGTAATAATTTTTGTGGGTTCGGGCTACAACCGCAGTGAAAAGATATTAGTATTTTATTAATATATATTTACGGATTTTTATAGCACCACTAATTACTCGTTAAATTCTCTTTTCATTTCTAACCACTTAGATGTTGATGGCGTCACAAACTTTTCCTTAAAAAACAAGTCAGACACTAACAGTATCAACAGTAAGATCACTTCGGAACGAGCTAAATATTTTTATTTTATTTTATAAAATGTGTTTTAACCATCATTTGTTTAGTGTCGCATTAGTCATCTACCGGTTCCTGTTATTAACCATCATTCAGGATGTAGGCTACAACAGATTTGTTAAAAACATTCCACCATATTATTTTGAAGCTGAATCATATCGATATTATCAAAAATTGTATAACCAATTTGTCTTAGAATACTGACAGTCATATTTTATGTCAAACATACAGACATCACAGGAGAAACGAACAACAATTCAGTACTCAATATTGTTGTTGGTCTTGTTTTTTCTGTGATGTCTGTACGTTTGACATAAAATATGGCTGCCAGTATTCCAAGACAAACTAGTTATAGAACTGTGGATAATTTCAATATGGTTCAGCTTCAAAAAATGTGGGATGTTCTTAACTAATCTGTTGTACCCCACGTCCTGGATAATGGTTAATAACAGAAACCGGTAGATGACTATCGGGACAATAAGCAGCTGATGGTTAAAATGCATTTTATAAAATACTTCACGGCTGTTGAACCCCACGTCATGGAAACGTTACAAAATATTTTGTGTTCACTCGTTTCCATTGCAGATCTCAGAAACGCAGGTGAGATGGTGCTTGTCCCGGAGGAAGTCGGTTCGAACCCTAGAAGTGGAGGAAATCTGTACCATCAGTATTTCACCAGCAATCGGAGGAAACTTTGTTACGAAAAATTTCAAATCGGCAGCAGTAGCAACAGTGATCTCAAAACTCTCTCCTGTGTGCCGTGGAGTGTTAGTGGGGATCGAAACATCAGGCTCAGCGTTTCCCTAGTTACACCCACGAAGAGCGAAGAGCTATGCGACACTAGAGGTTTACACGGCCCTATTGTCTGTATGCATACATCACTCATCTACACAAAATGTCTACTCTCAAAACAAAACATTTATGTCTCTAGAAAGGACAGGTGTCAATGTGCACACATGGAAGGTGGGTTTTTCGGGTTAACAATATTCTTTAATTGTAGTTTTCTAGCCTCCAATCGCTGAAGTGCTATTTTAACTGGCTTCGACTTCTTAGAAAGTCATTAAAATGACCTGTTTATAAAAAGAAATGTAGGTATAAAGAGAATAGTAAATTACTGTGAATCACAATTACTAACTCTAACGAACTTCTGTAGACAGCTAAATGCACACTGAAATGTTAAACGGTAACTGGTCCAAGTATAACTGAACAGGCGAGGAGAGGCAAGCGTAGTATAAACATATGTATCTGAGCCCTGATTGGTGCAGCTGAAGGCTACACGGTTAACTGCATTATGGTCTTAAGCTTGTCATTCGTAAATCGCAAATGTAGGATCAAAAATGTTTACAGTAGCAAACTGATTGTAAGATATACCCTTCCCATAGGATAAAGCTGTAAAAATTGCGGGATTATTGGTGTAGGTAAGCTAGATGTGCAGTAGAAGCGCCGGCCTGCATATGTGGTCCGCGAGTGGCCACCTGGTTAGTGGCGGTAACGAGTGAATGCTGAGCAGCCGATTTGAGTCATTTGTCTAACTTTTATTAAACAAGTGCAGATCGGCACAAAAGGGAACCCCAATAATAGAAAATGACGAAAACCAAGAGAGAACGTGCGTCATAACGGATCAGAAAATAGTTCAACAAGAGCTTTATTACCGAAAATGCTTTGTTCAATTAACAAATGTCATTGATGTTTTCTTGAAATCAGTGAAAATTCCAGGCTCTTCAGGCGTATCTAAATGGAGTCTCCTACAAACACAATGACAGATATCAAAATATTTATATATACGTCCTAATTTATATCTGCGTTTCTTTTTCAAATGGGAACAAAAAGCCGGTCATTGCTGCCTACATTAGCCTACATTGTTCTCTAAATCGGGGATCGAAAGATCCACTCGTATGCCCTGTGTAAAATTTCCAGTTAGACATTTGAATCCGAAGACGACTTGCAAGCCAAGATTCTCACACTATCTTGACATCTGTCAGTACGTAGTGATCCGCCTATGAATCTGATAAAGTACGTCTCCAAACTGAAAACATAGCCCAGCTACGTCACCAGGAGCCCCTATAGGCAGTTTCCCAATGTTATATCGCCACTTCCAGAACGCGCCTTTTAGATGAGAGGTGAGTCTCCTGGGAGTGCTTTTTCTCCATTAAATGTAACGATATATGGCACACAGAAATTAGTAACTAATATTAACTAACTCAAGTAACACACATCAACAGAATCTACGTAAATCACTGTACGCTGCAATGTACTACTAGACGGGAAACTGATTCTTACGCCATCCTGTACGTCAGGTAAGACGTTTTTGGTGGAAAGGCCGCTTCTCCCACCACAATTGCTGCTCGCCCTTCAGTCTGCAGACAGACTATAGTTTCCTTCAGTATTATTGTACACCGAGAGTACTGAGGGATAACACTAACTTTCTAAAAGCTGTCTGAGGAAGGCAGATGTTCGTACTTGGAAACAGGGAAGAAACACAGATCGTAGTTACCGCCGAGCGGAAACAGCTGTGCTGGCGGGAGCCGAGTCGAACACGTGATACCGAGTCAGCGATGCAGTTGAACTTCGGCGGGAACACGAGCGACGTCAAAGCGGAAACGGATGAGTAAAAGACAAGCGACGGAAAGGCAAAGACGAGTTTTACCTCAGGTGTCGGCGAAGAAGCGAAGCGCGGCACACCGCAGAGCGGCGAGGCGGCAGCAGCGGCAGCGGAGGCGTCGCCTGCGACCGGCGGCAGCGGCGGCTGCGGCGCTACGGCTGCGCCCCTACCGGCTGAGGGCCGAACTGGAGCGGCGCGCTGCTCGCTACTCACCGCAGGGCTCCGGCGCGCTGCTGCTGCTGTCCATGACGCGCCGCCGTCTATTGTGGCCGGCCGCTGACACCGACCAGCGTCAAAAGGCTTAACTCCGGCGCGCGCGCGCACCACACGCCGCCCTCCGCTCTGCTCCTCTGCCCTTCTCCCTCTCCCTCTTTCCCTCTCGCTCTCTTCCTCGGCGCGTCGCCCCACACTTAATCGCCCTCCCGTTAGCCACGCCCGCCCGCTCGCACTTTTGCTCTCTGACTGCCACCCCGCTTTTCCCCCTCTCCGGGCGCCGCGAGCGCCCCATTGATTGGTTGACGCCGCCGGCTCGCACCTTAATCCTATTGGTCGGCGTCCCGGCGCCTGACGTCGTGATCTCATTGGCCCGCTCCGAAAAAGCCGCGCGCGTGCGGCGGCGGAGTCGGACGGCGGCGGCTGTGGTGGGGAGCGACCGGACGGCGCCGTGTGACGGCGGGTGTGGCCTCCGACTCCGCCGTCGCGCGGGGGTGGCGGGGGCGGTGGAGGCGCCGGTGGCGACGCCGGCCCTAATTCCGGTTCAAAAACCTGCCCTGTCAACCCCCCCCCCCCCTTCCTCTTCCAGCTCCGGCAGAATGCCATTGGCGCGCCCACCGAGACCCCGGAAAGAGGCAAAGTAAATTCGATTTCTATCCCGGGGATTCGGAGGCGCAGCGGGCGGCCGGATTGAGTGCCAACCGGGCCGTAACTCAATCGCGCGCGCCGTACTTTTGATTGGACCGGCGCGGAAAATTGCCTGGCGTGTACAAACCCGCCAACTGCTCAGGCGCCCGTCTTGCGAACTTCATCCCGCTGCTCTGGTAAGATGAAACTCTGAAGCCGACCACGGCTGTAGCGTTATGGAAAAATTAGGCAAGCCTGTGCCAGTCAAAACTCCGCAGTACGTCACTGAAGGTGGGTTTACACGTGAAGATTTTGCCGCAATAGCGTTTCGTTGACATTACTGCAATGCACGGTAATTTTCGGTATGACCGGCAAATATTGCTGATGTTGCAGGCTGTTGTAGGTAGTTGTCGACTTGTCCACCACGGGTGGAGAATATTTTTGCATTGCAGGGCAATATCTATCTCTAGCGCTGTCTATAAATGCTTCCCTCTCGCTCTCACCTTTGTTTTCTACTTCTCTCTCCGCCAACGTTACAGTCACGTGTCCGAGCGAAAACGATATCATTTCACCTCTCTCCGAAAGTTTACGATCGTACATAAAGTCACCTCTTTTGTTTGTTACTTTCTTGTGTACGGCAGTGGAGAAGTGGACAAACGAGAGAACTATGAATTTCATAAACGCAGTTCATCTACGTCTCGAGGGCTACAGGACGTGGAGACTAGTCTATAAAGGACCTTTCGTTAAGAGTGTTAGTTTTTAAAATTGTAATTTCTAATTTCTAATTTTTTTGTGTGCTTCCAGGTGTGAAAATATCCAGTATAATTTAGTATTTATCAGGAAGCTTGGGTTACTGTGTGGTCCAACAGAGTTTGCAGTTTCATCTTGCGGCGATTCATGCTACCTGACCGTTTAGAAACCGTTAAAAGTTTTTACGAAAGTGGTAGCTCTGTTGCGGATGCTCATCGTTTATTCACCAGGGAATTGGTCTCCATCACCGTTTCTCTATTCAGTCTATACGCCGCACTGTGGCCAAGTTTGAGCGGAATATCACTCTATACTACCAGAAGACAACAAGTAGACAAAGTAAAGCGCGAAATTGAGAACAATATCGCAGCAATAGCGGTACGTATTGAGGAAGAGCCTAATGTGTCAGTTTTGAGACCGTCTTATCGGTTGTGGCGATATGAGACATCAGTTAGGCGAATCTTGCGAAAGGGTTTTGGCATGAACCCAGATAAAGTTATACTGCCGCAAGAGTTGAAATCAAACGTACAGAAATTGCACCCTGAGTTCGCTGATTGGGCCGTGTAGCAGTTGTAAAGTGATCCTGAACTGAAAGGAATAATCATCTTCTCATACGAGGCGCTTTTATATCTTACAAGGGAGAAGAACCTATAAGTGGCTCTTGAGTTGCCATTGTATTCAGAAAACCTCACTGTTTGGTGGCGTGGCGTGGCGACTTCATTGGACCTTATTTCTTTCGAGATGATGAGAGAAGAACCGTTACCGTCAATGACAACCGGTACAGAATCATGTTAAACGAATTTCTGTGGCCAGAACTTGAGGCCACAGATATCGGAAACATGGGGTTCCAGCAGAATGGCGCTACGTGCCACGCAGCTGATGCTATGCTCGGTTTGCTGAGGGAGAAGTTTGGTGACCGGGTCATCTCAAGACGTGGATCTGCGAAATGGCCGCAACGGTCGTGTAATTTTCTTTGGGGATACATCAAAGCCTAGGTCTATGCTGACAAGTAAAAAAATTTGGAACCATTGGAGGCGAACATTCATCAAGCAATCGCAGTCATAACGCCTCTAGTGATAGAGTGATTAACAATTGGAGCCTTCGTGGTTGTCAGTGTGTTCAAGGCCGCGGTGGACATTTGAGCGATGTTTTGTTCAGAACATAACTACAATGTCTGAGATTCAAATTAAAGAACAATTTATTTAGATAAGTTGAGTGTTTTTTTTTCAAGTGTTAAAAATTATCGCTCTTAATGAAAGACCCTTTACGAAGATCGCACTCGGAGAAAGGACGGCAGGCAAGCTGTTGCAGGTGTGGTCGGAATCACGCTCAATTTTGTTATGAACTTTATCAAAATGGTTCAAATGGCTCTGAGCACTATGGGACTTAACATCTGAGGTCATCAGTCCCCTAGAACTTAGAACTACTTAAATCTAACTAACCTAAGGACATCACACAACACCCAGTCATCACGAAGCAGAGAAGATCCCTGACCCCGCCGGGAATCGAACCCGGGAACCCGGGCGCGGGAAGCGAGAACGCTACCGCACGACCACGAGCTGCGGACATGAACTTTACCACATGTGTTTGCATGTGCTGGCGAACTAAAAGAAAATACAAATAAAAGTTATATATTTATTTCAGACTTACCTTAATAAAATCTTTTAATCCTTCTACCAGAGGACTGCATACGTCTGATACCAAGAGGATCTTTGATCAATAGTGGTCTTTAAAGAGGAACATTAAACTTCTGTACGAATCGCCAATGGCTGAAAACTGAAGTATGACGGCCACTCGGTCTGTAACTGGTATACTGTCTCTCACATTTGTATTAGTTTTAGCAATTCTTTGACCAATTTCTAGTACGAGATATTCGAAATCGTGTTCTGGTAAAAGTCGAAGAAGAAAGTACTGTGCGGCATCAGTTCGCGAGTTGAATTTTCTGAAGCATTCCGCTTACTTAAAAAAATGACGCATCCACAAATCTGTATTTCTCTTGTTCTAACTTTATTCCTTGTGTGATGCGAAAGCATTAGAGCCGCACTCACTTGCATTAGCTCACATTCGTTCAATTTCGACAATAATGTGAAAACTTGCAAGAAATTCTGGCCAAGAAATTTACTACCGCAAACATTGCCGAGCAATAGTGACCAGTAATGTTGTAGTATGCTTACATGTGGCTACAGTTCCTGTGGTCGCAATGTTGCTGGACGACGTTGTTGACATGTATTGTAGCCAATATGCAATGTATATGGCCCACGTGAACGTGACGAGATCACGTGTAACTTACACGCCCCACCATTTTTTGTCGTAGAAATCGTGTGACCGGTGAGTAATGGAAGTCTATTTCAAAACAATTTTGATGTAGAAGGAGCTGTTCATATATACTTGCAAGCTACTAGTATCATTCTAGAAATTCTACCGCCTTTGCAGAAAGATGTATTATAATGTACCTATACAAAACAACGCTATTAAAACAGACTGAAATCCGTAACAAGCCACAAACGAATGCACGTACACCGTCCAGTTCAAATGTGCGTGAAATCTTATGGGATTTAACTGCTAAGGTCATCAGTCCCTGAGCTTACACACTACTTAACCTAAACTATCCTAAGGACAAACATACACACCCATGCCCGATGGAGGACTCGAATCTCCGTCGGGACTAGCCGCACAGTCCATGACTGCAGCGCCTTAGACTGCTCGGCTAATCCCGCGCGGCCACTGTCCAGTTATGTTAATATGACCACCTGTCAAAACCCTGAATAATAACCTTTTGCTGAGCGGACTACTGCGAGACTTGCAGGAAGTGAATCAGTGAGGTCCTGGAAGGTACTTACAGGGCTGTGGAGCCGTACCGACTGCAGTTCCTTGGCCAGCTGCGCTAGGTTTCTCGGTTGAAGATCGATGGCGCGAACAGCCGGATTGGTGGTCCCACAGACTCTCGTTTGGTTTTAAACTCGGGGAGTTTGGTGGACAGGGGAGTACGGTAAACTCATCCTGGTGCTCTTCGAACCACTCACGTGCACTGGAGCTGTGTGACACGTCGCATTGTCCTGCTGGTAGATGCCATTGCTCCGAGGAAAAACAATCTGCATGTAGGGATGGATATGGACGCCAAGGTTAGAGGCATACTTGTGTTGTGTTGATCCATTGTGCCCTGAACAATGACAAGATCACCCAGAACCCCCCCCCCCCCCCCCCCCCAGCCTGAACTCTTTCAACGGCTGTAGCAGGGTGTTTGCTTTCAGACATTTTATGGTGGACACGCCAATGGCCATCTGTCCGATGGGGCCTAAAATGCGATTCGTCTGAAAAGTCCACCTGTCGCCAGTCAGTGGACGCCCAGTTACGTTACTGGCGTGCAAATTCCAGCCTTCGTCGCTGATGAACAGCAGTCAGCATGGGTGCAAGAACCAGATGCCTGCTGTAGAGGCCCATACGCAGTGTTGTGGGGTCGGTGTGTCGAACCCGAGACTCCAGTTGGCAGACCTGAAGCCGGGACCCACTGCGCCATATTTTGTCAGGAGGCCGAGCAAGTTCAAGAGTGTCAAGGGGCAGTGCAGAGTGATACAGCGGTATTCGGTAACATTTGTTTATTCTGACAATTTACAGTACTCGATGGGTGAAGCATAGTGTCGGCGTGCCGTCTGCGCACTGTTCCGCGAGTCCAGCCGGCTCAGCAGACTCCTGGTATGCCGACGCCGTTGCTGCCGTCATCAAGGCTGCCCTGCTGGAAGTCGGCCGCTCTCTCCTGGTCGCCGCCAGCTGATGCGCTGTGATTTGCGCCGCTCTGCTGCCCGCGATTCAAGAGACTGCTACAGTCCCTGGTCCTCGCCACCTTCCGCCTCGTTTGGCTTGCTCTGTCCGACCATGGAGCGAAGGTGGGTGTACTGGTCACCAAGGGCCCTCGGGCCGCCGCTGCATCCAGGACAGGACCGGACTCGAACCCGCGCTCTCATGGATGCTGTTCAAAATGGTTCAAATGGCTCTGAGCACTATGAGACTTAACTGCTGTGGTCATCAGTCTCCTAGAACTTAGAACTACTTAAACCTAACTAACCTAAGGACATCACACACATCCATGCCCGAGGCAGGATTCGAACCTGCGACCGTAGCGGTCGCGAGGTTCCAGACTGTAGCGCCTAGAACCGGTCGGCCACTCCGGCCGGCCCTAGATGCTGTGCCGCAACTTGCCGCTAGTGGTGCTTGCCGGATGGCAACACCAGCCGCCGTCTCTGGTGCCGCTACAGCGCTGCTGCGTCTCCTGCAGCGTACGCCTCGCCCAGACCCCGGTACGCCAGGTGGCTCGTGGACTCGAGTGGAACCGAGCCTCTCCTGGACCCGCTGCAGACCGCTGTCACTGTCCTCTTTCAGGTAGACCGTGCGATCTCCAGGCTGCCGTTCCGTCCCGTCCCAGTGTTAGTGTCCCCGGAGGCGGAATATAGCCCGAACAAGTACAAAGAAAACAGAATACAAGTGTATGCAGAATACTTATAACATTGCTGCCAGACTGGCCCCTATAAGCGAAGACCAGTATAGGTCCGTCCCGACACTCGACTGACCTGACACACTCTGTCCCAAGCTAAAATTGCCCATCTATTTATATTGGTTTCTCCCTCGCTTCTGACGTAGAGTCAGAGAGAGACAGAAACTATGGCAGGGATAAATTCCCACACATCAGCCATTTACAAATCGCCACTCTTAGCTCTGGCCTAGTGCCCCGCCTCATACATCGCAATAACTTAAAGCAACGCTGCAGTTTCCTGCCTCGTTGTTGCTCCACTCAAAACAATTCGCGCTTGCAATGCCGCCGTCGCAGCTCCGCGCCCGCTAGTGCCATGTTTACCTGACATGGGCTGCTGGCTGTCGACTATTATCACACTCTGCCAATGGCCCCAGATTTCATCGCCCAACCGCGCCTTCATTGAGTTTTGATAAAATTTCCCTTTCCCTCGACTGGGACTGACACTAGCGCAGTAGCAGCAACGTTTTCTGAACGGTCGTTGAGGAGACACTACTGCTGGTAGCTCCTTGGTTCATCTGGGCGGTCAGTTGTTCAACAGTTGTACGTCTATTCGCCCGTACACTTCCACACAGCTGTCGTTCACCACAGCTCCCACGGCGCCGGTTTTGGTTAGCGCCACCGCGACATGCGAACAGTTTCTTTTCTTTTTTTTTCCCCCACTGTGGGACTTAACATCTCAGGTCATCAGTCCCCTAGACTTAGAACTACTTAAGCCTAACTAACTTAAGGACATCACACACATCCATGCCCGAGGCAGGATTCGAACCTGCGACCGTAGCAGTCACGCTGTTCCGGACTGAAGCGTCTAGAACCACTCGGCCACCGCGGCCGGCGCGAACAGTTTACAAACTTAGGCGTTTGGGAAATGTTTCCACGCTAGCCCCGAAATCCAATGACCATACCCTGACGTATGTCAGGTAAATCGCTCTGTTTCCACATTACGACAACGACTGCACTGTTTTCCATGTCCCCCGATACACTTTATATGCCCTTCACTGTTAGTGCTGCCACGTGCAGTTTGTGAGTGGTTATTGCACGTTGACGTCAAACATAGGCGGTGGTCACATTAATGTGACTAGATCTACTATTTCGTTCGTCACTCACTCTCCTAGTTGTGCGTGGATATCTGCAGTAAGATTATTGCGTCTCTGGATTCGTCCAGAAAAAAAAAAGCTTTCTATAAGAAGTCGATTGATATCTACAGTAGACCCGCAGTGGTTTTCCATTAGGTACCTAAAATGTATGAGGTAATTAAGCCACAAGACTCGAATTTTGGAGGATGCGATTCAAATGTCTGCGCCGCCATGCAGATTTACGTCTTACGTCGTTTCTCCAGGTCGTTTAAGCACACGGTTGATTCCATAATTCAGACTGGTGCTTCGTCTCTGCTCACACTGCCGTCGACGGAACGTTAAACCTGAAGAATCTTTTCCCCCTCTTCTCCAGGAATATAACAGAAACATTATCACATTTCTTCAGAAATTCTGTCTGAAAGATTTCCCGCCTAGTTAATGCGAATCGTTCACTGATATCCGAGCACATATTATCCTTGAGAGATCAGTAACACGTGAAACGGAAATACGCTATAAATTTTAAGACACTTGCATGAGATGCTCAACACAAAAGCGACAGATTCACCACAAATGTTCACAGAATACCGATCAAGATAGCTGTTATTCCCGGGAATGTGGAAGATGACCTGATATTTATGGCAAAAGCTACATGACAAACCACATCCACTGCTTATGAACGTTACATGTGAAACTGTCAGCCGAATGCGTCAATCGAAATAGCGCGACGCTTCGACGAACTCATTCCTCTGTAAACCTGACAACCTTATTTGAGTTCAACTAGCCGAGAAAGAAAACAATGTCGTAATGTGGTAGGAGACTTTAACCGACACGTATGCAGCACATGGAGAACTCGCTTTAGTAAGAGTAGAATAAAATTATAGTCCTGTTTCCAGTCACAGATTCCTATTGCTCACGTAACCACGAATTCAATAGTAGTAGGCAACGGTCTATAAATCAATTAATTAAAAATTGAGTGTATTTCATCTGGCAATTTATGCATTAAAATCATATGGCGAAAATTAGCACAAGTTCCTCAGCCGCTACTTTCAAGTTCAAGCCACAACAACATCTATATGGAGGAACACTTACCCCGTCCATTTTCGGAGAAACGGAGCCTCTATAGTTCAAAAATGGCTCTGAGCACTATGGGACTTAACATCTGAGGTCATCAGTATCCTAGAACTTAGAACTACTTAAACCTAAGTAAGGACATCACACATATCCCTGCCCGAGGCAGGATTCGAGTCTGCGACCGAAGCGGGCCACTATAGTGTCATCAACATGTGCGCCAGAAGATCTAGCTGCCCCCCTCGACCGAAAGCAGGAAAAACGGTCTGTACTGCCGCCTCAGTCATAGTGGCTGCATGGACCTTTTCCTGTCGGAGGAGGCATGCTGCTGCGGTGCGTCTGAGGCTACAAAACTACTGAGAAACGCTCTCTCAGCCCCATTTCATTGCAGTTCTTGGTCGGCTTCACTTCGTGCCTTGCAGTAATGCACCGGTTACCGCCATTTCGCGATATATGTGTTGACTTACACCCTCTTGGATGCAGCCACCTGTAGATTGTCAGACGTTTCGTATTAGAATGCTCGTGGCAACGCCTGTGATTGAAATGAAGATACGTGACTTCAACCAGTATTACGGTCCCACCGATGTTAAAGTAGCAAGTTTTGTCGCACTGCGCTGCTAATGCTCATATTACGTGACTCCTCAAGGCTAACTGCTTTTGTTCGTGATTCTCAACTCCCAAGATTCATTTCTGTTTCTCTGATTATCACTTTCTCAAGACATGGATGAGTTATCATTGTTTCTCGTTTTATTCTGTATCAGCTTTTTGTACATTTAGCTTGATCTATAGCAAGTCGGCAGGTCACCATATAGCCTAGAATTGTGATCAAGCTAAATACCATTCTTTGTTACTATACTGCCACACATTTGTGTATCTTGATCCAGAATATAACCTTTTAATTACAGTTCTCTCTCTGTTCCTGGTCTGTAGTTTGCCTCTGTTCCGATTCTTAATCAAGTCATTTACTTCGGCAAAGGAATTCTCTGCTGTATGTGATATAGTCTGTCTCCACGGTCCAAGGAACAAAGGATTATCTGGTGATATCTTTATTCTTTTTTTTACTTGGTGGTAGGGAAAAGGGAAATCACTGACAGACAGAACCTCTCATTTACATCCCATCAAGCATCAACAGACATAGCACCGATCTTCTGTAACAGGGAACATAATTAAACAGCCGGCCGCGGTGGCCGTGCGGTTCTAGGCGCTCCAGTCCGGAGCCACGCTGCTGCTACGGTCGCAGGTTCGTATCCTGCCTCGGGCATGGGTGTGTGTGATGTCCTTAGGTTAGTTAGGTTTAAGTAGTTCTGAGTTCTAGGGGACTAATGACCACAGCAGTTGAGTCCCATAGTTCTCAGAGCCATTTGAGCCATAAGTAAACACATCCTTTTTTTCAGCCGAATAAATATGCAGCGACTGAACATTGTATTACTCCCCATCCGATCTAGTCAACCATGGGGGGCTTCCATTTGGGCAGTACATGGACTCTTTCTACATCTCGTCTTCGCTCTCGTATTAATGAAGATGTAACTGCCACTTTACCATAGCAGGTTTTGACGTTTTTTCCTTGTATGAGCAACAAGCAAAATGAATGTAAACCTTGCATAATTTGGGCGGTTATTTAATATTTTGTGATTACATGATTATATGACAAGTCCCATTATGGGCTAAATCAGCACTACCAACTCAAAAATTCCGTCAAATGGACCCATTGGCAGCTACTCCTCAACACACTTCAAAAACTTTGTGTCTTAACTTTCAGCTGCCCCCACCTCAGCTGCATGTATGCGGATTGTGTGACATTACTATTCGTCCACCAAGCAAGCTGTGCATCATAATGGCTACATGACTTCAACGACATTTAATATCTGATATATTGTTAATTTAGCTTTAAGGCTAATTTTCTGCATAATTAAACGATTGATAAGATAAAAGGGAGTCCCATATCGACTATCAGATCTTGATTCTTACAAATCTTTTTTATGAGATAAAGATGCTCGACCAAGTATTTATGTCGATAAACTGGTCAATATCTGTTCGTATGGGAATGTTAATCACAAATGATATAGCCAGGGACAACACTTGGTGTACTTGAGTATTTTTTGTGGCGCATATTAAATGTCATTAGTTGAATCTCTCTATAAGTTTATGCGTGATTAAGTGGTTACATTTCTCGAATGAATAGTTGTCGTTTACCTTTTAATTTGTGATACACAACTTTGGTAGCTCCTGTTGAAAGAACATATGGTTCATTGTGTGTGATTAGAGAATGTTTTCGTTACCTTTCCTCGTTTGTGACACTGAGCAAACACATGGCCAGGTTTAGGAACCTAACTGAAGTCCTGTTTCTCCATTTGTCACAATATACGCAAGGTTCTTTGGAAGGCTTTCCTTTTTGTGATGTATGAGCGGATCGACAGAAAGCCTACAACCACTATAACATCTGTTGTATGCGGGCGGCCTAACCCAGCAAGGAGTTACATGAACAGACGACAAAACTTCAATCACGCACTCTGACTAGGTCAGCAGGCGGCAGTGCGAGTGCCGCTAGATATCGACGATCTTGTACACCTATTTGCTTTCACGGGTCTCGTGATTGTAAATATTTCCTCTTTTATCTTTGCGAGACTGGGTGTTTTCGGCGGCACAACGCCTCTCCGAGGTAGTATTCCGTCGAGCTCTGGGCTAGGCACCATCCGCACCACACTTCTTTAATCAGAATTTCAGTCAGAACCTTCGCTACGTACGATGCCGTGCCGCACCAACCACCGCCGACCACGAAAGCTGGTAGTGACCATTTTTCGTCGTCACGAGGACTTGGTCTCTGCATCGGAGACGTACTGAAACTTGATGTCGGCCTCGACCTTCACTATGTTATTTTGCTCTGTTTCAGAGTGAACATCAAATATTGATCGTTTCATTATTACAGTCTTTAGCCTAGATTCAAAAATTTAGGCTCATCACAAACTTTCACACGCTACTGTATTGATTAACTGTTCTCCAAAGGAGTGTTATGGTTTACGTACTTCTCCACATTGTTTACATGGGCTGTGATCTCATTGGACCTCAACCGGCACAAGACTTATGACTTTTTAACGCACACTCATAACTGTTGTGGCCACTTGGCGTCATTGTGTATCCTGAGGTGACAAATATCTCCTAATATCGTGCCGCACCTTCTTTTGCCAGGCGTAGTGCAGCAACTCGACATGGCAAGGACTCAACAAGTCTTTGGAAGTCCCCTGCAGAAATTATTGAGCCATGCTGCCTCTATAGCCGCCCATTAATGTAAAAGTGTTGCCGGTGCAGGATTTTGTGCACGAACTGACCTCTCGATTACGTTCCATAAATTTTCGATGGGATTCATATCGGGCGATCTGGGTGACCAGATCTTTCGCTCCAACTGTCCAGAATGTTCTTCAAACCAGTCGCGAACTATTGTGGCCCGGTGACATGACATCTTTGTTTGGGAACATCATTCCGTGACTGGCTGCAAACGTTCTCCAAGTAGCTGAACATAAGCATTTCCAGTCAGTGATCAGTTCAGTGCGGCCAGAGGACCCAGTCCATTCCATGTAAACACAGCTCACACCATTATGGAGCTACCGCCACCTTGCATAGTGCCTTGTTGACAATTTGGGTCAATGGCTTCGTGGTATCTGCGCTACTCTCGAGCACTACCGTCAGCTCTTACCAACTGAATTCAGGACTCATCTGACCAGGCCGAAGAATGTCCGACCAACACGGTCACGAGCCCAGAAGAGTCGCTGCAGAGGGTGTCGTATTGTTAGGAAAGGCTGCTGCCACAACCCATAAGCGTCAAATTTCGCCGCACTGCCCCAACGGATACGTTCGTTGAGCGTCCCACACTGATTTCTGTGGTTCTTTGACATAATCCTGCTTGTCTGTTAGCACTGACAACTCTACACAAATGCCGCTGCTCTCCGTCGTTAAGTGGAGGCCCCTGGCCACTGCGTTGTCCTTTGTGAGAGGTTGTTGTTGTTGTGGTCTTCAGTCCTGAGACTGGTTTGATGCAGCTCTCCATGCTACTCTATCCTGTGCAAGCTTCTTCATCTCCCAGTACCTACTGCAACCTACATCCTTCTGAATCTTCTTGGTGTATTCATCTCTTGGTCTCCCTCTACGATTTTTAGCTTCCACGCTGCCCTCCAATACTAAATTGGTGATCCCTTGATGCCTCAGAACATGTCCTACCAACCGATCCCTTCTTCTAGTCAAGTTGTGCCACAAACTTCTCTTCTCCCCAGTCCTATTCAGCACCTCCTCATTAGTTATTTGATCTACCCATCTAATCTTCAGCATTCTTCTGTAGCACCACTTGTGAGAGGTAATGCCTGAAATTTGGTACTCTCGGCGTACTCCTGACATTGTAGATCTCGGAATATTAAATGCCCTAACGGTCTCCGAAATGGAATGTTCCATGCGTCTAGCTCCAACTACCATTCCGCGTTCAAAATCTGTTAATCCCCGTCGTGCGTCCATAATCACGTCGGAGACGTTTTCACATAAATCACCCGAGTACAAATAACATCTCCGCCAATGCGCTTCCCTTTGATACCTTGTGTACACGATACTATCGCCATCTTTATATAAATATGTCGCTATCCCATGACCTTTCTCACCTCAGTGGATATGCCTCTATAACCTACAACATACAGACCGATAAAATAAAACTGGCCCAGAAATTATTTAAGCTACAGTAAGACAGGCAACCCAACTTACACCATCCACACTGGGGGCAGATGATGTAAACTGGGTTGCCTGTCTTAAGCTGCATGAAACTTTTTTAAGGCTACTTCTATTTGTCTCACTCTGTACAATAAATGTTTGTATGCATTTAACACACTTAATAACCTTTAGAGTGTTCCCAAGGCCTTCATGTATCCATGAGATTAACCTGCGCGTTTCGTCCTCATTCTGTTCATGAAATTCCAAGCAAAATACAGCGAGGCACAGAGTTTCTTTTGAAACAAAACAAATAATATAGGTAAGAAGAGAGATGTCGAGGATGTAAGTGGAAGCCATTCACGTTTCATCCGTACATAAGTGGGTAAAAGTAGCCTAAGTGGTATAAAGTGGAATGCCTGGGAGAAACTAGACTATTGTTGGGGGAACAAAATAAAAACACTAGGGGGACGATTAGAGATAAACGATCCGTCGATGACGATGTCGTTAGTGACGGATCACAAACTCGGATTGGGGAAGGATTGCGAAGAAATAGACTGTGACCTGCCGAAGCGACCGTCACGACAAGTTCATTTACTTCGCGACGCTATTTGTTTTTAGACCAATGAAATTTGTCCAACGTCTGTGCAGTGAGTAGATTTCGTCGGCAAAATATCCATCTACAAAGTGAAAGGCTCCTAGCGCTTTGCCTCACGTCGTTCATTCTGACCCTTCTCTCAGTCGATGATTGATTGTTTCATCACCAGTATAATTCAGTAACCTCTTGGGTGAAGGTCATTAAGCAAAATTGGACTGAGATTCCAATAGGATTTTTTATATCTTTTGTCGAACGGTATTATTGAATCATATTAATAAAATCATGCCATGAGATTCGAATAAAACGTGAACTTTCATGAATGTTTCAGTCGTTAGAGACTGTCTCTAGGTGCGGATTACTGTTCAATATTCTTCAGAAAAAATTCAGTACACTACTTGGCTTTTTCCGACCGGGAGTTTGTGTTCAGGCATTCCTAATCAACGACTGCCGTGCAGGCGTAGCTGTACATTGTATTCAAACATTTACCAGGTTTAGATATGGGAATATGGGCTAAATCTGCTGATGTCCCAACAATCGGTACTTCATATCCCTTTGTTTTCCCACTGTCAGACTACATTTTCAGGCACGCTCGTTGTCCTTATTGTAATACATTTTTATTCTTTTTTTTGACAGTCCAAGTCTAACGTATTTTTTCACCCATTTCTTGCATAAAACTTGCTAAGTATTAGCCATTTAGTGTTTTACTATGCTGTAAAATAATAAAAAAGTCGAATCCTTACAAAGTTCCAGAACGCACTGCCTAGAAGCTTTCCAGCACTTGCATTCGATTTCGCATCTTCTATCAACGATTCGCTGTCTTTCATTCATCGCTCTGATTATAGATTTCTTCCTGGCATCAGCTGATGAGCCCATATCTCAGTGACGGTAGCAGATAGGTGCACATAATCTGTTGGATTATTTTTAAAACAACCATACAAACTTTTTAAAATGTGTTATTTTAGTGTCATAAACGGTTTCAGGTTACCACGCCCATTTTCAGATGACTAATATTTCCAGTAACGTAGATGTTTTGGTCAACAGTATGTCGTCTGCTGCTACACTGCCCATGAATATATGAATATTCAAACTTGTTCGGTCTTTGTGATTCAGAAGACTTCCACTGGGTGGATTGAACCTTAGTTTCGATGTCATATCCGTAAACCCATATTTCGTCGCTTGTTATAAAACGTTTCAGTAGTTCTGCATCATTGCTGACTTCATCTCGCGACTCCTGAGCAACATCCATTCCCCGCTATTAGATCGTAGTTCAACAATTTTGGAACAGATGTTGCTGTTACACGTTTCAGCACCCAAAAGCATTTCATGGAATGAGCTAATTTACGGGTGAGCGTCATCAGCGACTTCTCTGGTGGTGATTCAGCGATCCTTTATAATCGAACTATCATAAATCCTTGCTTTACTCACAGCTGAAACACCAATACTAATATTTAATACTTCTAGCTCTTTGCTGCACGTTAATCCGTTCTTAGAGGAAAATTTAATACATATTCTCTGATCTGTTCTCATACGGAGTAAATAATCGTCGATATTGCTGACAAAAGACCAAATATCCGATGTGCCAAACATTGTGCAGATACTTTCCAAACATGTAATCTCGTAGAGTTTACCGGCGATTCGTCGTCAGCTCATTGAGATCGGGAATTCTGTCCGGTGTTCCGCGGCTTCCCAACAAATGTTCAGACAAGCTTACAAAAAAAAACAACTAAGAAACTGCGCGAATCTCACTAATATAACAATTCAAATTTCCAGTCGCTTTTTGAACTCACCTCGTATAGGTGCCCTTCTCATGAACATGTTGAAAAGAAGTACGGCGACACTGGACTATTGCTTAAATGTGGAAGATGAAGTGGCAGACTCCTTGTAAACCTTAACAAGATTTGCATGAAGTTCCGCCCAGAAAGAAAAAACAAACTGTTGGGCAGATAATGTCAAAAAAATTAACGTTCTTGTGAAACGTATCCAAGGTTCTCGGGTGTCCAGCCGGATCCGTTCGTCGAAGTTCCACGATATTTCGGCGGATAATTCGGGTCTGAACTGACACAACTGCTCAGGCACGTGTTAACATCGACGTACTTTGTCTTCAACGGTCAATACTACGAGCAGACCGACGGAGTAGCCATGGGGAGCCCGCTCTCCCCAGTGGTGGCCAACTTGTTCATGGAGAGTTTCGAAGAGGAAGCACTGGAAGCCGCCGAACTGAAACCTGTATGCTTCTTTCGATACGTGGACGACACGTTCGTCATCTGGCCACATGGACAGGAACAGCTACAGATATTTCTGCAACATCTAAATTCGGTCCATAGTAACATTCAGTTCACGATGGAGACTGAGAAAGATGGAAAACTACCCTTTCTTGATGTCCTAGTGGAACGTAGGTCTGATGGCTCACTGGGTCACAGTGTGTACCGAAAGCCCACACGCACTGACCTGTACCTACATGCGTCCAGCTGCCACCATCCGGCGCAGCTTAATCGAATGCTCAACACCTTGGTACATAGAGCACACTCGATCTCTGATGAACAGAACTTGACAACGGAGCTCAAACACCCGGAGACCGTGTTCCACAAGAATGGGTATGGCAACCGCCAAATCCAAAGGGCCTTCCGACAACAGAAGTGCAGCAAGAACCGAGATGAAGAACAACTCGAAGAAGCAAAGCAAGCTCTGGCCTTTCTGTCGTTTGCTGGCAACGTGTCGTCAAAAATAGGGAGACTGTTAAGGCGACACAAGATTGACACAGTCTTCCGGTCACCAGCAAAGATTCGTGACCTACTAGGAACGGCAAAAGATGACGTAGGGCTGAAGAAAGCGGGCGTATACAAAATGCCGTGCGGCTGTGGCAAATCCTATATCGGCCAAACAATTCGCACGGTCGAGGACCGATGCAAAGAACACGAACGTCACACCCGCTTACGCCAACCCAGCCATTCGGCCCTACCAGAACACTGCATTGAAACCGGACACACAGCGAAATTCGAAGAGACAAAAATCCTGACTGCCACAAGTGCCTACTGGGACAATAGATAACCTCATCAACAGGGACACCGGGTTTCAACTTAGCAAGGCCTGGAAACCGTTATTAAACACCATCAAAGAGCAACGGCACGAGCGGACGCGAGATACTTCCGCCACGGCGGACGGAGATGGACTGCGCCTACCACCGGGCGTGGCTGCAGCTTCCCCCACCCCTCATACCACGCGGCGCCCCGCCGGCCGCCCGCGCCGGGGTACGACTCGGGACCCCGCGGACATAAATACCACGGACACAGCGCAGACAGATCATTCCATCAGCACCACCTGATGATGGCGGAACGGTTATCCGCCGAAATATCGTGGAACTTCGACGAACGGATCCGTCTGGACACCCGAGAACCTTGGATACAGCACATTCGCCGGGAAAGCGTGAGATCTCATTTCTTGTGAAACCTTTATATTTCCACAATTAAAAAAAAAATTATTTCTTGAGATCGACGCCACCTGAGAGTCGGGCCGAGTATTTTGTAGATTGTCCTCGTATAAGGAACACACATGCAATGTACATGAACCTGAATGTGATACAACTCAAAACAATTTAAAATGTTTTAGTGCTTTGATCATTTGATCACTTTTTGACAGTAAAAACTCGTTTTATAACGAGAAAAGTATTCATTGTTATGTTGTAACTCCTTCATCAAGAGTAGTAAATCATTTCCCTTTTTTGCAAATGCATTTGTTATTTTTACCACGCTATAGACTTGAGTTTGACATGCAGTACTTCCCGCTTCCCTGTAATGAAGGCCAGTTGCAAGCCAATGAGATAATACACGACAAGAGGGCTGTGTTTTACACCCAGGTTGGTGCCGTTTTCTTCGACTACTGGTCGGTGTTCGGAACTTCTTAGAAGATAGAATTCAGCACCTCCTCCTTAACTAGACGAAACTGACGGATGTAAAAGTAATACACCAAGGGAGCGTTATATTCTTCATTCCGAAGAATAGTTTGTTGTAGCTTTCTACTCTACGACCTATGCAAGTCACTTCACTTATACATAAGTACTGCAGTCTACATCCATTTGGACCTGCTTACTGTAGTCAAGACTTTGGTTCCATCTACAGTTTTTATCTGCTGCACTACCCTCTTCAGGTGGCTTGAAAATGGTCTAAGAAAGATTCGTGACCAAATAAATATAATTTTTCAGACGAAGAAGTGTGTTTCTTTTTTAATATTACACAGTCCACTCACAATAATGTGCCCACGGCCTATGTTCTACGTCATCGTGCAATAACCACTCACAGACGTAAGATAGTAACACTAGCAATGGAGGATGTATAAAGTGTGTCAGGGGGGACGTGGACAAAACTGTAGCTGTTGTAATGCGGAAATGGATCGATTTATCTGACGTCCAATAGAGCATGATCATTGGCTTTCGGCGAAGGGTGAAAGCATTTGGGAAACGCCTAAGTTTTTAAACAGTTCGCGTGACGCCGTGTTCTGGTGTTCGTAACTGGCAAGATGGGCTATCCAAAACCGGTTCCAAGGCAGTTGTTGTGCACCACGGGTCATAGATATCCGGAGTGAACGAAGGTTGCGGAGATGTATACGGCCGAACAGACATGCAACTGTTGAGCAACTGACGACCCAGATGAATAAAGCGCCTACCAACAGCGTCCACTCAATGACCGTTCAGCGTACGTAGCTGCTTATGCAACCTCAGCAGGCGCCTGGTTCACGCGCTCACGTTGACTGATATTTATCGACGAAAAAGGTGAAATTTGCACGCAAAGACCTTGTAAAAAATAACTAGACTCCCTGATGGCGCTGCAGTCGCGGGGTAATTTGAACCTTCGGCTGGACGCCATTATAGTGATTGCAGTCTGATGTGTTGTGTAGTACTGTTGTTTATGAAGACCCTGATTCAACGTTGTATATTTGTTGGGCGTGCATAAAGTATTTGTTACTCGTAATTCTACTGACTGCACATTCCAATCAAAAGAAGTACAATGGTGAAGAGTTGTGCAGCGATTAATTGTACAAATAAATTCGAGAAGGGAACGAATATTACATTTCACAGGTATGTGGATATTTTAAGTTGTTTTGTATGTCAGTGCACTTGCTCAATAAATGTTTTTGCAACACGGTATTAGCATAATGTCTGTGCATCTATTTGCAGGTTTCCTTTCTCAAAACCACAGCTATTACAAAAATGGTTACACGCTGTCAGGAGGCAAGATTTCCGACCGACAGAATACCATTTTATAAGTTCTGATCATTTTGAAGAAAGTTGGCTGATCGGTAGTGTTTTCATGGTCTAGGTTAGGTTGAAACATGATAATTTGGTCGTGAGTTGCCAAAGCACTATGCCATATATAACGCACTTCTCGTCATAAAATCTAAAGCAAGGTAGAGTCAGAAAATATCTATTAATATAGTGGGCAAATCTTCGAATATTTTGATACATTTTGCGTACATCTCTCGTAAATGAACTACGAAAAATGCTAGGGGTCCAGTACATAACTTTTAGCTACGGCAGATTCCATGTAGTACGTAAGATAAATTCATAAACAGTGACTAGTTGCTGTTTGTTCATAAATTAAAAAGTATATTGTAGTAACGTATTTAAATGAGGCATTATGTTTGTGACCTAACTCAAGGGAAGGCATTTTATAACCAAAAGCGATGTATAAACGTTCGCACTCCGCGCGTCAGTTTACCACTCTAATGGCCGCCGGCCAGCTATTCAATTTGTCCGCTCTTCACAGTCGACCACTCGTGCAGTTGTGGGGGCCTGTTTGCACGCCAGTATTGCAACAAGAAATCCACTGAGTGGTGACAGGTGGCCTTTTCAGGTGAATCACGTTTTGTACTCCTTCGGACAGATGGCCGTTGGCGTGTACGGCGTGAATCGTTTGAAACCAAACGCTCTGCATACGTTATGACCTGTGGAATGTTTTCGTTGCACTCCCTGCGTGATCTCCCCATTCTGGAAGGCACAATGTGTCTACACAAGTATGCGTCTATCCTTGGGGACCATGTCCACCCCTACATAAAATTTGTTTTTTCTCGGCCCGATGACATCTGTTAGCAGGACAACGCAAAGTGCCACAAAGCTCGCAATTTACGTGCGCGGTTCGAAGAACACCACTATGAGTTTACAGTGCTTTCCTGGCCCTCAAACTAACCGCATTTGAACGCAATCGGGAATCTGTGGGACCTGATCGATCGATCTATAGCGCAGCTGGTTACAACACTGGAATCGCTGTGGCTCCAGATCCCTGTCAGTACCTTCAGGAACCTCATTGATTCTCTTCCTGAACATCTCGCAGTGGTCCGCGCTGCGGAAGATGGTTATTTAGGCATTTGAGAGATGGTCACATTAATATCACTGGACATATATTACAATTCTCTGGCAAGCACAGACGCAAATTCCAGTTACTACCTTGCGTAACATTTACAAAAGCCTTTTTTCTTTCATTAGCCTCAGGAGAGAGTTCAAATTAATAATGTTGACGAACTAACCGAGTCAGCCGGTACGAGAGACTGTTGAAAATCTGACGCCCCAGCTTTCTAGATCGAAAATCTTCTATGTCAAATTATTTCAAATTCAAGAATACTTGCAGAGGAACGGCCTTCGATGCAGGCACTGGTAGTTGGCAATGAATATAAAAAATACAAGATACTGAGTACAAATATGTTTGAAAGACCCGGTGCTATTAATGACACAATTTGCAGTAAATCAGTAGAGGAAATAACAACCGTAAAACCTTTAGGTGTAGTGACCTACATTGGAATGACCTCGTCAAAATAGTTACAGAACAGGCAGATGTCAGGCTGAGATTCATTGGAAGAATTTTAAACAAATGTACAAGGGTCGTCGAGAAAGTAAAGAACGTTTCGAGATAACTTAACAAAGACTACAGATGCCAACACAAAACTTTATTTGCAACGTTTCAGTACCTTGCTCTATTTTTCAATGTAATCGACACAGCTATCAAGGTACTCACTTGGTTCCTAGTCAGGGCTGCAAAAATGACGACTTAAGACGCAGAATTTATTGCTCGTACTGATGCATTAGGCCGCGCATTGTCATGAATCCAAAAACCCTTGCCGACAATATTCCACGTGAAACTTCCTGGCAGATTAAAACTGTGTGCCCGACCGAGACTCGAACTCGGGACCTTTGCCTTTCGCGGGCAAGTGCTGGCAGAAGTAAAGCTGTGAGTACCGGGCGTGAGTCGTGCTTCGGTAGCTCAGTTGGTAGAGCACTTGCCCGCGAAAGGCAAAGGTCCCGAGTTCGAGTCTCGGTCGGGCACACAGTTTTAATCTGCCAGGAAGTTTCATATCAGCGCACACTCCGCTGCAGAGTGAAAATCTCATTCTGAATATTCCACGTGTCTTACCAGTAGGCTACGTGAAATTTTGTCAGCAAAGGTGTTTCTGATTCATGACAACGAGTGACTTCTTGCATCAGCACGAACATAGCAAGAATTTCAGCGTCTTGAACGGGGAGTTTTTGGACATCCTCCGTACAACCTTGATGTGGAACCAAATGATTTTCATTTATTCTCGAACCTGAGGGAATTTTTGGGTGGAAAACAGTTCCGAAATGATGAAGACCTCAAACAAGCAGTGAAATCCTGGCTCAGATCTTTGGCGGCAGAGGAGTAGTACATGGGAATGGAAAACTGGTCTCATCTTACAATACGTCCCTTGGTGGTTATGGCGACTACATTGAAAAATAGACTAAAGTACTGTAATTTGTAGATAAAGCTATTTGTTGATGTCTTCCGTCTTTATGTAATTACGACAAAACGTTCGTTACTTTCTGGACGAGCCTCGTATTTCAACCAAGAAAGCAGTGGCAGAACAAAACACTATTTAGACCTATTCTTGAGTGCCGATGGGCAATATTGTATCGTTACAAGGTAGTACGGAGCGAAGAGATAGAGAAAACTCCAGGGAGAGTGGCGCTTTTCATCGCGATTTCGTTTAGTAAACGAGAGAGCTGTGGGCCTAGCAACAGGAGGCGATACCCTGAAAAAAATATATCGTTAGACCAGCATGTGAACACGTAGGGGGCGTCAGCTGTGGAGTCCCATGTTCAACAATGTACGATGTACGGTGTGCTCCGAAACTGTGCTCTTTCGAAAGAGATGCGCCGTGCGGGATTAGCCGAGCGGTCTAGGCGCTGCAGTCATGGACTGTGCGGCTGGTCCCGGCGGAGGTTCGAGTCCTCCCTCGGGCATGGGTGTGTGTGTTGTCCTTAGGATAATTTAGGTTAAGTAATGTGTAAGCTTGGCGACTGATGACCTTAGCAGTTAAGTCCCATAAGATATCACACACATTTGAACATTTTGAAAGAGATGCCACAGATCGCCACCTATCCTGATTTTCAGGTCAGGCAAGCCTCCAAGTCCCACTTCTTGTGAAGAGTTGTGGACGTCCAACTACTTATCGCCCAGTGGTAGTTTCACTGTCGTACTAGCGCTTTCCATAGACGCTCACCACAGTAGCACGTGAACATTCGACCAGCTACGCCGTTTTCGAGATACTCACTCAGAGGCTCTGAGTAACAATAATGTCACCGTTGTAAAAGTCGCTTATGTCAGTAGATATCTCGATTTGCTGCCCGTGTCGTCGCTAGAATGTTTCCACATCCGTCTTTGATCCAGTTATATACTTTTCTTGCGGTTTCACGTCCGCACAGCGCCACCAGGTGACATCCAACCTCGCGGTGGGCAGTGATCATAATGTACTGGCTTATCAGTGTATACAGAGTGTTTAAAAAATTATCCTATAGTGCGACAGGTGATACTACTGCTGAAAAGTAGAAGAAAAATTCCTGTAGCCTAACAAAAGAAACTGAACACCCAGAAGACATGGTCAGATGGCAGTGTAACTTTGTACACATGCACAATCCGCGGTCGTGTAAATTATTTGAGTAACAGTTCTCTATGACGGGTAGAACGGCCACCAGTTTGATTCAGTGTTAAGGCCTAGTAGCGTATATAAGTGGCGCGAACAGTCAGATGAGTGATCATTGTGAAGGAAATGGAGATGCCGCATAGTCGAATGGAACAGCGTTATCATTAGGTGACACAGTTTGAAGGGTCTTCATAGTGGTTCTCCATGTTCTTGACTGGTCGCATATTGCTCTATCCAGGCTTATGGGGTTTTGAGATGGGACAGTGGCCCGATGTTGGACTGTATGGGAACTTGATGGTAGGCATACTCATCATCAAGCTTCCGGTAGACCACGTGTGATCACCACAAGAGAGGATCGCCGTAGTGTACAACAAGCAATTTGTAGCCCTTTCACATTTGCACCTTCCTTTCGGATACTAATACCAGACTAGGGAACTGCCATCCCAAGAGTTGACGGCCTTCAACACCACTACCCAAACGACTGCGTTTGGCGTGTTACCGTGAACGAGAAGGAAGCAATGCTGATGAAGGGCGTCCGTTGTGTTCAGTGACGAATTTCGGTTCTGCACTTCTCCAGGTCGGCGAGTATTGTGCGGCGACCTGGGGAGATGTCACATTCTTCTAATGTTTTGGTAGGCACAACGGAGTTATTGCTGGGGTCATCGGGTATTACTTCAGGTCACGTCTGGTTGCGATTGAGGGAATTCTGATGACAGAACGATTCGTCACGGACATTCTGCGTCCTCATGCATTACCTCTCATGCAACAGTATCTTGATGTCATTTTCCAACAAGACAATTCTCATCCACACATGGCACATGTCTCTATGAAGGTGCTCCCATGGAAAACAAGATACTCCGATGTGTCCCCGATAGGTCAAGTGTGGGATCATCTCGGACGTTAACTCCCTCCCAGTGCCAGGCATTAGGGTATCAAGGACAATTTACAACAGTTGTGGGCCAGCTTGCCTCAGGAGAGGATACAAAGAGTTTATGGCACCGTTCGTGACCGAATAAGTGCTTGCGTTCTGGTCAGAGGAGGTGCAATGGAGTGCTGCAAGCCGGCCAGTGTGACCGAGCGGTTCTAGGCGCTGCAGTCTGGAACCGCGCGACCGCTCCGGTGGTAGGTTCGAATCCTGCCTCGGGCATGGATGTGTGTGGCTAATTAGGTTTAAGTAGTTATAAGTCCCATAGTGCTCATAGCCATCTGAACCATTTTTTGAGTGCTGCAAAGTGGTCTCATACTGCCAAGTCTTTTGTAAATTTGACTTTATCACTCAAATAAAATCATATATCCTCTCGAACCATGTACTTTCATTTAGTTTGCTCCTCCCCTTCTCTGCTCTCCGTCCGAACAGGCTTGGAAGGTCCAACGGTACCGACCGGCCGCCGCGTCATCCTCAGCCCACAGGGGTCACTGGATGCGGATATAGAGGGGCATGTGGTCAGCACACCACTCTCCCGTCCGTAAGTCAGTTTACGAGATCGGAGCCGCTACTTCTCAATCAAGCAGCTCCTCTGTTTGCCTCACAAGGGCTGAGTGCACCCCGCTTGCAAACAGCTCTCGGCAGACCGGATGGTCACCCATCAAAGTGCTAGCCCAGCCCGACAGCGCTTAACTTCGGTGATCTGACGGGAACCGGTGTTACCACTGCAGCAAGGCAGTTAGCTCCTTCCCTTCTGGATGCTTTTTTTTTGTTATGTAGTGCATGTACAGAAACCAATATATGTTGAGACGTAGACCATTTTACTTGTGACGAGTAGTGAGTAGCGTTTTGATGAGACAGAATTTACAAGAGAGGGCATAGTAAATTACCACAATACACACACATGAGCAGAGGTAAATTGTCGAGCGCTCATGAACGTGAGGCATCAGCAATGCCTTGGCGTCAAAGTAGAAGCAGGAATTGTCGATGAGACTCATAACGCCATACATTTCACCAAGCAGATAAACAGGTGCTGTGTTTACTGACACTTGCCGACGAATGAACAACGTTATCTGAGAGTGTTATCCCTGCAGAAAGTTAACGATTGTGGTTTGTGTACGACGGAACAGATCGTACGACAGCACCTCACGGAAACTTTTCGTGGGCGATGGATTCGTCGAGGATGCCCAATAGCATTGCCTCCTCGTTCAAAGGACTTAAATTCGTTGGAATCTTGGTTATGGCGACATTTAAAGGTTGTAGTGTATGCCCAACCCATCGAAAATGTGCGGACCTTGCAGGATCGTGTGGCCAATGCATGTAACGCAATCGGAATGAAAACATTTGTATTGAAAGAATGCGTGATATACTGCGAAGAAGAGCTGAAGAGTATCTCAGGATACGTGATAACCACATGCAGCAGTGCCTATAGTGTCTGCTTCCAGATAAAAGCAGGATGGGGGTGAGAGGATAGATTGGACCATATCTCAACAGGTATAGATTTCCGGACATAGCATTATAGGAACTTTCCTTCTAGTCTTGAGCAATACTATATGGTGTAGGAATATGTGACACTTTTTTTAAACACTCCATATGTAACTGTGACGTGGCTGAGGGTGCACTTGCTGGGCGCCCAGTCAGAGAGAGTCCTTCACGGAGTATGGGGCAGTGCTGGGTCCCCAGCTGCGCTCTTTCTCCACCCTCGGCAGCGCGGAGCCGGCAGAAACAAATGAATCGGAGATGGACTTGTGCAGAAGAGCCCCTGGGGGACGCCGTAGGTTGCTGCCCTCCGCCAGAGGGGAGCGCAACCCAGTTACCCCGGATTACGCGCGCCCACTTCCTGCCACTCATTAATTATATTTCCATCACAGCAGAGGGCTCGGCTATGCTGCAGGCCACGCAGTCTCCAAACCAACGCAGTACTGAATTACTCCTGTTAAACAGAGGACTACAGGTTTTCATAGTGTTTGTCACTGAAGATGAAATCTTCTGGGTGATTAGGCTGTGTCAGTTTTCTTTTCAGACTTCTTCATCTCGACTCCTCTGGTTAGGACATTCCTCTAAGGTCTTCTGGTGTTCCCGGTTGGTTGAGTACAATCAAAAACCAGTGGAGCTTGAACTTGCGGCTTACTTCCCGCTTATGAACATCTAAAACGCCTTCCTTACCTGTTACGTAAATCTGGTACTGTATAACTCAGCTATTGGAAGAAATTCAATATTTATTGTGCAGCACATCGACGATACTCGCAGCTTACTCTTCGGTACTTACCATGCACCGGAGGAAGACTGTAACAGCGCTCACATCTCATAATATACTGCTGGTCATTAAAATTGCTACACCATGGACGAAGCGTACAACAGTAGACAAGCTGACAAGTTTACTGCAAGCTTCGAAACGGAACGATTACCATTTCATCACAACCGCACGAAATAGGTGGGAGTAACGCCGTCTATACTCTGTATATAAGGAGACAATTACATTCAGAAATCGCGTTTGAATGTTGTTTGTTTGTGTTATATCTCATTCTCGTGTCCTGTCCGAGGATAGAAGGAGAATAGGTGGTTACAGGTCAGTCTATAATTGTCGAGCTGTTAGGAGGCATCTCACAAAGACAGTCTTCCAGTAACGGCAAGCAGAGTGCTTGCAAGAACGCCAAACACTGCCACACTCCACCTAGGAAAGACGCGGGTTTTGAGACTCGATAGGATGCTCGCAGCGGGGGGACTCGAGAAACTCAGGGGCCTAAACAACACTATTTATTTACTCTCAGACTGGACACTACACTGAAGGCTCATTCTAAACATTAGGCAAAGCAAAGGATGCAGGTGGGCGCACAGTAGAAGTCAGTGTGAGGTGAGAGCCACTAGCAGCACTGTAAAGTATCAGTTTTGAGAGCAGCATTCCAAGTGAGAAAAACAGACTTGTCGACGCTTACCCGACGCTGGCGATGAGCGACACGTAGCTGGCGTCCCAGCGGTCTAAATGACAACTCCCCTGCACACAAAAGGTGAGTTTTGAAAGGACTGTTGCGGCGCATTATTTCTCCCCATCTAATAGTGGGCACTTTGTAAGTATCGTCCAATCTGAAGTGGGGCCCTGCATCTCCCTCATGCCTCTAGCCAACCAAGTTTAGGTTCTTTTCCTCCTTCTATCCTCCTACTGTGTAGGTGGAGACTTTTCTGGCCGTTACGTTAAAAGAACCCTACGTTTGGTAGCTACGGTGTTCAGGTGCAAGATAGACGTAAAACTGCTAATAAGACAGCGGTCCCCAGTCACGACAGGCCTCAATGCCGGGCAAAGTGACGCAAAACACTGTTGTTGCTAGCCATAATAGGAAGGGCAGTGATGTTTTCTTCATTTCACTCTGACCTGTGTAAAACCACTCACGTTACTTTTGCCGCTGTTAAGACGTGCTCATTTCTGACCATCTTCTACTGTGACATCTTACAACAGCGTCTAGGCAGTGGACGGAGTTAGCAGTTAATTCTCTGAAGTGAAACTTCTTCGCTGGGACAGCTGCCTGAACGCTGACACATTTGCCAGCTCTTTGTCTTGTGTCTCTGATTTCCTATTTTCGAGTGCCCTCACTGGCTTCCAACAGCGTTAAGTTTAACAATATACAAGTCAACACGTCGTTAATATACGACATCGTGCAAGAAAGAGAAACATTTACTAGCACATGTCGGAAGTCAACAATGGCGTGACCGTGGCCCGTTGGGACTGTGGTTTATCATTCGGCAGCATTGCTGTTCTCGTTGGTCAGAATCCCTCATCTGTCATAATAATATGGAATTGATTGGTTCAGTAGAGCCATATTCACAGTCATGCAGAATTTCAGTGGTCCTACGCGACTAGCGCAAGATAGGACGCACGTAATGTTAGTTCGGCCGTGCATATCATTCAGCCACTCACGCACCTTGAGTCAGTAACTAGGCTTGTTCGCAGCAAGAAAAGTACACACACGGACTGTGCGAGCCACAACCAACGGTCGACATGAAAACTGTTGGTGGATTTCTTGACACACCAGCAGCGACACGAGCACCGACAGCGTTGCGCACAGCACAGAGAAGTGCCACCATGTCGTATTTTAACGAGTCTGTTTTCTGCATTCAACAGCATGGTGGGTGTATCCACGTACGGAGACACCAAGCCGAAAGGATGTTTCCAGTTTATATTCGTCATCGTCGTATTGGGATGATGGTGTAGTGTGCCATTGGGTATACAATACTTTTACCTCTGGTTCCCATAAACGGTGGTCTGGACAGTGGTTGTTACATCTATAAAGTGTTAAGATCAGTGGCTGTTTCATATCTTCGAGATCTTCATGGGTTATCTTTAGCAAGATAAAGCAAGACCACAAACTGCCCGCACCGCTCTGATGTACCTTGATACAGTGTTCGCCTGTTGCCCTGTGCAGATCTCTCACCTGTAGCAAACATCTGGTCATGGAGTGCCGAGAGACTGGCAAACCACAGTCCGCTAGTCACACGACTGATGAACTCCGCCACATAGTTCAGGCAGCATCGAATAACGTAGCCATAACTATCACCCCAGCTCAGTACGTCTCAATACCCAGCCAGGTTACACTGATTGTTGCTACAGAGGTGGAAGTTCTGGTACTACATTTCGCACCCTACCCAGCGCAAAATTGCCTACAAAATTTACTCACGTATTCTTGTTATTAATCTGCACACGCACAATACGTGAAATTCCGTTGTTTGCTATCCTTTCTGTAGTTGCAGTTTTAATAGCCAACAGTACTTAAAACTAACAAAATGACGCCGTTTGAAAGGGAAGAGGCATTACAGCTTGTGCCGTGATTTAACGGTGCACAGTACAGTTAAGCTGCAACTCACTCAGACAGTCGTGAGTGTTAAGATGCCGCTTCCGGGATGGGAAGGTGACCGACCACTAATCGAACCCACCCGGCGGATTAATGACGAGTGTCGCTGTGACAGCAAGCCGGTTCCTCAAATCTCTCTAGGTGAAAGCCCGGCTGGCGCCCAAGTCCTGTCTTACACAATAATTTAGAAAGTACTCATTTACTTTCCCCTGAATAACACTACATGCAGACAGTTGAGTTATAGTTATACACATGCCGTCCGGGGAGAGGGGCCACCCTTCAAATTAACCATTCCAAACCCGTCAATAACCATGCCGACCCTTTGCAGTTGCAGGACAAAGGCGAAAGAAAAGGGACAAGAAGTGCAGTTACAGTTCTGTTCTGCTGAGCAGTTGGCATCAAGGCTGGTGATGTGTTCCTACTGCACCAAAGAGCGCGCGAAGCAGATAAGCAGCCAGACATAGCGGCAACGCGAGTCGACGAGCGGGCAGAGCGATAGCTTATAGAGAGTCTGGTGTGTGGCAATCGGGCAGCAACAACTTGAAGCCAGTGCTGTGGACGGCAGATGCCAGACAACACTTCGTGAGAGACGTCGGATTCAGAGTGGGTGCGTTCACCGCTGTTGTAGTTCCGCCCCGGAGTGACCGAATCCTGTAGTCTGGCGGCGAGCAGTGGCACCATCTGGTCTCTGAGCGTGCACGTGGGGAGATGAGGATTGATTGGCGGATTGATAATACCAGCGAGCGGCACCGTGTTCAAGGACCGTGGGGTGCTCTGTGTTGTCTTGCTGCCCCAGCATACAGTCTTGGAGCGTACGTCTGGAGAGACGAGTGGCGCTTGGCTGCTGGCAACCTGTGATAAGGACACCGTAAGTAGGGAGGATGGGGCGGTCGCTATTATCTACAAGACTGGAAACAGTGCGTTGTGGAGCAACGGAATAGCACGGTGAGCCGCATGAGGAATCGAGTGGTGGTTAGGGCTGACAGTATAAGCTTGCGGTCCTGAGGGCTGGAAGTACTGGATTCCGCTGTCTTGCTGACCAGAAGTCTGTTCATTGCTGTCTCTGGAGGGCGTGGGCTGGAGCGGCATCTTGGTCTACGCACGCGTGCGCCTTCGCCTTGTTTTTAAGTCTGCCCGCTATACGGCAGGCCTTGTACTCAGAGGAATTACCAAGAGGAGCTAGTGCTACGCGGCGTACGCACAACAAAAAAAGTTTTGCATCACCTCGGTTCCGAGAGTTCCGCAACCTGTACAGAAAATTGGTATAGAGATCAACACAAACATCATTTCCACCCTTTTTGTTGCTCATGAAAACCAACCATTGCATGTTGTACCACCATGCAGCGAGACCTTCAGAGGTGGTAGTCCAGATTGCTGTATACACCGGTACCTCTAATACGCAGTACCACTTCCTCCTGCATTGATGCATGCCTGTATTCGTCGTGGCACACTATCCACAAGTTCATCAAGGCACTATTGGTCCAGATTGTCCCACTCCTCAACGGCGATTCGGCTTAGATCCCTCAGTGTGGTTAGTGGGTCACGCCGTCCATAAACAGCGCTTTTCAAACTATCCGATGCATGTTCGATAGGGTTAATGTCTGGAGAACATGCTGGCTACTCAAATCGAGCGATGTCGTTATTCTGAAGGAAATCATTCACAAGATGTGCTCGATGGAGGCGCGAATTGTCGTCCATAAAGACGAATGCCTCGCCAATATACTGCCGATATGGTTGCACTATCGGTCGGAGGATGGCATTCACGTATCGTACAGCGGTTACGGCGCCTTGCATGACCACCAGCGACGTACGTCGGCCCCACATAATGCCACCACAAAACAGCAGGGAACCTCCACCGTGCTGGGCTCGCTAGGCAGTCTGTCTAAAGCATTCAGCCGGACTGGGTTGCCTCCAAAACACGTCTCCGACGATTGTCTGATTGAAGGCATATGCGACACTCATCGGTGAAGAGAACGTGATACCAATCCTGAGCGGTCTATTCGTCATGTTGTTGGGCCCATCTGTACCGCGCTGCATAGTGTCGTGGTTGCAAAGATGGGCCTCGCCATGGACGTCGGGAGTGAAGTTGCGCATCATGCAGCTTATTGCGCACAGTTTGAGTCGTAACACGACGTCCTGTGGCTGCACGAAAAGCATTATTCAACAAGGTGGCGTTGCTGTCAGGGTTCCTCCGAGCCATAATCCGTAGAGAGCGGTCATCCGCTGCAGTGGTGGCCCTTGGGCGGCCTGAGTGAAGCGTGTCTCTTTGTATCTCCTCCATGTCCGAACAACATCGCTTTGGTTCACTCCGAGACTCCTGAACATTTCCCTTGTTGAGAGCCCTTCCTGGCACAAAGTAACAATGCGGACGCGATCGAACCACGGTATTGGCCGTCTAGGCATAGTTTAACTACATACAACACGAGCCGTGTACCTCGCTCCTGGTGGAATGACTGGAACTGATCGGCTGTTGGACCCCTCCGTCTAATAGGTGGTGCTCATATATGGTTGTTTACATCTTTGGGCTGCTTTAGTGACATCTCTGATACAATATCCACAGTATCTGTGATACAATATCCACAGTCAAAGCCGATCTTCAGGAGTTCTGGGAACCGGGGTGGCGCAAGACATTTTTTAATATGTGTATAAGGGCAGGGCCTCTGCGCAAAGTTGACCATGTCCTTAGACTGCCATGAACTGGTCTAGTGTGTGTTTAGATACCCCTGTTTGTGAATCTCCTTGGCAACTTTATTTTGGGTCGTCGTGGCAACAGTACTGGCTGACTCAAATTTTGTATATGTGATTTACTGATGTATTTGCATGTGAAAGATAAAATGTTTTGGGAGTAAATTAATAGTGATGGCTACGTTGCTAATTCCGGTGCTCATTTCATTGTTTCAGTTTGTGGGGATTGTGAGCATGATGAGTTATTCTGTGTATCTGATCGCTGGAGTCTGGCATAATTAAATATGCTGTTCAGGTAGCACGAGCATTGACCTTGAAAGGTCTCTGTTGGATTCCTTTCATGTTAATTTCTTAAATCTGTTATCATTTACGGCATAAATTCCTCTTCTAAATTTACTGTGGGGTTTCCGACTATCTTGGAGGAGAATGAGCAGTGAAACGTGTTACTTTTACACATAAACAAGAACGATCTGTCACACTACTGCACTTTAAAACACAGTTTATATGTAATGCATGTCACACAGTCTCATACGAAACCTACATCCGCTTTCTTTTATATACTGTTGGTGAAGACTGCCAGTCTCGCTAGCGGGATGAAAGCAGAGCTCACCATCTGCAGCATCGTCGACAGGACTGACTGCGGACCTTTGGTACAGAGCCGAGTGGAGGGTCTGAATCAGAGGCTGAGACGGTTCTGCGACCGTGTGGGCTGCAGATTCCTCGACTTGCGCCATAGGGTGGTGGGGTTTCGGGTTCCGCTGGATAGGTCAGGAGTCCACTACACGCAACAAGCGGCTACACGGGTAGCAGGGGTTGTGTGGCGTGGGCTGGGCGGTTTTTTAGGTTAGATGGCCTTGGGCAAGTACAGAAAGGGCAACAGCCTCAACGGGTGCGGGGCAAAGTCAGGACATGCGGGGACCAAGCAGCAATCGGTATTGTAATTGTCAACTGTCGAAGCTGCGTTGGTAAAGTACCGGAACTTCAAGCGCTGATAGAAAGCACCGAAGCTGAAATCGTTATAGGTACAGAAAGCTGGCTTAAGCCAGAGATAAATTCTGCCGAAATTTTTACAAAGGTACAGACGGTGTTTAGAAAGGATAGATTGCATGTAACCGGTGGTGGAGTGTTCATCGCTGTTAGTAGTAGTTTATCCTGTAGTGAAGTAGAAGTGGATAGTTCCTGTGAATTATTATGGGTGGAGGTTACACTAAACAACCGAATTAGGTTAATAGTTGGCTCCTTTTACCGACCTCCCGACTCAGCAGCATTAGTGGCAGAACAACTGAGAGAAAATTTGGAATACATTTCACATAAATTTTCTCAGCATGTTATAGTCTTAGGTGGAGATTTCAATTTACCAGATATAGACTGGGACACTCAGATGTTTAGGACGGGTGCTAGGGACAGAGCATCGAGTGACATTATACTGAGTGCACTATCCGAAAATTACCTCGAGCAATTAAACAGAGAACCGACTCGTGGAGATAACATATTGGACCTACTGATAACAAACAGACCCGAACTTTTCGAATCTGTATGTACAGAACAGGGAATCAGTGATCATAAGGCCGTTGCAGCATCCCTGAATATGGAAGTTAATAGGAATATAAAAAAAGGGAGGAAGGTTTATCTGTTTAGCAAGAGTAATAGAAGGCAGATTTCAGACTACCTAACAGATCAAAACGAAAATTTCTGTTCCGACACTGACAATGTTGAGTGTTTATGGAAAAAGTTCAAGGCAATCGTAAAATGCGTTTTAGACAGGTACGTGCCGAGTAAAACTGTGAGGGACGGGAAAAACCCACCGTGGTACAACAACAAAGTTAGGAAACTACTGCGAAAGCAAAGGGAGCTCCACTCCAAGTTTAAACGCAGCCAAAACCTCTCAGACAAACAGAAGCTAAACGATGTCAAAGTTAGCGTAAGGAGGGCTATGCGTGAAGCGTTCATTGAATTCGAAAGTAAAATTCTATGTACCGACTTGACAGAAAATCCTAGGAAGTTCTGGTCTTACGTTAAATCAGTAAGTGGCTCGAAACAGCATATCCAGACACTACGGGATGATGATGGCATTGAAACAGAGGATGACTCGCGTAAAGCTGAAATACTAAACACCTTTTTCCAAAGCTGTTTCACAGAGGAAGACCGCACTGCAGTTCCTTCTCTAAATCCTCGCACAAACGAAAAAATGGCTGACATCGAAATAAGTGTCCAAGGAATAGAAAAGCAACTGGAATCACTCAATAGAGGAAAGTCCACTGGACCTGATGGGATACCAATTCGATTCTACACAGAGTACGCGAAAGAACTTGCCCCCCTTCTAACAGCCGTGTACCGCAAGTCTCTAGAGGAACGGAGGGTTCCAAATGATTGGAAAAGAGCACAGATAGTCCCAGTCTTCAAGAAGGGTCGTCGAGCAGATGCGCAAAACTATAGACCTATATCTCTTACGTCGATCTCTTGTAGAATTTTAGAACATGTTTTTTGCTCGCGTATCATGTCATTTCTGGAAACCCAGAAACTACTATGTAGGAATCAACATGGATTCCGGAAACAGCGATCGTGTGAGACCCAACTCGCCTTATTTGTTCATGAGACCCAGAAAATATTAGATACAGGCTCCCAGGTAGATGCTATTTTTCTTGACTTCCGGAAGGCGTTCGATACAGTTCCGCACTGTCGCCTGATAAACAAAGTAAGAGCCTACGGAATATCAGACCAGCTGTGTGGCTGGATTGAAGAGTTTTTAGCAAACAGAACACAGCATGTTGTTATCAATGGAGAGACGTCTACAGACGTTAAAGTAACCTCTGGCGTGCCACAGGGGAGTGTTATGGGACCATTGCTTTTCACAATATATATAAATGACCTAGTAGATAGTGTCGGAAGTTCCATGCGGCTTTTCGCGGATGATGCTGTAGTATACAGAGAAGTTGCTGCATTAGAAAATTGTAGCGAAATACAGGAAGATCTGCAGCGGATAGGCACTTGGTGCAGGGAGTGGCAACTGACCCTTAACATAGACAAATGTAATGTATTGCGAATACATAGAAAGAAGGATCCTTTATTGTATGATTATATGATAGCGGAACAAACACTGGTAGCAGTTTCTTCTGTAAAATATCTGGGAGTATGCGTACGGAACGATTTGAAGTGGAATGATCATATAAAACTAATTGTTGGTAAGGCGGGTACCAGGTTGAGATTCATTGGGAGAGTGCTTAGAAAATGTAGTCCATCAACAAAGGAGGTGGCTTACAAAACACTCGTTCGACCTATACTTGAGTATTGCTCATCAGTGTGGGATCCGTACCAGGTCGGGTTGACGGAGGAGATAGAGAAGATCCAAAGAAGAGCGGCGCGTTTCGTCACTGGGTTATTTGGTAACCGTGATAGCGTTACGGAGATGTTTAATAAACTCAAGTGGCAGACTCTGCAAGAGAGGCGCTCTGCATCGCGGTGTAGCTTGCTCGCCAGGTTTCGAGAGGGTGCGTTTTTGGATGAGGTATCGAATATATTGCTTCCCGCTACTTATACTTCCCGAGGAGATCACGAATGTAAAATTAGAGAGATTAGAGCGCGCAAGGAGGCTTTCAGACAGTCGTTCTTCCCGCGAACCATACGCGACTGGAACAGGAAAGGGAGGTAATGACAGTGGCACGTAAAGTGCCTTCCGCCACACACCGTTGGGTGGCTTGCGGAGTATCAATGTAGATGTAGATGTAGATAAGATACTGTCATCCCCCTTCCCTTCTGTGTGAGAGGATGAATCAGCAAATGAATTTCTAGTTGCATGCTTGATGGTAGCAGACAAGCCTGTCTGCTAGAGAACAGTAGGACCAACGTCGGATCAGGTAGCTACGCTTTCTAAAAGCAGAGAGGTTTCTATTCTTAGTATGGTCCTGTCCGTCCCTTGTCATGTTGGTATACGAAGCTGCCTCTCTGGTCACTTCCGTTTGTATCGGTTAAGCATGCTCGGTAGGATCCCAGGTCAGTCTGTCCGCGGCGAGCGTCTGAAGTGGTAAGATCTCTGGCTAAGCGCGTCTCTGCTAGGTCCGTAGGGCAATGGATTTCTTAAGTTCAGCCTAACTGAAAATTTAATCACCTTTATTTCAGGTTTGGATCTAAAATATCTAATGTTATCTTAAATTGCAACGCAGTGTATTTCGAGTGTGAAGTTCAGAATATCTTCCAGTAGTTGCTTTGTCACTACTTTGTGAGTAAAGTGGAACCACGTGTTGATCAGTAACTCTAACTAAGATCGTCCATCTTAAATGCGAATGTGCGTGAGATTATAACGTCTCGCCTTAACAATATTTTTCAATATAGCAACTTTTCTTTATGTTCAACCCACGTGGGTTGTACTTTGTGAGACCAGTACCAAGTGCTTATACAATTGTTTGACACATCAGGTTAATAGTAAGACGATAGTAACCAGTTTGAGGTTTTTCTTTTGTAAATTGCTTTTCGATCTCATTTTTTTTAATTATCAAAATTATTGTGGAGTTACACTCTTTGTGTATACCAAGTTGACCACGTGAAGCATGTGGTGTAATCATCAAAGTAGCCCTCAGCTATTCTTTTCGGGAAGATTTTACAGAGAGTTAGTATGAATTTAGTATACCAGTGTGTGGTAATTACATGACGGACAGGATTGCGCTACGAACGTAACTTCTTTGGGTGAAAATTGAATCGGTTGGTTGTGGTTAATTTCCTCTTGCATATGTTTCAACATTCTTCGTGTGTTATTTTATGAATGCAGTGTTGTATGCAGTCTCCCAATCTTGGCTCCATATTTGGTGTGTTCCGTAAGATTACAAACTCACATTTTCACAATCCTAAATAAGGCACCAGTTTAGTTATGAATCAAGTTTAATATGCTGAAATTTCAATGATCAATGTTAAAATTGAAAGGGTATAGTACCGCCCGACATTGAAAATAGGTACAACATACTTCATTATTCTTGTCTGAACAACATATTTTTTGTAAAAATAACTCAATTTCAATTAATACAGCGAAGCCGGATACCAGTGTGGGAAAGAATGACAATTTATTTATTTAATTGATCGCATGAGCACTCCCACAAAATAAATCCCTACATCCAGTTTGGTGAGATTTGTGAAATGAATGAATGTATGGTCGTCTGCTAACCGCAGATAGTGAATGTGAACATATGATCATCTTTGAGACGATCCTTTGGCCACCTTTGGTGGGACCAAAGAGATGAAATTTACCTGAGCTTTGAGCGCCTGAAATGTGGCTGACCAATACGGTAGCATGGTCCTCCCCCACCTCGACAGAGGTGTGAGATGACCTGAAGAACGGCCATGTTTCAGCACTCTGCCGCTGGATCTTGTGCTGTTAAGACCTGTCTTGGGTGTGCTCCGTAAAGACAAAAGAGTGGAGACATGGTATGCATGTGGAATATCTAAGAGTAGTTTGAAATAATAATTTCTCTATTTCAGGAAGTTTTGTGGAGAGAATTAAATGTCAGGCAGGTAATATTAATGGGATCTTAGTAATCTTCGGAAGTGACCAACGGTCACAATGAAACCACGTGTAGCAATAAGTTGAAATACTTCCGTGTGCTTAAGTTAAGCTGAATTACTAGCGTGTGTACAATAAGTTGAAATATTTAAGAAATGGCGTGTGCGGGACTTGAAATTAGAGACGAGTACTTCCACGTGGTGAGTACTGTGTGAGTCTCAATCTGTGTATGAGACAAAGGATAAAGAGAAGTACTCGTCCATGGTATCAGTTGAGGACTCGTGTGTGTGATGAATATGTTCTTAATATTACTTTGCGTGATATGATTCCGTGTGATGCTAGATTCAAACTCTGAGAGAGAAGCAAGGTGAGTCGGCCGTCTATCCAGCAACGCCACTCTGCTTGCATTGCACAGGAAGACGTGCATATATCTCCAGAGTTCATAGTAGGAAAGTAGAATTACAAAGTGGGGCAGTGTCGTGTGAAACTGGGATAAATACTAATTGAAGTGGGAAAGCTGAAAGTGATAGTGTTGTGACTATTTATTGTATTGTATTCCATGTTGTAGTGTGGTGTATGTCGTGTAATTTGGGTATGTGTGGTTTGCATGGGAGAGTAGCAAGGTAGTTTCAAAAGATTAGTGGGTTATGCTTGTTCCTTCGGTTCCTCTCGGTCTGGAGGAAAGTTTCGTGATGATGATTGTGAGAGTCGAAGTGTGAGGTATAATAAAAGATCCACCATCCTATCCAGAAAGTGCACTGTAGCGTTAAATAATTACGAGGCCATAAGGTAGAGAATCACCAATGTAAAGCCATGCCCACTGGGCGGAATTTCTCATGTGTTATTGTTGTAGGTTATAGAATTTGTGTGTTTAGGTTACAGAATTTATCAGAATAAATAAGATAGTGAAAAGAAAAAGATTGGTGGACTTTTCCTTCGAATTGTATGTCGTCATGATGTCCCGAATTTATAATGTGTGCGCCATTCGTATTCAGTGCGGTGGTCACATGTTGATAAAAGCCGTTAACTAAAAGACAAAAAGAAAATGTGGTATTGCCAGTGCGTAGTGAACAGTCAGAGTTCTGTAAGTTACTGATAGTCAGGTCTGCGTTTCCGTTGCGTATTATTCATACAGGAGGATAATTTGTAACTTTATTGTGAGTACGAGAGTTCATATTACTCGATAAATAAGAATGGATCCACTCGCTTGGCAGACCACTCATCTTGCAGGCCTGACTGCTTGATGCCACAGTATGAGCAAGGCATGTGGGTGCCTCTCATAATTTCGACCCTGCCAGGATAATTATGCCAGGATAATTTTGCCAGGATACATTTTGCCAGGATATTTTTGCCAGGATATTTTGCTTTTAGGGTTTGCTGTTAAGATTTTTTTTTAATGGAATTTATTGTGATAGCACTAAGAAGTAAAATTATTTTTGTTTGCAATTTCTTTCTGGATTGGTGAGGATCTCTTATTTTTTTATGTAATTAATTGCTATATCGTCCAAGGCTGGAAGATCGTTGCATAAGTTTTTTTGCGTAATGTCCGTAGTAACTAGGTCGCAGTCGAAAAGTGTAGTCACCATGGAGAATAGTGATTCTGGGGTGAACGTAGCAGTGCAGCAGGAAGTAGGTGTCGACCATGGGCTAATGAGCGGGAACGGCAAACACTCGGAAGGAGCTGAATTGTTCAGTGGACCGCGGCTAGGTGATCCTTTGAGCGGCGGGCTTTGTCCGCAACCGGGGGCTTTTCCCGACGACACGAGCAAGCCTGGACCAGGTCAGGTACACAGTGAACATGTAGCTACCCTTGGCGAAGCTACGGTTTCTCAGGCGAACGAGGTGAGCGCACCGAAAGTAGCAGATGACAATGTGTTACTGCAGTTTTTACAGAGGATGGATAGAGATAATAAGGAAAGAGATAGGGAGTATAAGGAAAGATTGGGAGCAAATAAGGAAAGATTGGAAGCGATGGATAGGGAAACTAAGGAAAGATTGGAGGCAAATAAGGAAAGATTGGAAGCGATGGATAGAGATAATAAGGAGAGAGATAGGGAGACTAAGGAAAGATTGGAAGCAAATAAGGAAAGATTGGAGGCAATGGATAAGGGAAATAAAGAGGTAATGAGGAAGCTACACACAGTTATCGATGAGCGTCTGTCCACAGTTAATAATCGGTTAGATGAGGGGGAGAAGAATCTGGATGCGTTGAAGCAAGTATGTGATGCTGTGAAAGATAAAGCCAATAATTTGGAGGTACGAGTAAGTGCAATAGAGAGCGATATTACAGAACGTAGGGACGTGTTGCCGGATGAACGAATCAAAGAGATAGTGGAGGACTTACTTGCAGATAAACAAGGGGCATTAGACAGCGTGGAAGCTCAAGTGACCAGGCAGGAAGTGGCGCTAAATAAACACAGGGATGAAGTTGCGGAGGTAGTGGTCAGAATGAATATAATTAGCGCAGATGTAGAAAAGATCAGTATGAGAGGCGAAACAGGCTCTGACAGTACGCAACGGGAGGTTTATGCCGACCAGGAGGAGATACAATCACTATTACAGTTTAAAGAGGCACAATTAGAAACAAATAGGAAACATAGGGAAGAACTAGCACAGTTGCAATTAGCGTGCAGAAGCGAAGGTGAAACACCACCAGGTAGACTGCAGAGGGAGAGTGAGATAAATTCAGAAAACGGGAATAGGCAGAAAGAGGAAGACGAAATCAGGGAGTTAGAAGAACGGTTGTGTCGGATAAAACAGGTGGCAAACCCAAAACGTAAATGCGGAAGAAGAGTGTAGGAGGCACTTCGTGTCGGTACAAACGTACACTTGTTTTCCGGATCCTGATAATTACCAACATCCATGCCTGTGGCTGTCTCAATTTCAAGATTCATTACCTTCATCGTGGGGACCGCTCCTCAAAATGAAGTTTGTGTGTAACCATTTGAGGGACGAGGCTAGAGCGAAAATGCAGGAAGTTATTAGAGACTGTAGTAGCTACAAGATATTTTGTGACAAGTTTTTAAATGAATTCTGGTCGAAAAGTAAGCAGGACCGGGTTAAGCAAAGCATATTGATGATGCCAAATTGTAACGAAGGTGGTATAAGAGATCCAGTGTCGTGCTATCAGGAAATGCTGAGACGAAATAGGTATTTGGATGTGCCATACGAAACTGGGGAGCTCATTAGAATTTGTATAACGAAGTTGCCAGTGAGATTGCGCAGAGATATAGTGATAGCAGGCAGAGGCTTAGACGATTCCGCGTCATTTCAGCACTTGTTACAGGAACTGGGTAATGCGAGCAACATTGTGAACGGCGACACGACTCATAGGTCAGACAGAGTCGAGGATAGGAACGGCAGAAACTATCAGAATGACAGGAGAGCATGGAATCAGAGGAATGACGGAAATGGAAGATGGCGAGGAAATAGGGGGCAGAATTCATGGGGATATCGACCGGCAAACCGGGAAAATAGAAGATGGGACAGAGATGGAAGAAGAAGGGAAAATGAAAATGATGGGCGAAGAGAGGATAGGCAGTCATTGGGTTCACGACAGGACAATCACTGTCACAATGACGGAGGGACAAGAAGGTGACTACATGATAGACGGGTACAAACCACGACTATTAATGATGTAAATATTAGGTATATCGATTACGGAAAACTAAGGGAGAATCTGTTAGAGGAGGTAGGAGATGTGGGGAGTGAAGTACACCCAATAATTAGCGTAGAAATAAATAATATAATCGTACCTTGTGTCATCGACACAGGCAGTGTAATGAGTGTTTTGAGGGAAGATGTGTTTAAGTGTTGTAGTCTTACAAAACCATGGCCAACGTTGTCATTGCAAAGGACAACAGTGAGAGGGGCAGTTACAGGAAAGGGAATTGAGATGAAGTTACAAACGCAGGTAGACTTTGTGTGCCAGGCGAAGAGGTTTAGTACAGTGTTCATGATTGTGTCATCTCTAACTGTTGAAGGGATATTAGGCGTTAATTTTTTGAACCAATATAAAGCAGTCGTTAACATGAGAAATGGTTCGATGGAGTTGAAACGAGATTCGGAGGAAATTACATTAAGATTCGACGATTGCTTATATGCTAAAGATAGCGCACACTTAGCATTATGTCTGGCGGTAAAGTCCGGTAGACAGGCACAGAATACGGGGTTCGAAGAAGAGAAGAAGGAAATTCATAAATGTTTGGAGGAGGAGATCAGGGAGAAAATCTGGCATTTACGAGGGACCACGGTGTACGGGGAATTGCAGAAAATTTTATACGAGAATAGAAAGGTATTTAAACATGCTGCGGGTACAATAAGAAATTTTGTGTATAGATTCAAGGTCAAGCCTCATAAACAGTTTAGGGCCCAAGTGTACCCGATACCTGTTGTGTACAAAGAAAGAGTGGAAGCTGAGATCGAAAGCATGCTACAACAAGGGATTATCGAACCAGCATCCAGTCCGTACAACAGCCCTTTAGTTTGTGTTGAAAAAAAAGGATGGGTCAATTAGATTAGTTTTGGACGCAAGAAGGATTAATAAGATAATAGAGCCAGAGACAGATCGGCCGCTGACACTTGACGAATTGCTACAAAAGTTCCACGGGATCAGAGTTCTCAGCTCAGTTGATTTGAGAATGAGTTTCTGGCAGGTGGAGTTAGATAGGGGGTGTAGAAAATACACTGCTTTCTTGTGCTACGGGAAATCGTATCAATTCCGGAAACTACCATTTGGGTTAAATGTATCATCCGCGGCATTTATCAGAGCCCTAAATACTGTCATTCGTAATGAAATAAAAGATAAGGTAACACAGTACGTGGATGATGTCCTGATAGCCGAAAGAAACTGGGAAGACCACAGTAGAACGTTAAGCATATTGCTCGGTGCACTGGAGAGACATGGGGTAACCGTGAATTTGGGAAAGTCAGAATTTGGACGAAAAGAAATCGAGTTTCTAGGTCACATTGTGACACCAGAGGGAATAAGACCAAATCCAGACAAACTCAAAGCAATCAGAGATTTTCCGGTGCCAAGAACAAAACGTCAGCTACGGGGTTATTTGGATTAATCAATTTTTACAGGAGGTTCATTAAAATTGGGGGTGCAGCGACACCCAGTCTATGTCAGCTGACTGGAAAGAAAGCGGTATGGAATTTGGACCCTGTCGCGCAGGAAGAATATGAGGCGTTAAAGAAGGCACTGCTATCGGCACCTCTTCTCGGGCATCCAGACCTAGGGAAAGAGTTTTGTATGGCCACGGACAGTTCCCGTAGTGGACTTGGGGTAACATTGTTCCAAGAGCAAGAGCAAGGAGGAGAAGTAATACAACAACCTATTGCATTTGCGAGCCGAGTGCTTAGCAAAGCTGAGAGAAATTACACGGTAACTGAGCTTGAAGCTCTGGCAATAGTATGGGGTTTTAGTAAGTTTAGATACTATTTGTATGGGAGGCATACTAAAATCTATACTGACCACAAGTCACTACAGTTTCTGATGTCGGCCAAACTTAACCATAGACGACTCGCTAGGTGGGCACTCTATTTACAGGAGTTTCAGTTTTCGGTCATGTATGTTCCTGGGCCACAGAATATAGTGGCAGATGCGTTGTCAAGGAACCCAGTAGGTCTTGGTCAATGCTTTGATGAGGAGATAAACGAGAACAGATATGATACATTGTATATGCAGGGCGTGCCGTTCGAGAAATACATAGGGGCGGTACTCACAAATATCGCGAAAGAGCAGGATAACGACGCGTCATGGAGAATGGTGAAGGACAGAGTTAGAGCGAACTTAGATGCCAATATAGCGCGCTTTTATACAATTCAGAACAGGGTCCTTTTCTACCGTAGAAATCCGAACACACAGGACTGGGTGTTGTGTATACCAAATGAAATAGTCAACAAGTTGATCTGGTACACGCACCTAAGTTAGGGACATTACGGGGCAAGGAAATGCTGTAAGAAGTTAAGGGAATCAGTTTATTTCATTAGTATGGAGAGGAGGATCAAGAACGTGCTTGGTAGTTGCAAATTGTGCCAGAAGGCAAAATCGTTAACTATCTCATGCAAAGCACCGCTTTTTCCGATAGTACCAGGTAGATTGAGGGAATTCGGAGCAACAGATTTGTTTGGCCCGCTACCTAAGTCAGTGCAGGGATATAGATATGTTTTAATAGCAGTGGAATTGGTGTCAAAGTATGTGACTTTTACCGCATTGAAACGTGCGACGGGAAGGACAGTGGCAGCAGCGATCGTTAAAAACTTTTTGCGAGAAGTAGGAACTGTAGAAAAGTTCATAGCTGACAATGGACCACAATATAGATCCAGACAGTGGCTAACCACACTGAAGAGAAGAAGGATAAAACCGGTGTTCATATCCCGATACCATGCTGCAAGTAACCCCAGTGAAAGAGTGGTAAAAGAACTGGGAAAGTTGTGTAAGATCTATTGCCATAGGCAACATAGAAGTTGGAGTATTTTTCTCAAAGATTTTCAGGACATCCTCAATGAGCTACCACATGGAGCAACTGGTTTATCACCAATTACGGTACTAAAGAATGAACCACCACCAGATCGAGTCAGGGAGCTGGTAGATTTTCCGCGATCAGGAAAGCAGAGGCACACGGAAATTGTCAAGGTTGAGATAGAGCGTATTAAGAAAGCAGCTAAGGATAGGCAGGAGAAGCAGAAAGGAAAGATCCGTAAGATCGAATTGGCAGTAGGAGACAAGGTTCTAATTAAAACTCATCGATTATCAAAGAAGCACAGATTCCTAACTAGCAAATTCTTTACTGTGTATAGTGGACCATTCAGAGTGAGGCGGATTGTCCATGAAAATGCTGTACTGATTGAGACGATCAAGGGAAAACAATTTCGTGGGCTTCATCACATTTCTAACATCAAATTGTGGAAAAGTTAAGGATAGATCGAAAGTAGGCAATTTATAGTAGATAGTCAGTGTATTTATTTGTGGTGTGTAACGTTGTGCAGGGGCAAATCGAACGTAAGAATTTTCAGGCGGGATGTCAGGAAGTATGACGGAATAGACTGGTCGAATGAGTCATGAACAGGAGTCGACAGAGTGGTGTATGTACGTATTTTTTGTCATATGAATAAGGATCAAGCAGAAACGACGTGATGATTAATGAGTGGATAAAGATGGTAGATAGAGAAGCGACGTGATAAATAGTAGTGGATAAAGGTGATATTTAAGAAGAGAAGCGACGTGAAAAAGTGTGATTAAAAAAGAGAGATTCGACGTGATGAAACAGTGGTAAATAAAGATGAGTAGAACTAATAATGTGGAGATGTCTTAGAGGTATGTTACAGAGAGGCCTGTGTATGCTGCAATCGAGATTGATGCGAATGGCGAAGGAAGACCAGGAAATGATGGAGTAATCGACGGACGGAGAGCCGAAATACGAATGAAGAGATGAGGACAACTGCACAACGTGAAAGGACATAAAGGGAGTATGAGATCCAGATGGTGAACGTTGTGGAATACTGACGTAAGATGTAATATAAGTGTAAATCTAATTCTTACCATAACATTTGCTATATGAAAAAAAAAAATTGTTGTTGTTGTTGTTGAAGCCTGGTACCAGTATAACTAATCAAAACGGTACCAAGAATGTGTACAGTTATTTTGCAGGATGAATAATTTGTGTATTTTTTGTTCTTAGATGAAATGTCGCAATTCTAAGTTGATATTTAGCAGGATGAATAATCGGTAAAGTGAATGCAGAGGTAAGCCGATGGAGAGAGGTGCCAGAGTGAAAGGACGAATTCGGAGGCTGGAAAGCTATCTCCGAAACAGCTTCATGTGTTATGTGGTTGAGTATAAGGGAGCAAAGGTATGGTACGTTGTCGTGAGTGTGGTGGTGTTAAGGTTAGCTGACTTCTAGACCTATTCTGTTAGCGTATTAATGGGTTGAACGAGAAGGAAAATGTAATGTCTGGTGAGTGAGAGTCGTAGAGTAGTGTGATCAATGCGCACACTCCTGTAAAGGGGATGCTACCGATCCATAACTAAAACATTATTGCTTTATTGTTTGATTTGGAAGAACCTCGATGGCAGGTCTGACATCATATGGATGGTTCATACATGTCCTAGAAATGTTGTTATGTATAATAAAAAGGTAAAATATATAAAGAGATACTAATTTCAGTCGGTCACAAGCACAAAGGTGCATTGTATGTTTTAGATTTAGAGTCATCAGTTTCTAAAATGTTTATTGTGTTAGGATGTTAAAGTGGTTTACTATTTAATAACATGTGGTAGGTAATTGTGAGCTTTGTGTAGATTATTTCTTTTTTTTATTTTTTGTTAGAACACTTTCAAGGGGTATTAATTTCAGTCTGTCACAAGCACAAAGGTTCACTGTATATTGTAGTTTTAGAATTAACAGTTTCTAATATTTTCAATGTGATAGGATGTTAGAGTAGTCTACTATTTGATATTGTAATTATGAGCTGTATAGATTGTTTCTTATTCCTTTTTTTTTTTTTTTTTACACTTTCATGTTTCGTATGAGGGACGACAGGTACAATCAATAGCACAAGTGTGGGCTGTATATAGAAAAGGGATAAATGTTGAGGTTGTATGTGTAGAAAACTAGGGTGTATAATTTTATGTTTTTTAGAACGAAGATTCTTTTATTACCAATGTATCTAATAGATCATACGTGTAATCAATGAGTATTTAAATAATGTAAGAATATCCTTTTGTCTGTAATGTTGCGAGATGCACGGAAGGGTCTGACTGACTGGGTGTCGTAGCGCTGAGGTGCTACACAGAACACGCCCATACCACATAAGCCAAGCAGTCGTCGGCATGGGAGAGGCAACAGAGCCGGTGCCCTCCCCACTCCACTGCCGGTTGGGGTACACTCCATGCGCCCACTGCAGCAGGTCAACGGCCTGGGGCGACACGCACGTACCACTGGCCATTCATAAGTTCTGCCACCCTTACGACTGGGGAAAGTATCCCGCGGAGGCAACAGCGGGTGGTTTCTTCTGCTCAACGGCTCGCGCGGCTGAGTGACGCCAGAATGAACGACGTGCGGCAGAATCCGGCGAACATTTTTTACCAGCAACTATTAACTAGTACTGGACTGTGGAGCCGTGAAACAAGATGACTGCTCGTATGTCTCCATAAGGTGGAAAGTGAAGGACTGGTGTTTCCACGTTGTGAGTGGTGGAAAAGATTTTTGTCTTTAGCAGACAGGACAATTGTTTTGTTTTGTCTTGACCACTGAACGGTGGGATCCATAAACTTTTTGTAGTGACTTGTTAAGTGTGCTTTGTGAATTGCATGTGGGATGCTTGGTATACTTAAAGAGGACAGTTGTCGCTTGGTGACATTATTGTATGAACACAAGAAACTAAAGTGGGACATTGACATTTGCATTTGTAGCAGGAGACATTTCTTTAACTGGTGCGGGAATAAGTGCTGTTTATTGGAACTTACGACTTGTAATTACACCATGAACTGAAAGGACAGAACCGTGGGTAATAGTAGTTGTAGGGCCATTTCTGGACGACCAGATTCGTGTGGATGGTACTCTGACATTTGTGTTTAATGTGAGATACAGTTTACTGTTCAGTGCGTGTTCAAAATGCCGATTTGAGAGACCTAAAGACTTTCGTCCGGGTAACCATGGGAGAGCTTTGACACCGAGACAGTGTTTCTAGGGAACCTGTCAGCAACTTTTTTGACCCCAACAAAACCACAGAATGAAATGATTCCGTGTGACTCGCAAGATAGGGAATAATGTATTTGTACTTGTAAATGTGTAAATGTTTTTTATATGTTTCATTCCTGAAGGGACAGCAAGTGTAATTGTATTTCATTAACGTATGTGTTTAGAATAGTTAGTGTGTATTTTTTTTTTTTTTTTTTTTTTTGTTCTGGGTTACCAGTTACCGTAGGATGTTCATTCGAATATTTGGTACAATGATGCTTTAATTATTAGCAAGTGGCGTAATACTAACGTAGCGGCTCTTATTGCATTGGTCAGTAAGGTTGTCACAGGGGACAAGAGTTTGCATTGCACAACAAATATCGGAATTAACTGATGCATTTTGATGTCATGGACAGTAATGATCTTGTTGGTGTGTTGACTGAAGCCACTTATTTTCATAATCACAGTGGTGATATTTCACATTAAAGTGTAATGTAGGCTAGTCAAAATGCCAGTTCTTGTCGTCTAAATGTGTAACAACAGAGAAATGAGCAGTAGAGTAAGATACGAGAGCTATTGGTGGATTCAAGCACTTATTGCTAACTATTTATTGTGTGTATTGATCAAAGTTGATGGACTGACTAGCTCAGCAGCAGGTATTTGTACTGGTGGACAAGGATAAGGTTAAACTCACAGTTGAGTAGTGGTGGCAATTGCTTAAGTGATGATAGATAATTAGGTATGACATGATGTCTTAGATGAACTATATTATGTAACCAGTACATAACTTGTGGTATATTTCATTGTTTTTCTTCTCAGTTTTATTTCTCTGTAGGTTTGATGTATATTTTAGAGTAATGGTATGGAGCCTGACATTCTACATGTAACTAGTGTACGCAATGTTTTTCTTTTGTTGATTTTGTTTTGTATTTAGACTTTGCTGTGTAAAGGTTTTTACCCCGCAATTTATGAATGTCAGATTACTTGCTCTGTGTTTGGTCGGTGAGCTATTTAAAATTTCATGAGTAAAATTAGTATTTTTTATTTGTTTTAGAATTATTGAAGTTTGGATTACTCCTAAAAATAATGGAGATCCTGGTAACTAAGCCAATTTTTATCTCACCATTATTTTTTATTTGTATGATGTGATGTTTTATTTCTCATTTGGATTGTTGTAAATATGTATGTGTACGTTACTCTGGATTGTGGAGAGTACAACAATGCGACAACTGTGTCAATAATTTGGTAAAGTAACAGCATTTGGTCATCTATTTGAGGTCACCAGGGGCTAAGGCCTCCTCCTAGTTATTATGATGACTTGCTACGTTTGTTCTAATAGAGCCTTCTTAAAAAAAATTTTCGGAACTACCCTCGCATTGCAAGGATAGTACCGTGCCATTTTTTTCTGCATGGGTAGCCAGTGGTGAAAGGGTAGAGTACCGCCCGACATTGAAAATAGGTACAACATACTTCATTATTCTTGTCTGAACAACATATTTTTTGTAAAAATAACTCAATTTCAATTAATACAGCGAAGCCGGGAAAGAATGACAATTTATTTATTTAATTGATCGCATGAGCACTCCCACAAAATAAATCCCTACATCCAGTTTGGTGAGATCTGTGAAATGAACGAATGTATGATCGTCTGCTAACCGCAGATAGTGAATGTGAACATATGATCATCTTTGAGACGATCCTTTGGCCGCCTTTGGTGGGACCAAAGAGATGAAATTTACCTGAGCTTTGAGCGCCTGAAATGTGGCTGACCAATACGGTAGCATGGTCCTCCCCCACCTCGACAGAGGTGCGAGATGACCTGAAGAACGGCCATGTTTCAGCACTCTGCCGCTGGATCTTGTGCTGTTAAGACCTGTCTTGGGTGTGCTCCGTAAAGACAAAAGAGTGGAGACATGGTATGCATGTGGAATATTTAAGAGTAGTTTGAAATAATAATTTCTCTATTTCAGGAACTTTTGTGGAGAGAATTAAATGTCAGGCAGGTAATATTAAGGGGATCTTAGTAATCTTCGGAAGTGACCAATGGTCACAATGAAACCACGTGTAGCAATAAGTTGAAATACTTCCGTGTGCTTAAGTTAAGCTGAATTACTAGCGTGTGTACAATAAGTTGAAATATTTAAGAAATGGCGTGTGCGGGACTTGAAATTAGAGACGAGTACTTCCACGTGGTGAGTACTGTGTGAGTCTCAATCTGTGTATGAGACAAAGGATAAAGAGAAGTACTCGTCCATGGTATCAGTTGAGGACTCGTGTGTGTGATGAATATGTTCTTAATATTACTTTGCGTGATATGATTCCGTGTGATGCTAGATTCAAACTCTGAGAGAGAAGCAAGGTGAGTCGGCCGTCTATCCAACAACGCCACTTGGCTTGCATTGCACAGGAAGACGAGCATATATCTCCAGAGTTCATAGTAGGAAAGTAGAATTACAAAGTGGGGCAGTGTCGTGTGAAGCTGGGATAAATACTAATTGAAGTGGGAAAGCTGAAAGTGATAGTGTTGTGACTATTTATTGTATTGTATTCCATGTTGTAGTGTGGTGTATGTCATGTAATTTGGGTATGTGTGGTTTGCATGGGAGAGTAGCAAGGTAGTTTCAAAAGATTAGTGGGTTATGCTTGTTCCTTCGGTTCCGCTCAGTCTGGAGGAAAGTTTCGTGATGATGATTGTGAGAGTCGAAGTGTGAGGCATAATAAAAGATCCACCATCCTATCCAGAAAGTGCACTGTAGCATTAAATAATTACGAGGCCATAAGGTAGAGAATCACCAATGTAAAGCCATGCCCACTGGGCGGAATTTCTCATGTGTTATTGTTGTAGGTTATAGAATTTGTGTGTTTGGGTTATAGAATTTATCGGAATAAATAAGATAGTGAAAAGAAAAAGATTGGTGGACTTTTCCTTCGAATTGTATGTCGCCATGATGTCCCGAATTTATAATGTGTGCGCCATTCATATTCAGTGCGGTGGTCACATGTTGATAAAAGCCGTTAACTAAAAGACAAAAAGAAAATGTGGTATTGCCAGTGCGTAGTGAACAGTCAGAGTTCTGTAAATTACTGATAGTCAGTGTGCGTTTCCGTTGCGTATTATTCATACAGGAGGATAATTTGTAACTTTATTGTGAGTACGAGAGTTCATATTACTCGATAAATAAGAATGAATCCACTCGCTTGGCAGACCACTCATCTTGCAGGCCTGACTGCTTGATGCCGCAGTATGAGCAAGGCATGTGGGTGCCTCTCAAAATAAATTTTCAAATATGAATTGATTTATTTATTTTTATTTAAATTCTCTTTTATATATATCACCGGTTGTCATGTGACGATTAAAAGATTATAATTAATATTAGTCTGGTTGGAAATTTGGTAAGCTAGACTGGATACCTGGTGAAACAGTTGCTCAGTAATGCAAGGTTAACTTCCTCAGACAGCTCACAGCTTTTAACCCGCTTTTATTGTCTATCAGCACCGCTTTCATAGCAAAATAATGCAACAACATTACACATGGCGACCCTGTTCTGTGATTCCGCTAGACTCTGGAATCTCTGAAACGTTAGATTGCGAGTGTTGTATAATCTTAATTTTTTTCCCTGCAGCGCTCGAACAACTCCTGCGTTGTTTTTGAGCAGACTTTCAAAAGATTCACGGCGTTGTTGAGCGGAGTTCTGTTGTTTGTCCTGTTTTGTTTTCTATATTTGTGTGTTTTATATGTATGTATTTTTTTTCTCGCTTGTAAATTGGACTGACTTCGATCAAAGATATAAATTTGTTTTGCATGTGAAAAAGTGCGTACTAGGTTGGGTACCTTTCGTGTGACTGTAGTAATTTTTGGGTCATACATTTATTCTGATTAGTGTGTTGCGTACTGGGTATAAATTGAACTAATGCAGACATGTAACCAAGCTAAAAGTAGGCGGTCGAACAACGTAAGCAACATGGACCAATGGGATAATTTGATTTCGAGTATTAACGCGTCGGACGGTTCCCAAAATGCAATGGGGAATACTTAAGACGAAATGCAAAACAGGACAAACGGGCTCACAGCAGAGCCAGAAATTAATTTGCCTCCTACTAATCAAATTGATTTGGCAGAACTCATGAATGCCTTATTGCAACAAAATAAAGAAAGCGCAGAGAAATCTGAAAAATCGATCCGAGAGTTAGGCGAACAAATGATGCAGAAATCTGAAAAATCGATCCGCGAGCTAGGCGAACAAATAGACGAAAAACTAATCCAGCAGACAAATAAAGTCGACAAGTCGATGCAGAGAGTGTCCGATGATATCTCACAAAGAATAAACAATGTGACAAGTGAAATAAAAAGTGATATTATGAAAGAATTAGGCCGTACATTTGAATAAATTGATGACCGTTTGCAAGCCTTAGAACAGGGCAAGCGGAGTCGCAATGCGGAATCGAAAGAGAGCGAAGAACAGCTACTTAGGAATTTCCAATCGTTGAGAGAAGAATGCCAAAGGGAATACCAGCAGGTACTCTCCAGGGTCCAGGAGGCGGAAACGCATTGTCCCGCGTCCGTTAGCAACACAGTAGCGGACAACAGACAAGCGATTCACGCACTCTAACAGCAAGTAGAACAATTGAAGCAGACTGGGGCGGAGGACAACAGACAAATACATGATAAGACTGCGGCATTAGCGGGCACAATGAAGGTGACGGAGAGCGATAACAATACTACACCGGTAGCGGTCGTAGAGACCGAAGAAGTGCGTTAACTTCTTAGATTTCAGAAGAGACAGTTCGAAGTGAACATGCGGCACAAAGCTGTAACAGGCGAATTACAAGAACGCGTGGCGCATCTGGAAAGCCGCATGGGGTGTGATTCCGAACTCACCAATAGCACTAAAAATAGCTGTACAAACAGTGCAGAGAGGGACCTGGCCACGAGGGAGATTTTGACGACAGGGAAGAATGTATTTTGAGGGGCAGACATAAGAAAAATAGAAACATTCAAGGGACTCGCCGGGAGGAAATGCGGGGATTTGATTTCAAACATTTCCTTACGGTGAGAAAGTTTGAGATATTTCGAAATTCGCAAAAAGGAATACATCCACGAGCATGGCTCGAGCAATTTGAGTTCTGTCTTCCCCCCGACTGGGCAAGTTCACATAAGATAGAATATATGTGTGGCTATTTGGAAGGCGATTCGCATGAGGTCGGCAGCGCGTCACTGCAACTCCACTCGGGAGTTTCGACAAGCCTTTCTCTCCGCCTATTGGTCGGAAGCGGCACAAGATAGGGTCAAGTATGGCATAATTATGCTGCCAAATTTGAACCAGTCTGGTTTCGGCAGCCCAGCACGCCTATTCGACCACATGCTGCAGACAAATCAATTTCCATACGACCCATACGGGCCTGCGGAACTAATTAGGATATGCATCACCAAATTGCCGATGCACTTGCGCCACGTCATTCTTGCGGGACGATGCAAAGAGGACGTGGAAACGTTTAAGACACTTCTCCAAGAGTTGGAATATAATACAGCAGAATGCCCGCCTACTCAGGCACAAAGTTATTACGGGGCACAGCAGCGCGATCGCAGTCGTGGCCGTAGTACTAATCAACGGCGTGACTGGTCGTCACGACGCGAACGGAACAATAATCGGGACCGGCCGTATAGAAACTGGGGTAACAGTCGCGAACACAGGTGGAACAACGGAAATAATCGAGGACGTGGACAGGATCGTGAACGCAACAGTTACGGCAACCAGAATCGATACTACGGTGAACACGGTGGGAATAGGACTGTAGGCGGAGCACCTCATGATGTTGAAATTCGGCCGGCTAACCCTAGACATAATCCAGCAAATGGAAATGAACAAAACCGGCAATGACAAATGATCAGCGCAGAAGGCGCCCAATCAGAACAAATGAGTGACATGGCAAATGAGTACGTGGGTGTATAGAGAGGACAATGAATTGATTAGTTTACATTTGTGACATATGCATTTTTGAATAATATGTTGGTAAAAATAATGATAAAGATGTTTCTATGTGATTGATTGAAGTGATGTTTTTAGTTTTTATTCTTTCCTTGTGCAATTAGGATTTAGGTTGGTTCAAATGTGAAGATAAAAGGTTTCTTTGTGAACAAGTGAAATGCTGTTTATGGTTTTTTGTGTAAATTGAAAAGAGTCCCTCCTGAGGGAAGCAAGGTCTGTGTTGAATTAATGCAAAACTCAGGGGAATATCTGATCTGTGGATATTATGGGTCTGGCAAACCCAGGTCCCCAGCTGTTAGTAGCCTTGTCTCCAATTTTCTGCTTTCAGTGCTATTATCTATCTATTACTATTCTATATATGTCAGTATAAATGAGGATCTCTTACTATAGTATGCATGCTGTATGAATATTTTAAGATAGGAGAACTCTGAGAAAGGAATGAGTAAGTTTGGAATCTTGAAAACAGGATGCGATAATACTATTGTTTAACCATTGGCTTCCCAATATGCGCTAATATGTTAATATTGATGATATATCTTTTTTGTTCTTTATAGCTGAGTACGTACAGTGCTGTCTGTGGATTTCGTAAGTAGATTAATTCCCTTCAAGGTGAAAGAAGAGTTGTGATTTGTGTAATTTACGTGGCCCTGAAATAGTATTATGGCAGTTTTCCAGCAAATGGAGAATGGAACGGAAATATGGATCCTTTTTGTAGTCTTGGCTGATGTTGAGCCAGAGCCTGAAAAATTATTCTGCTTTAATACTTGTCCTAGAAAAGTGACGTTTATGTGTTTTGCTGATGCTGTGAGCATTACAGCTTACTGTTTTCGCTGGTGCGGGATGCGCTGCAGCCTATATGAGTTGTACTGAAGAAATGTCCCTCTTGAAGGGAAGATTAAATAATTTTGATTATGGGACCGAAGGAAAGCTTGGTTTAATGTAATAAGGATGAAGCAAAACATTTGTCATTTAAACTACAGGAGGATTCGGATCTTTTGTTTCTGTTGTAAGTTCAGTATGTTAAGATGAAACTGTTTTACAGAATAGAGGAGACCACAATTTTGCCATTCATGAGAAATGAATCCAGAATAACCACCACTGGCGAAATAACTGATTTGGAAGCGAAAGGTAACTTAAAGAAGGAACGAGATTGGAGCAAAATGGGTAAGAAAACGTAATATAACCTGTAGGATGAAAATATTTTTATCCTTTGTGATAAACACTGTGTTGAAGTAGCATTGAAGTAGCTTGTTGGATTAACTAGTAGTGGATTGAAGTAGAATTTTGAGTAATGCATGTTTATGGGTAGTTAGTTTGTAGAATAGACAACAGGTGTGCATGTGTGTGTTTGTAAATTACATGTGAACCCTATACTTCCACAAGGCATAATCCTATTTATTTTAGTGAATTAATAAGTAGCATTTGATTTATTAAAACGCAAGTGAACCACATTAGTGATTAGGTATTATATTGTCAGTTCATATAATTTTTATTTTTATACTGTCAGTTCATTTAATTTTTATTTTTATACTGTCAATTCATTTAACTTTTATCTTTTTATATTGTCAAGTCATTTAACTTTTATTTTTATATTGTCGATTCATGTAACTTTTTTACTAAAAATAAAAAAGAATAAGTCTCACTTTCGTTCTTAAAAATTGTGAAAGACAATACTAAGCGGTATTATGTATGATATTTTGTAATCACATAACTATGATGAACAATTTCTGTGAATGCAGTTAAGAACGTGAAAACGAACCGGCTAAACTCTTACGTTACAGTGGGAGCAGCGAGGAGGAGGACTAGTTGTAAACAGGTGGGTTTCCCAGCAGGACACACTGTCAGCCGGGCCACTTCTGGAGCACGGTCGCCAACAAAAGAAGGGCTGCGGGGCAAACACTTTCCCTTGCACCCGGAGGTAATGGCCGGCCTTACCAGTCCGACCCTTCGTGGAGGCGATGACCTGAGATGGCCGAGCGGTCTACTGCACGGAAATCCATCTGCTGGTACGCACCACACACACGCAACCGTGACGAGACGGCCGCAGTGAAACGACAGAAGACAGGGGATGAAGGAGCGTGGAGCCTTTTGACAGGTACTGTCCAGAGAAACTTGCAGACGTCAGCATTTCCTGACGGATGCCCACTGTCAAGCGACAGTAAATCATGGTTCGATGTTCTCTGGTCGCTAAGGGTGGCACAAAGAAGAGCCATTAAGTGTCATCCTTGCCCAGGAATATCAACCTGGCGTGTCAAACGAGGATACTACACGAATTTGACAACACAAACATGGAACAAAATCGAGATGTACGTGACACGGGCCACCAAGAGAAACTTCATGAGAGGGCAGGGACGGCGGGATTGCACGCAACAGATGGACAAAAATCCCTACTGACAGCTGCAGTGACGAACGCCCCCCCCCCCCCCCTCTTCTATTGTGCCTCAGAACAGTGGAACTACTGAGTGTGCCAGTGAACAGTTTTTATATGGTTCTTAGACCAATGCATATACGTGTGTTCTTTCAGAGAAACTTTGATCGTGTATTTTGCAGGGGTTCGATTTATTGGTGTTTTTTTTATTAGACTGACTCTTGTACTTTGCAGGTGTTTTATTGTTACTTTTACACATAAAAAAGAACGATCTGTCACACTACTACACTTTAAAGCATAGTTTATATGTAATTCATGTCACACAGTCTCATACGAAACCTACTTCCGCTTTCTTTTATATACTGTATATGATAAGATACTGTCATCCCCCTTCCCTTCTGTGTGAGAAGCTGAATGAGCAAATGTATTTCTAGTTGCATGCTTGATGGTAGCAGACAAGCCTGTCTGCTAGAGAACAGTAGGACCAACGTCGGAACAGGTAACTACGCTTTCTAAAAGCAAAGAGGTTTCTATTCTTAGTATGGTCCTGTCCATCGCTTGTCATGTTGGTATACGAAGCTGCCTCTCTGGTCACTTCCGTTTGTATCGGTTAAGCACGCTCGGTAGGATCCCAGGTCAGTCCATCTGTGGCGAGCGTCTGAAATGGTAAGATCTCTTGCTAAGTGGGTCTCTGCTAAGTCCGTAGGACAATGGATTTCTTAAGTTCAGCCTAACTGAAAATTTAATCACCTTTATTTCAGGTTTGGATCTAAAATATCTAATGTTATCTTAAATTGCAACGCAATGTATTTCGAGTGTGAAGTTCAGAATATCTTCCAGTAGTTGCTTTGTCGCTACTTTGTGAGTAAAGTGGAACCACGTGTTGATCAGTAACTCTAACTAAGATCGTCCATCTTAAATGCGAATGTGCGTGAGATTATAACGTCTCGCCTTAACAATATTTTTCAATATAGCAACTTTTCTTTATGTTCAACCCACGTGGGGTGTACTTTGTGAGACCAGAATCACGTGCTGATACAATTGATTGACCCATCAGGTTGATAGTAAGACGATAGTAACCAGTTCAAGGTTTTTCTTTTGTAAATTGCTTTTCGATCTAATTTATTTTAATTATCAAAATTATTGTGGAGTTACACTCTTTGTGTAAACCAAGTTGACCACGTGAAGCATGTGGTGTAATCATCAAAGTAGCCCTCAGCTATTCTTTTCGGGAAGATTTCACAGAGAGTTAGTATGAATTTCGTATACCACTGTGTGGTAATTACATGACGGACAGGATTGCGCTACGAACGTAACTTCTTTGGGTGAAAATTGAATCGGTTGGTTGTGGTTAATTTCCTCTTGCATATGTTTCAACGTTCTTCGTGTGTTATTTTATGAATGCAGTGTTGTATGCAGTCTCCCAATCTTGGCTCCATATTTGGTGTGTTCCGTAAGATTACAAACTCACATTTTCACAGTCCTAAATAAGGTACCAGTTTAGTTATGAATCAAGTTTAATATGCTGAAATTTCAGTGATCAATGTTAAAATAAATTTCCAAATATAAACTGATTTATTTATTTTTATTTAAATTCTCTTTTATATATATCACCGGTTGTCGTATGATGATTAAAAGATTATAATTAATATTAGTCTGATTGGGAATTTGGTAAGCTAGACTGTATACCTGGTGAAACAGTTGCTCAGTAATGCAAGGTTAACTTCCCCAGACAGCTCACAGCTTTTAACCCGCTTTTATTGTCTATCAGCACCGCTTTCATAGCAAATTAATGCAACAACATTACAACCTTTTATTACGAAATTGTAGTTAGTGATCGTGAATTGTAATTCTTTGTCTTGGTCTAGCGTCAGTTGTTTTTGTTGTGTTTAGTATCATTTGTCCTCTTATTCTGTAGATCTTGTTCTTTCATTTTGGATTTTAATTTTTAAGAGACTGGTTCTTGTTCTTCTGCATAATTTGGCAAAACTTTAACGCCGTTACTGAATATCTGATTTGAAATTTGCTATTCTTGTGTGGTGCTTAAAGATTCTTTTAATGTTGTCTACTTATAGTGCACTGTATTTATTGTTGTAAACTGTTTTTTGTAATTTTATTATGAACAAAATGTATGCTCTGAAAAGAAAGATATACGCTGTACGCCAACGCAGCCGCTAGTCACTCCCACTCGCCGTCCTATGTTCCTATAGCTATCAAGATAATCGTGCTCTGTGCAAACAGTTATGATTTGCTCGATAACTGCAGGTCTCCTTATTACCATAAACCAGTTTCGGTCAGATAACTGACGATTCTCTGGTATAAAATGTTAGTCTTTAGCGTTGATGTAGACCAAAGTTGTCAGGTTGTTGCACATGCTCTGAAAATGAAATCGCTTTACCTCTGAGGATGCTCTGTTAACTGACAGAAACTGGTCTTTGTAATAAAGTGACCTAACGATATTATCAAAATCATGGTTTGAAAACACCGTCTCGATAAAACAATTCATTTTTAAATCTCCTAAGTAGATTTCCTATAAAAGAGAAATTATTATAAAGTGCTTGGTTTTTCAAGTATGGTCACTTTAACTGTCGCTATCACATTGAGTTTTAGGCTGTCAGCTACAGGTACAATGGTTACGGAATGGAGAACTAACACCACCCAGGCCAGAAAAGAGAGAATTCCTCTTTTTTAGTTGCTGACATGCGGACTTAATTAATTTTATGAGAAAACAGAACCATAGAAAATGCAGCCTTGCTGGCAATTTTGTAACCTTGAGCCTAGACAGCCAGCTGCCAAGATATTATGGAAGACATGATTGGTACAGAAAATGAGCACAAAAAAGCTTTCTCACCCTCATTAATGTAGTCTGCAGCTGTGACAAACTCCAGCTGTTTGCTGTGCTCAGCCTTTGTGTATGTGAGATGTCCGTAACGGAGGAAAGAGGAAATGTAACATGTTTGACTCATTTATCTGACCCTCAGGTTCGTTCTCCAGTTGTCTGGGTGGGGGCTCTTACAGCTTTCCTCGCCATTTTTCACGATCACATGCATTTAAGTTTTGCGTTTTTTGGACATTTAATACTGTCTTACTAGTTAGGCCAATCCTAAGCAGCCCACGCAATACTCGTATTTCGTACTCCATGAAGATTATGCGATAATAAGAAGAAACAAACAAAAACATTTTGGGACACAGCGAGGTCACGTTCTTCCCACGAGATGTCCTGATGGAGAAACTAACACTATCTTTCAATGAAGCTTGTATGCGTGGACCTAGGACCTTTAAAGAAAGATTCGAGGGCCGTGCGCTCGTCAGATTGGCTCTTTGTTTCCTTGGCCTACCGTGCTACATTGGATAATGAAAATTAGTTACGATATAAATGTCTGATACTTCCTACTTTGCCAACTGAAATTACTTGCTCCGCTAGGACACCAATTTAAAATTACGGTAGACCTTATAATTTAAGTAACGTAGCTGGTAAATAAACGCATTAAAATTGGATTTTTGAAAAAATGACTGATCGTCAGATCAGAATTGCGTCGTAGACGTATTTGTGGAGTGTACGTGAGTGTAATGGATGTGCCGGCTGAGGTGGCCGAGCAGTTCTAGGCGCTACAGTGTGAAACCGCGCGACCGCTACGGTCGCAGGTTCGAATCCTGCCTCGGGCATGGATGTGTGTGATGTCCTTAGGTTAGTTAGGTTTAAGTAGTTCTAAGTTCTAGGGTACTGATGACCTCAGCAGTTAAGTCCGATAGTGCTCAGAGCCATTTGAACCATTTGTAATGGATGTGTGTACAGCATAGAGTTATGTTTGTCTTGTATGATGATGTTAATGAGAGAATGGAGATCCAGTGCCGGCCCGTACTTTACTTTTCTTTTCTCGAATGCCACGCGGAGTAGCCGTGCGGTCTGTTGCGCCTTGTCACGGTCCGCACGGCTCCCCCCCCCCCCCCCCGCCCCCTCGTCGGAGGTTCGAGTCCTCCCTCGGGCATGGGTGTGTGCGTTGTCCTTAGCGTAAGTTAGATTGAGTAGTGTAAGCTAGGGACTGATAACCTGGCCATAGATCTTACCCATAAGATCTTACCACAAATTTCCAATTTTTCGTCTCGAATAGCATCAAAGGGGTCGTCCAGCTTAACAATCCCCATACGAGGGACGTATCACCATTATTAATATTATTATCTTTATTCATCCAATGATAATCTCACAATGATATAGAAATTGTCAAGGTTATACAGAACCAATCAATAGCTCGAAATATGCAACACACAGAATACATGACGTACTTTATAAAAATAGGACAAATGGTCTATGAGGATAGGAGGTGTGATCTGACGTGGGCATGTTGAAGACACCTAAAATGTTCCATCATCATATTAGATGGGTTTTCATATGATTTCTACCAACAGTTGTGCTGATTCTTTTACATAATTTCCATTTCATTTCAGCTGTCTCGAGAGTTATTTTTCGGTCTGTGCCATGAATTAGCGATTCGCAGCGGGTGTCGGCCTGACAGTCAGAACTGGCCACACCTACTTTGAGACAGCGTCGGGCTGCCGTGGGCAGCGGCAGTCAAGATTCCAGATTCGGTGCCGGCCTGGCATGGCGCACCGACAGAGCTTGTTGTGTTTCTGGCATGGTTAGCCGAGGGGTCAGTCGGCGATAGCGACCCTGCGGAGATGGAGGACGCGGTGGCCGTGGTCGTCATCAGAGCGGGGAGGCAGTTGGAATCGGCCAGCGACAAGGTGGATCACGGCAGCAGCCTCCTGGAGACGAAGACGGATGCGTGGCGGAGCAACACGGGAGCTGGGTGGACACTTTCCACACTGGGCACCGTTCCGGCTGGAGCAGCGTACAGTGTTTGCCTTCGCGCGTCCAGGGAACGTGGTGCGTCTGCGAGCGAGGAAGCTCCTGCTGTAGAGTGTTTCCTGCTACGACAGTTAGAATAGAGTCTTTGTGGTGACTACTGCTATATTGTCATGCAACCGGTTGAGTCAGTAGTGAGCTTCTTAAGTCACCAAGAAATTGCAGCTGTGAAATACAACGAGGTCGCAGTTGGGTATGAATTTTTAGACGAGAGCGCTGTTTGAATGGTTGTGGTTAGGACGAATTTTCTCTGTTTTTGCTGTTGCTTTACTTTGTCTTACTTTCCACAGATTGTACAACTGGTTACTGTTTTACTGTTGATTCTGTCTGGCAATCTGTACTGTATGACTAGCGTTAATGTAAGATGTCGGCCTTGATTGGGTGCGTTTTATCGTTAGGTACTGGACTAAAATCTATTATTGGGCGTCTTTGTATTCTGCTGTTGCTGTTGGTGTTGTTATTTCGGTAGTTTGGTTGGTGTTCCCTTTATTGCACACTTTTTGATCTCAGAGGGACAATGTTACCGGTACCTTCTGCTGTTTTCTTAGGTTAGAGCTTTGTTATTTTGGCACATGTATCCGTGACCTTTTGTAAAACTGATTAATTTCACGGGACAAATTCTTCATAGTGTATAATATTATTGTATTAGTTGCCAGATGTCACTTTCTGTAAGCGCAGACACTGCTTCAACGAATTCGCCGTGGTTCTGCAAATGACCAAATCTTGGTAATTCATCATACCTGACCCTGAGAGATGATAAAATACCCCCATGAAACACTTGGATTACACGTATAAACCGACTGTTGCGCGGAACAAACGCTGAAATTAAATACCACCGACTATCGCTCGGTCTCGTCCACTATCTTATGCTTAAAGAATTCGGGCAATGAAGCTGACCATTCCTGAGGCGCCAGTTCTTACTGTGCTCATAGTTCTCCCCAGCACCTTCTTGTCCGTCTCCGACTGACCACACGCAGACAGCGGACAATCTCGTGAAGAGACCATGAGGGTAAAATCAGAGAGATTAGAGCCCACACAGAGGCATACCAACGATCTTTCTTTCCACGAACAATACGAGACTGGAATAGAAGGGAGAACCGAATCTTTCTTTCCACGAACAATACGAGACTGGAATAGAAGGGAGAACCGATAGAGGTACTCAAGGTACCCTCCGCCAAACACCGTCAGGTGGAGTGCGAAGTATGGAGGGAGATGTACATGTAGATGCACATCCGCTCGCCGCAGTGCTCTTCTCTCGGAAATCCAGGTGCTAGGAAAACGGGGTTGACTGATACGTCGCTTTGCAGAGCGTGAGAAAGTTGCTATTCCACAGTTAAAGGAAATCCCGAGTGTCGAGCCAAGATGTGACCAGAGAAAACTGAATGCCACTAGAAGTGAGCTTGGCACCAAAATACAGTACGATCACCCATATGCATTACTAGCAACTACTTCCTAACCATCCGTTAAACTGCGAGAAATGCACGGTAATCACAGAACGATTCGGAAAGCAAGATGAAGAAATTAACGTTTGATGTTTTAATCGAATATGCAACGCAAGACAGTATCTGAGATAAGGCCTGGAATTCGGCGTCATGACATATAGTGCTCTTGTGTCATTTGATAAACAGTGCGCTGTTTCTTTTGTGTTTCTTCTCGTGTATGCGCTCTGAGTTATCATAATGTTTATTAAATCTGTTTTACATTTAGTTTGCGAGGTGCTGGGGCTAGCAGTGTATTTAACACTAAATTGTAGAATCTACATATGTAAATGATGCTCTAAACCCCTCCCCCCCCTATTCTAACTCCGACGTTTGCTGTTGCACAAGGATTAAAAAATATACGCGAACTGACTGTGATCAACCCTGCAAGTGGAGTAGAAAAGTGTTTGGCACCTGCAATAATTTAATTTGATAAATAAGTTAAATAAACGAAGGTTTCATTAACATAGTGAGGAATGATAGGTTTGCTCTACCGATTAACAGAATGAAAGTTCTGTCCAAAATAACAATATGATTTATTAAGACTAAACACAAAATACTAAACCAAAACACATGAAACATTTACAATACATCAAATTGGATACTCATACAAACACTGTAAAGGTGAAGTTGTCCCTAAACTAGATTGTGAGGTTTAAGACGAAGTGGTATGTGGAGCCAATTCCTTGCTACTCAAATCATAAGAGAGACACACAACTAACCCAACATTAATTGCTGGTACTCAAGACAGAACAAAGTTAGAAAAAGACGAACAGGCGCGCTCTGCTGAGCTCTAATTATCACCTAGGAAAATCCCTATCTGCCGGTGCTGCGGACATACATTACCAAACTGTCTTCTTAACTGCCGGAACACGATCTGGCGTACCGTAGGCGATGACTGGTTGCTTCGATGTCCTCGACCGAAAGGCGAGAGCCGACTCCCACAAGAGCACCCGTACAGGCCGAACACAGAACATTCCCGCCCCCACGACAGTGGCCGTGGTTAAACGTTCCAATCAGCAACTCGAAAACCGGCGGAAAATTCCACCCCATTGCCAGAGCACTACCATTCCACCAATGGAGATTCTTGGCGCCAATTTCTGCGCTGATTTTGCTACGTCACGGAGCTATGCCCTGAGCAAGCCAATCACAGTTACTATTTTGCAGAAAGCGCGGGAGTTTTCCCGCCACAAGTGCCTGGGTACACAAGTCATTCCCACGCCTCGCTGGTAGCCCGCCAGAAAGTGTTTTCACTAAGTTTCTGCGAAGTAACGGAACCTCTAGCCCAGCCGCTACTTCAGGCCCCGGTGGGCGTGTCTCTTGACAATGTCGGCGTCTGGAAAGCATTCACTCGACTGCCCTACACACGTCGGCTTAACCCTCTCGAGATCAGTGGAGCCCGCCTGTCACCGGACCACCTGGGTGACGAGAGACGCTGCGTGGGAAGTCCGCGTGTGAAGCAATAGCAACTTTCCGCCGCATGCAATTAGAGAGGAGAATCGTAAGATAGAAATATGAGAGGGGGCTCATGCCACCTCTCAAGTTAAGATTTTATGCACACACGAAGAGCCAGTTTTCAGTCCCGCCGTTTCCTGCGCCACAACTGATTCGTAACTTTCAGTACTTTTCGCTATCAGATTACGTTGATTGACAGGAAGGCTGGTGAGCGTGGTAGGCTCTGAATAGACTTTTAGCACAAGCTGTACTGGTTTTTGCACATTTTCTGCTGACTCATTGCTCCTCAGGGGCCGAAGTGGCAAAATGAACTGCTTAAAACTGATTTGGTGCTAATTGCATGTTTGCGGCCGTGATATGGTTTACACTGAAGAGGAACATACAATGGTATGTTAGGCCTTATGAACCTAAAAGAAACTTCAGTGTGAAATACAAACAAAATTATATCCAAACTAGTCTGTTCGGAAGTGCTTTTCGTGAAATCAACACCTGCTGCTAGGTAGCCTTCAGTATCATGTTGCTTCACCTCGTGTGTTGAAACACGTTTGTGTCCTCCTTGGCGTGCTGGCCACAAGGTGGGTGGTCGAGGCGTTGGTGCTGAACACTTGTCCCATTCTCCGATGGCACTCTTCCTGAGATCGCCTAATGTACGATGATTTCTGCACGCCTTTTTGCAAGCTTTCAGTCTGTCCCAAGCATACCCAGTCGGGTTCGTTTAAGCAGACAGTGCAGGCCAATTTATTATCAGGATTCCTGCTCCCTGAAGCAAAGAGGTCAGGAGGTGGGCGCGGTGTGCCTATGCATAATCGTCTTGAAAGGCGAACTCGTTGCCCAAATGTTGACTAAAGGTCTGGACAATAAGCTGGATACACTTTTATCACATGTTTAGTATATGTTTCGATACTGCACAGCCCTGAAACACACGCCTCTGGGCGCAGCGTGTGTTAGATCAGAGTGTGACTGTGCTGGGCTTTCCAGCACTATGAATATCTTGCCGGCCGAAGTGGCCGTGCGGTTAAAGGCGCTGCAGTCTGGAACTGCAAGACTGCTAGGGTCGCAGGTTCGAATCCTGCCTCGGGCATGGATGTTTGTGATGTCCTTAGGTTAGTTAGGTTTAACTAGTTCTAAGTTCTAGGCGACTAATGATCTCAACAGTTGAGTCCCATAGTGCTCAGAGCCATTTGAACCATTTTTTATGAATATCTTGTCCATAAAGGATGGCATCGTGAGGGTTGTGAATGCTGATAAATATAAAGAAAATAGTTTACGTCACACGGATAACTGTGTAGGTACATTTCTGGTATTAGTGAAGGGCACAGACATGTTTTCACATCAGCAGTTCAAGTTAAGTTACGTATTTTGCTGGTAATAAACAGTGATTTTTCTGTAAAGCCAGTTTCATCGACACGACAACACGCATCTTACCAGCCTTACATTTAGAATGTTACAGCGAAAAGATGTCTGTGCTGTTCACTAACACCAGCAACGCAACTACACAATCATCCACTTGAAGACGATGTTATGAACCATCGAAACGTACAGTGCAAAAATTGGCTCATGCAGTAAATTGTTTTTGTCCTCCAGTACAATGTGGAAGTGTGTAGCTCGTGTAAGATTTGAAGTTGCTGACTGTGAGGCCAAAAATACAAATTACGAGGTACAGAGCAAACGACCTATGTGGGGAGATTAGTTAAGCTCCAAATAACATCAAAATCTGCCGCGCAATCGTTTGCAACTACTCAAGGCGCAATTGTAATAACTGGAGCCAATGCAGCATTGTCACCGACACTAACACAGTCTTCTCAACGGCATCGACAACCTTTAACACTGTTCATACTCAGATTAGCTTAAAATTTTTGTAATGGAAACCCAGTTAAACTGCACTCTCATTTTGGAAAAAGTAATAATATTACTTGTGTAAAATCTGTCTCCCTGACCTTTTCGTCAACCTCAGGCATTGTCATCTACATTAGAATTCTTTACCTGTCCCAATTTGATATATCCGAGTGTCACTAATCTATCAAAGAAAAATTATTAAACCAAGTAAATGCCATTTTGCTTTTAGTGAAAACGATGACTCCTCAATGAACCAGTCAAATTGTTCTATTTAACACCAATGGAAAAGTGTTCCCATCGGAGCACAAAGAATTTGGTCGTGATTTAAAGATTCTAACTGAAAAGTGGAGTACGAGCTGCCTCCTTCTACCTTCCTCGGGACATTTAAAAATTTCCCCAAAAATTTTGGCATGCGAATATATTCGTGCTCTTTTTAACATACAATTCAGTTTCTCGCTCTCACAAACTCCCCTAACTGTAACTCGCTCACAGCCACTAGTCCATAGCTTTAGGCCGCTCATACCCATCCACTCCCACTTGTTCGTTCTCGCTCACTCTTTCAGCCCAACTCATTGTCATTATCTCTTTGTGTCTCCCTGTCACTGTCTCCTGGTTCACTGTCGTAATCACCTTCCTTCTATCGTATTACTGCTGGCTCCTCTCACTGTCTCCCTCTTGCTCTCTTCTGCTGTTAGTATCTGATTCATTCATTGCCACTGCTGCTGTCTCTTCTAATGTCACCATCTCTTTCTTCCTCGTTGTCATTGTAATAGACTCTGTCTCTAATTATCACAGGCTCTCACCCACTTACACTTTCTCCTTCCCATTATTCCTCTCCCACTGGCACAGTCTCATCTACATCTACGTGTTTACTTTGCTATTCACAATAAAGTGCCTGGCAGATGGCTCTATGACCACCTTCTAGCTGTCTCTCTACGTTCCACTTCCAAACGGCGCGGGAAGAACGAGCACTTAAATTTTTCTGTGCGAGCTCAGATTTCTTTTATTTTAGCGTGATGATCATTTCTCCCTAAGTAGGTGGATGACAAAAGAATATTTTCGCAATCGGAGGAGAAAACTCGTGACTGAAATTTTATGAGAAGATCCCGTCGCAACGAAAAACGCTCTTGTTTTAATGATTGCCACTCCCGTTCACATATCATGTCTGTGGCACTATCTCCTCTATTTCGCGATGATACAAAACTAGCTGCCCTTCTTTGAACTTTTTCGATGTCATCCGTCAGTCCCACCTGATGCGGATCCCACACCGCACAGCAATACTCCAGGATACGGCCGACAAGCGTGGTGTAAGCAGTCTCTTTAGTAGACCTGTTGCACCTTCTAAGTGTTCTGCCAATGAATCGCATAACATTTTTAGATGTGCTGAGCAAGGTAGAATGATGCAGTTGGTACCCCATCTTGCAGTCGGAGTCCTTTAAACAGGAGCTTATCGGCTTTTTTGTGCTGCGATAGAAGCATTTTTTCGCTGATTCCTTTATTTTCCCAGCCTCAGCAGGGCATGTCATTCAAATGAAAATAGCTTTATGGGTCAATAAAATTTGTATAGTTTACTTATTTGAAACCGAAATGATGCAAAATTAATTTTACGCCTCATATCGAATTTTACATTCACAAAAATTTTGAATGCGCATCGGTACTAGAACAAGGGGTTCCCAGAACCCTTCCGGTGATAACGGAAACACGGCATATTTCACCGTACTACGTCACTTTATAAAATATGTTATGGCTCCACAGCGGATTTTACATGCGGATTTTAGGTGTATAAGTAGGGTAACTTTGAACTTCTGTATATCGGTGACGTATAAAGATTCCGAGAAAATTTTGAAGTTGCCCGATATCTGGAACTTACGAATATATCTTAAAAATTTCAGCCGTTTGCTGTGCGTAGCCGTCTTGGAATCAGCGGATTTGAGTTGGTACGAAAAAATGGCAATAAAATTGTATTTTGGGGAGGTTCTCTAAGCAACCGCCACTGAACTAATAAATATTTTTGAAAACGGGAAGATGGCACTTCTAACTAAATGCCTAGAGAATATACCATAAAAATTTGAGCAATTTTCCGCGTTTATTTATTATTTAGCTTTCGCCTCATACCATATTTTACATGCGTATTTTACGTGTAGAATTAGGATAACGTTGAACTTCTGTATCTCCAACACACACAAAGATATCATGAAAATTTTTGAGATTATTCGAGATCGGCGTATTAGAAACATATTGTCAAAATTTCAGCCATTTGCTTTGCTTAGCTGATTTGGAATTCGCGGCTCGGTTCTGGCACAAAAAAGGTAAAAAAAGCATTTTTTGAGATTTTCTAAGGAACCACCCTTAAGGCCAACCGTAGACCACATCAAACGCAAGAAGATCTAGCTGAATTGCTCCATTTGACTAACCCGGAGGAAGTGTGTTATATTCATGCTTTGACCTTGTACTGTAGGATAGTTACATTAAGACGCACGATCTGTTGGACATACAAATGGTCACTAGCCCAAGGGCTACCCAGAACACTTGACCCTACCTTTCTGTCACCAATAGGAGACGAGGTATGAGCCTCGGAAGAATCTCCGTTTTATGCGCGGCGTTTTGGAACATTAGGTAGCGCTTGCTGCCGCATGCGTACCTAATCAGAGGCAGTGTATATAACTGCAGTTCGCATGAAAGCAAAGAGTGAAGTAAATTAAAGCTGGCAAATCCCCGGATTAAAACTAAAACTGCAATTATATGAAATTTGTATTTCATAATTATTATGTGAAAATGTTTTCTGTTTGGCTTGATAGGTCATATTCCGGCGTTACAACTGTGTTGAATCTTGACTGTTTCATTTAACGCAGATATTTTCAAGTTATTTAAAACAGTGATTCTCTGTAAGTTTCTTTGGGAAGTTAACCCTAGAACACTAAAGGGGGGAAACTGTTTCATTGCTAATAACTCACAGTAGAGTTTAGTACTCCACATTTTATTCAAAGGAAGTCAAAATCTATAGGTTATACATTAGTTAATTACCGTCACGAGGTCTCCGCTAGCATGTTACATACCTAATTAAGTACAGTCCTACTGCAAATAGAAATTTAATGTGTATTTAGTAACCTGAGCTTAATGAATTTAGCCTTTGTAGGTAAACGTTTCTGTGAAGTAAGGCAGTTTGATTGTAATAGAGAGATTTCACCATTTAACTGTTTCAGTATCTATTTTTGGTATATCTTTCCAATTATTACATCTGTTTTTTTTAGTAAATCCAAACAATAGCTAATATTTCTCTTTACTATTTCGTAAAGTTCTTTTTGTTGGTAACGCACGCTGTTACGTCAGCACGCACGGGCGTCCGAACCGCAATAAACCTGGTTTCGGTGCAGGGCGGCGGTGAGGTGGGTGGACTGCTGTGGTCTGTTGTGGGGCTATGAAACCACTGAGGGCTACGGCGGGAAGAAGCATCTCCGTCGTTTCCAGGTCCCCGGTTCAATACACAATACACAGCGTCAGCTACGATAGTAAGGCATGAAAAGCATTAGACAAACTGTTTCTCATGTATATATTATTTCTCTTTGTATACAATTTCAGTCAAAAGTTGTATAAACAACAGTGCGCTGTTTTGTATTCTTCCTTGACATTAGTTTTGCAGAAAATCAGAAAGGTATATTTATGACTTGTCGTTAGAATACTACTATGAAATCTGAATCGTCTGAAACTTTATAATCCTATACATTCGCAGATTAAAACTATGCGAAGTACCGTTTCTGATCTTCGCATCTCCGGCAGCGGGAGAACCGAACATTCCATTCGATTTCACTTCCCAGTAAAGGTTTAGTTTGCAATAACAAGTAACAAGGCTCAAGGTCATAGGTAAGTCAGAGAGGGATGGAGGGGGAAATGAACATAGAGAGGGGAAGAAGGAGATGGACGGAGGGGGAGGTGGTGGGCAGAGAGAGAGGAGGAAGAAATGGGTAGACAGAGAGGATGGGTATATCTAATACCCATACATATTTAGCAATTCCGAAACATTGTCGGATTCGCTAGTTACATAATAATTACTGTTCTGATTACCAGCTGTTGAAAGAACAGAGTTTGTCCACTTGGACTGGCTGCCGTATTTACGAATAATTTTGTTGAGTTGCTGTGGGTTACTAAAAATCTTCGTGGTGCCCTTTCGTTGTCTTTGTCGAGTGTGATTTGCACTGCCTTATCATTACAGCACAGAAGCGCTGTAACAAATACGTTTGAGAAGGTAGTGCGCAGAATCACAGTTCCTATCTCAGCTAGAAACATGGGGTAAAAAGTTTCTGGTTTGACCCGGAACAGTGACCATTTGAATAGCCATTCCAACATCTGTCCTGCTGTAGATATTTTGCAGTATATTAAAAAGGTAAATTATGCGAATCGATTAACTCCTTTTGCGAAACAGGCTTTAGGGCTGAAATTAATGCTCAGCTGATGGCACCATTTTATGTGCACCGTTCGGATTTTATGTGCAAAAACACGTTTTTCTTGGAGGTTTTTGAAGCGCACCACTTCTATGCTTTAAACTAGTACAAATCGGTTCAAGCTCTGCGGTAAGATAGATAAATGGATAAACTCAAAACGCAATTTTTTTGCAATAATCTTTATCCGCTGTCGGGATACGATGGTTTAAATTCGATCCAAATGTAGCATGTGAAATTCACTCTTAAGGGGACTACACCCTGCCCATCTAACCCATGTTAATTTAGGCAAGTATTTGACCCATTTCTGAAAAAAATTATTTGATGCAGGACCTTATTTCTTCTAATTGCCTGCCCATAGTATACCTGCAAGTTTTCTATTTCAGTTTTAGTTTTCCAACCCTGTCCGGTCAACAATTTTCCATCTTCTAATTTTTTTCCTCTCATATCAAGAGTTAGTTTTCTCAGCCTTGTTCCTAAACGTTTTTTAACATGGCCTACACATTCTATTTTGCTAATAATGGCGCCTCCATATGGCTTACAGTTATGACTGTATGTTACATGATGATAATAGAGTCAACTGTATTACAATCTACTTTATCCATTTTATAGTTTTTAAGAAATACTTTTTTAAATTTATTAACTAAAAATATTAAGTTTTTTCTGCAGAAAATATTTCTTTGTGAACTTCCTAATGGGGCAATATTAATGAATGTAGTACAAGGGGTGGCTTTTTATGTTATGCAGAGTCTCTGAAAATTTAATTCATTTATCTATGATAGTTTCTGATATAACGGGGCATATGAACTGAAAATTTTAGTTTGCGGGAAATTGACTTTAAAGAAAAAACTTTTGAAATTTGTTACTTACAGTTAATTTAAACAGTCCTGCTGCATATGATGGCCCTTCTTTGGCCTCAAGCAGGCCTTCCAGCTTCTTTTTCACCTTCCAGGATATTTGTCTTGCTTTCTTGGCCACATTAGGTGCAGACCTGTGTGCATCGGTTATCATCATTTTATCGCAATGTTGCAGCCCAGTGACCATTTCACCAGGATTAATTTCCAGCTTTTTCAGTACCCAACACTTTCCCAATATTACCACAACTGAATGTAATAACAGCATCATGAACTCCTAGTTTCATTGTATGCATGCCTACAAATATAGTTTTATGAAGGCAGTTCCAAATTATGCTGTTAAAACATTCATTTGGGTTCTGTGTCTGCCCATACAGACATTTCCTTAGAAGGTCAGGATGAGCCAATTCTCTGAAAATAGGTTTAATTGCTGTAATAACAGCAGCAGGAAGAGAATGCTGGTGAGAATAAGATTCTCCAGTTGCCTGAGCCCTATTGTATTTGCACCACGAATTTTCTCCTGATGGACACAATTCATGACCTGGCTTATCATCAGTAGAGGACTTCTGGAAGAATATGGCCCAAACATTCTCTTCATTGCCTCCAGATTTTCTTTATTTCTCCTAATTGCCTGCCCATAGTATACCTGCAAGTTTTCTATTTCAGTTTTAGTTTATCAACCCTGTCCGGTAAACAATTTTCCATCTTCTAATTTTTTTTCCTCTCATATCAACAGTTAGTTTTCTCAGCCTTGTTCCTAAATGTTTTTGAACATGGCCTACACATTCTAGTTTGCCAATAATGGCATCTCCATATGGCTTAGAGTTCACCACATTGTTGTATGCCTTACTGTCACCATCGCCAAAATATTTGGTGTGCCGTACGCCTCTTGTTTCTTCGGAGCGATGAAATATTTGTTGTACTCGATGAATTTCCATACCACCACTTGTTCCTCTAAAAGTAGCCACACATTGTGTTCTTTATGTTCATTGACTTTACAACATTTGCAATATTTAGACATTATCTCCACATCTAACACTTTACCGGCATTTGCACTCGTGGCAGTCACTAATGCATTCAGAGAAGTATGTCCTCTTTTCTGCCAACTTCCATCAAGTGCAACAGCAATATCCGAACATCCATCATTTTCTTCCACTGCTTCCCTAGCAGTGCTTTCCTTACTGACGTCACATGCAGCTTTTTCTAATACTGCAGTCAGTTTTTCAAATTTATTTTGTGGTTGATGTTAAGTTCTTCACTGAGCAAAATGTTCTCCCTGCAGCCATATATTTGCCAATGGATCGTAAGGCATAAACTAATCTAGTATTGATTTCATAAGGGCCACTTGCATCTGGTTTTGAAGAACTCATAAATAAAATCACAGCTGAGCATTTAGTGCAAATTAAATCCAAAGCAATTGCTAGGCCTTTGCTCTCACTGGCACTCTCACAAATTTTCACACTCTGTGACTCACCACTCTGACTACATTGTACAAATTTAGAAATTACATCTGATAATATTCTCAAATTTATAATAATGTTACTGCGCCCCTTGTCACTTACAGTAAATTCGTTGTAACTCTCTTGAAATGGTGAGAGCTTCTTTGATGATGCACTTGTTGAAGAATTACAATTAAAAACATTGTTGCCAGGCGACATAATCTCTTGTACAAAAAGCTTTCTAAACTTGTTTCCTCTAAATTTTCGTTTCTTGAAAATGCCTTTACGTTTCGTCATCTTCAATAAACACAAAAAAACACACGTAAACAACCGCTGCAAACTTAAGTATAACAACTACTCGCAATCACAGTTGAACAAAACTAACCGCGTGTTTGAAAGCGTGTTGTTTACAAACAGCAGAAACAAAAGAATACCAACCGTTGTATTCCAAAGATAGCCAACACACTCGGGAGTAAAAACGGTATCCCTAACGTGCAATGTAGGGGATATGAAGATCTAAAATATATGCAGAAAAGTGGGTGACAGAAAAGTGGTCGTGGCACATAAACACACGTGGTAGGAAAATGCTCTTTAAATGCTCGCAAAAATTTTTTTTCAGCAAAATCCTTTTCAGAGTACTTATATAAAACCTTAATCTATCGAAATATGATGAAAACCGAAAATCGATTTTTTTCGACCTGAACCACGGTGTGGTCCGCTTAAGTAAACAGAATGCGTGGAAACGGTTTAAAGTGATTCAGATAGTTAAAAAAGGCATCCGTACAATAAAATTCGGATTTTACATGCAAAAAACACGTTTTTGTGAGTTTATTTTACGCGCACCGCTTCTGTGCGAATCTGTTCATATTTTATAAGAAAGTCGACAAATAGGTATAATTAATTGTCGTCCTATTGTTTTGTGAAAGCTTACCCGTTGCCACGATGTAAGCAGCATGGTTCGAAAGACAATTAAAAAAACCTGTATCATATCAGTCGTCGCCAGAGTCGACAAAAATCTACATCTGTTGCCAAGCTATGACGGTATAATGTCAAAATTATGGTTGAGCAAAAGTTGGGAACCAGAATGAAAAACGCTCCTATCAAAGCACAAAAAGACGAATATGTACTGGGCAGAGTTAGGGATACAAATGAAGGGAACTAGCTTCTCGACTTACCTGGCAGCTTCAAAGACATTTAAATCAAAACATCTTTACATATTCGCGTTTCTTTAGAGTTACCCTACTGCCCCAGCCCAGTCAGCTCTCTTAGCTGCAAGTGCTGGCACACTGGATCTTCCAATTTCTGGACTAATGTCCTTAATACTGTGCCCAAAATCCAGAAGATTCTCCAGCCATTGTAAACAATGTAGAATATCATATGGCTAAAGATCATATATGTATTTATTTGTTCCTGGGTGGGGGGATGTCGCTTTACTTGTCAGTGCATTACGTTACATTGCATGAGTACCAATACTAACAAGTAAAAAAGCGCGATTTGCAGAATCCCAGTATGTAGGAGCCCAGAACAAAATTTTGTTTCATCAAACAATATTTATGTTTGTTTGTGAGGTTGTCCTCAGCAACTGCAGATTTCTCCAGTCCAGAAAAGAGCAGCTTCAAATACACTGGTACACAAAACGAAACTGTTGCTGGTGAGGACCATTTGCATTTCAAAATGAATCAACTCAAGTAGTGTTCTGAAAGAATGGGTGTTTAAATCTCTTTGAAGTTGCCAAATAAGTTGAAAAGCTAGTCCCCTTCTTCTATGTCCCTAACTCTGCCCAGGACATATTCGCCTGTTTTGTGCTATGATGGGAGCATTTTTCATTCTGGTAACGCTTATTCTAAATTTACGTAAAAGGAGTGTGGAGTAAGTTACTTGTAAAAAGTAACATTTTGTTCGTTTTTCCTCACTAACCAGTTATTTACTTCTGAAACAACTGCCTGTAATTTTCTAATACGATCAGGATCACGTGATCATGTCAGAGGGGGACGGCTAAATATGACCCACCTCCCCGCTGAAACCTATGGGGCTGCATACCTGAGATGTGGACTGCTGCCTGGGCACTGTCCACACTCTTCTACGGCGAACATCAGGCTCCAGACAAATCCTGTACTCGTCGCTGAATGGTCCTGCATCAAGGCTCCATTCCTGGCCTTCCCTTGGTCACCTTCAACGCGTACCACATTGCTAGGAAGTCTTTAAGCCGTGCGGGATTAGCCGAGCGGTCTTAGGCGCTGCAGTCATCGACTGTGCGGCTGGTCCCGGCGGAGGTTCGAATCCTCTCTTGGGCATGGGTGTGAGTGTGTTTGTCCTTAGGATAATTTAGGTTAAGTAGTGTGTAAGCTTAGGGACTGATGACCTTAGTAGTTAAGTCCCATAAGATTTCACACACATTTGAACATTTTTTTTGAAGTCTTTAGTGCGGAGCACTCGGCGAGTAATTAAGAGATGAATGTTACAAATTGGTATGAGAGAAGTTAAAACAAACAAATGACCTAGGGAGCAGAACGGACTAGAAAATTATGAGTCAAAGGAAAATTAAGTAAAGGTGGGAGGCATATTTGTGAAGGCGTATGGATTCTACATGCATTTGCTGAATTCCAAGAGATAACACAGAGACAATGCCCTTAATCGGAGGTGGGTGCGTATTGTACACTGCCTACAATAAAAAAGTCTGAAAAATAAGGACAGATGTAATGACGTGTCAGACAGCGTGAGAAGTTGAGTAGCTGCCAAAGAGAACTATGACGAAATTAAAGTGGGATTATACTGTGTCATATATGATAACCAACAGAAAATATCACACAAATGGTCCTGAATTACAGTAACTTCTAAGAGTCGCAGATTTTTCTAGGCTTAGACTTGAAGCTGAGAGACACACACAGCTCATATTCAAGAACCATAGAGTCAGACTTTCGAATGTACATGGTGTCCATAAAGTCCAGCTATTATTTGAAAACATCATAACTTGGAAACTATTATTGTTGTTGTTGCGGTCTTCAGTCCTGAGACTGGTTTGATGCAGCTCTCCATGCTACTCTATCCTGTGCAGGCTTCTTCATTCCCACTACCTACTGCAGCCTACATCCTTCTGAATCTGCTTAGTATATTCATCTCTTGGTCTCCCTCTACGATTTTTACCCTCCACGCTGCCCTCCAGTACTAAATTTGTGATCCCTTGATGCCTCAGAACATGTCCTACCAACCGATCCCTTCTTCTAGTGAAGTTGTGCCACAAACTCCTCTTCTCCCCAATTCTATTCAATACTTCCTCATTAGTTATGTGATCTACCCATCTAATCTTCAGCATTCTTCTGTAGCATCACATTTCGAAAGCTTCTATACTCTTCTTGTCTAAACTATTTATCGTCCATGTTTCACTTCCATACATGGCTACACCCCATAAAAATACTTTCAGAAACGACTTCCTGACACTTAAATCAATACTCGATGTTAACAAATTTCTCTACTTTAGAAACGCTTTCCTTGTCATTGCCAGTCTACATTTTATATCCTCTCTACTTCGACCATCATCAGTTATTTTGCTCCCCAAATAGCAAAACTCCTTTACTACTTTAAGTGTTTCATTTCCTAATCTAATTCCCTCAGCATCACCCGATTTAATTCGACTACATACCATTATCCTCGTTTTGCTTTTGTTGATGTTCATCTTATATCCTCCCTTCAAGACACCATCCATTCCGTTCAACTGCTCTTCCAAGTCCTTTGCTGCCTCTGACAGAATTACAATGTCATCGGCGAACCTCAAAGTTTTTATTTCTTCGCCATGGATTTTAATACCTACTCCGAACTTTTATTTTGTTTCCTTTACTGCTTGCTCAATATACAGATTGAATAACATCGGGGATAGGCTACAACCCTGTCTCACTCCCTTCCCAACCACTGCTTCCCTTTCGTGCCCCTCGACTCTTATAACTGCCATCTGGTTTCTGTAAAAATTGTGAATAGCCTTTCGCTCCCTGTATTTTACCCCTGCCACCTTTAGAATTTGAAAGAGAGTATTCCAGTCAACATTATCAAGAGCTTTCTCTAAGTCTACAAATGTTGGAAACGTAGGTTTGCCTTTCCTTAATCTACTTTGTAAGATAAGTCGTAAGGTCAGTATTACCTCACGTGTTGCAACATTTCTACGGAATCCAAACTGATCTTCGCCGAGGTCGGCTTCTACCAGTTTTTCCATTCGTCTGTAAAGAATTCGCGTTAGTATTTTGCAGCTATGACTGCATTAGAGGTAGAGAATCGCGGTTTGGTGTAAAACTTTTAGTAGCTCTGTTTCTTCTTCTGTTCTTTGTTTCAGTTTTGACTTGAAATGCATCAGAATGGAGACAGACCACGAGAAGGCACAATGTGTCATCTGGTATGCAAAATCCAAATCTATGACAATGGTACTGCTGAATTATCAAGGCCTGTATAGGAGGCCACCCCCGACAAAAACAAGTATAATAAGGTAGTATAAAACTTTAAAGAGACAATCAGTGTCAAAGTGTATGTTTGCCTGTGCTTCAAGCACGCGTTGGAGAAGCGCAAGCAGCATTTCAACGCATCGAATTCCAGTAAGCAAGATTAACTGTACGTAAAGTGTTCCATAAGTAGTTACGCCTTTTCCGCACAAAGGGCGAATGGTCCAAGCATGGCAGCGAAAGATCGTCCTCTGCGGTATGCATTCGCGTGTTTCATGCGGGACGCCACAGATGCTGACAACGACTACCCGAAGAAGTACCTTTTTCAGATGAAGCAACGTTCCAAACTTATGGACATTTGAATCGCCACAGCAGTAGGATTCGTGGCACCGAAAACCCTCACAACACACTTGAACACATGCACGATTGGCCGAAGCTTAATTTTTGATGTGCCAAAATGCATAATAAGCTGATGGGCCCGTTTTTCTTATCACAGAAGAACATAACGGGAAATGTTTACCTGCGAATGCTACCACAGATCTAAGAGGCGCAGCCACCATCATCTTCTAGTATATGATAGACCTCCATAGTTGAGTATGAACATGCGGGATGCGTTGAATGGCGCGTTTCCTAGGAGGTGGATGGAGTCTCGTGTTGGTCGCATCGCTTGGCCCTCCACGCCGTTACGCCAGATGTCATGCGATTGATGTCACGCCATTGGACTTCTTTTTGTGGGGCTACGTCAAGGATTGTGCGTACAGAACACCAGTCCACGTAGTTGCTGCCTTTCGTGCTTGAATCGGTGAAACAATCAGAACAGTTGATTCTACAGTGCTGACCTTTACATGGACAGGACTCGAATATCGCACTGATTTTCTACGAACTTCGCTAAATCTGTCATAACAGAAAAATTCGAGAGCTGTTAAACGTTTTACAACAATCTACGATGCTCTGTCTCTAATAGTTTCCAAATTATGATTTTTTCAAACGATAGCCGAACTCTATGGAGACCTTGTACATGTTCTCTCGCTTCTTCCGTAAAGTAATTGCTCACAGGATACTGGTAGCAAATTCACCTCGACGCTACATAATCTCTCTCGTCGTAAATCCGCTGTGTACATCGCCTTACGACAGACGGAGTCGTTTTTTTGAAAGGAAAACTTTGAGAAACTATACCGTCTAAATTGGGTCACTGTGTACTCTGCTGACATACAACGAGCCATTAGGCTCGAAATTCTTCACGGCCTTATTGTCTGTGTTCAAACCGAGTTACATTTGAGGAGTAACATGAATTTTCGTAGATCTGTGTCACGTTCCTCCAAGTCAGAAGGAATACAAGAGAAACTGCCTCCTCTCAGTGCCATAGAATAGCGCAGTTCTTTACTGACCAAAATTCCCCGTAGGCATCCATCGGAGTACATTAGCGCGTGCCTGTGTTTTAGAGGCAGCTGCGGATAGAAAATTTGTACAGTGTAACATAAACGTCACGCAGCTTCATCTTCAAAGAAAACTTTGATGGCCTCAGTAAAACCTCTAACTTTGATTAGTGCGTTCTGTTTATCTGTTGGGAACATTATTTAGCCTAATATGTCCACACAAACTGCGAACTCCTTCTGCGTGACATGTATTTTCACAATTACACAACACATATTCTTCCGCCCCCCATGAACCATGGACCTTGCCGTTGGTGGGGAGGCTTGCGTGCCTCAGCGATACAAATAGCCGCACCGTAGGTACAACCACAACGGAGGGGTATCTGTTGAGAGGCCAGACAAACGTGTGGTTCCTGAAGAGGGGCAGCAGCCTTTTCAGTAGTTGCAAGGGCAACAGTCTGGATGATTGACTGATCTGGCCTTGTAACAATAACCAAAACGGCTTTGCTGTGCTGGTACTGCGAACGGCTGAAAGCAAGGGGAAACTACGGCCGTAATTTTTCCCGAGGGCATGCAGCTTTACTGTATGATTAAATGATGATGGCGTCCTCTTGGGTAAAATATTCCGGAGGTAAAATAGTCCCCCATTCGGATCTCCGGGCGGGGACTACTCAAGAGGACGTCGTTATCAGGAGAAAGAAAACTGGCGTTCTACGGATCGGAGCGTGGAATGTCAGATCCCTTAATCGGCCAGGTAGGGTAGAAAATTTAAAAAGGGAAATGGATAGGTTAAAGTTAGATATAGTGGGAATTAGTGAAGTTCGGTGGCAGGAGGAACATGACTTCTGGTCAGGTGACTACAGGGTTATAAACACAAAGTCCAATAGGGGTAATGCAGGAGTAGGTTTAATAATGAATAGGAAAATAGGAATGTGGGTAAGCTACTACTAACAGCATAGTGAACGCATTATTGTGGCCAAGATAGATATGAAGCCCACACCTACTACAGTAGTACAAGTTTATATGCCAACTAGCTCTGCAGATGACGAAGAAATTGAAGAAATGTATGATGAAATAAAAGAAATTATTCAGATTGTGAAGGGAGACGAAAATTTAATAGTCATGGGTGACTGGAATTCGAGTGTAGGAAAAGGGAGAGAAGGAAACGTAGTAGGTGAATATGGATTGGGGCTAAGAAATGAAAGAGGAAGCCGCCTGATAGAATTTTGCACAGAGCACAACTTAATCATAGCTAACACTTGGTTTAGGAATCATGATAGAAGGTTGTATACATGGAAGAACCCTGGAGATACTAAAAGGTATCAGATAGATTATATAATGGTAAGACAGAGATTTAGGAACCAGGTTTTAAATTGTAAGACGTTTCCAGGGGCAGATGTGGACTCTGACCACAATCTATTGGTTATGACCTGTAGATTAAAACTGAAGAAACTGCAAAAAGGTGGGAATTTAAGGAGATGGGACCTGGATAAACTGAAAGAACCAGAGGTTGTACAGAGTTTCAGGGAGAGCATAAGGGAACAATTAAGAGGAATGGGGGAAAGAAATACAGTAGAAGAAGAATGGGTAGCTCTGAGGGATGAAGTAGTGAAGGCAGCAGAGGATCAAGTAGGTAAAAAGAAGAGGGTTAGTAGAAATCCTTGGGTAACAGAAGAAGTATTGAATTTAATTGATGAAAGGAGAAAATATAAAAATGCAGTAAATGAAGCAGGCAAAAAGGAATACAAACGTCTCAAAAATGAGATCGACAGGAAGTGCAAAATGGCTAAGCAGGGATGGCTAGAGGACAAATGTAAGGATGTAGAGACTTATCTCACTAGGGGTAAGATAGATACTGCCTACAGGAAAATTAAAGAGACCTTTGGAGATAAGAGAACCACTTGTATGAACATCAAGAGCTCTGATGGAAACCCAGTTCTAAGCAAAGAAGGGAAAGCAGAAAGGTGGAAGGAGTATATAGAGGGTCTATACAAGGGCGATGCACTTGAGGACAATATTATGGAAATGGAAGAGGATGTAGATGAAGATGAAATGGGAGATACGATACTGCGTGAAGAGTTTGACAGAGCACTGAAGGACCTGAGTCGAAACAAGGCCCCCGGGGTAGACAACATTCCATTGGAACTACTGACGGCCTTGGGAGAGCCAGTCCTGACAAAACTCTACCATCTGGTGAGCAAGATGTATGAAACAGGCGAAATACCCTCAGATTTCAAGAAGAATATAATAATTCCAATCCCAAAGAAAGCAGGTGTTGACAGATGTGAAAATTACCGAACAATCAGTTTAATAAGTCACAGCTGCAAAATACTAACACGAATTCTTTACAGACGAATGGAAAAACTAGTAGAAGCCGACCTCGGGGAAGATCAGTTTGGATTCCGTAGAAATACTGGAACACGGGAGGCAATACTGACCTTACGACTTATCTTAGAAGAAAGTTTAAGGAAAGGCAAACCTACGTTTCTAGCATTTGTAGACTTAGAGAAAGCTTTTGACAATGTTGACTGGAATACTCTCTTTCAAATTCTAAAGGTGGCAGGGGTAAAATACAGGGAACGAAAGGCTATTTACAATTTGTACAGAAACCAGATGGCAGTTATAAGAGTTGAGGGACATGAAAGGGAAGCAGTGGTTGGGAAGGGAGTAAGACAGGGTTGTAGCCTCTCCCCGATGTTATTCAATCTGTATATTGAGCAAGCAGTAAAGGAAACAAAATAAAAGTTCGGAGTAGGTATTAAAATCCATGGAGAAGAAATAAAAACTTTGAGGTTCGTCGATGACATTGTAATTCTGTCAGAGACAGCAAAGGACTTGGAAGAGCAGTTGAACGGAATGGATGGTGTCTTGAAGGGAGGATATAAGATGAACATCAACAAAAGCAAAACGAGGATAATGGAATGTAGTCGAGTTAAGTCGGGTGATGCTGAGGGTATTAGATTAGGAAATGAGACACTTAAAGTAGTAAAGGAGTTTTGCTATTTGGGGAGCAAAATAACTGATGATGGACGAAGTAGAGAGGATATAAAATGTAGACTGGCAATGGCAAGGAAAGCGTTTCTGAAGAAGAGAAATTTGTTAACATCGAGTATAGATTTAAGTGTCAGGAAGTTATTTCTGAAAGTATTCGTATGGAGTGTAGCCATGTATGGAAGTGAAACATGGACGGTAAATAGTTTGGACAAGAAGAGAATAGAAGCTTTTGAAATGTGGTGCTACAGAAGAATGCTGATGATTAGATGGGTAGATCACATAACTAATGAGGAAGTATTGAATGGGATTGGAGAGAAGAGAAGTTTGTTGCACAACTTGACCAGAAGAAGGGATCGGTTGGTAGAACATGTTCTGAGGCATCAAGGGATCACCAATTTAGTATTGGAGGGCAGCGTGGAGGGTAAAAATCGCAGACAAAGACCAAGAGATGAATACACTATGCAGATTCAGAAGGATGTAGGTTGCAGTAGGTACTGGGAGATGAAGAAGCTTGCACAGGATAGAGTAGCATGGAGAGCTGCATCAAACCAGTCTCAGGACTGAAGACCACAACAACAACAACATATTCTTCCGTCTATAGTTCCATGAGAAAGAAATGGGTTGCTCATTTGTAACTTTCAGTCTCAGATCCTGCTATTTGATGTTGGTCAGCGACTACTCATGTTGATGGGTTACCACATAATGTGGCCTCCGTGGTACAGTATTGGTAAGACAATTATAGTCGATGTGCGTATAGCCGTTGCGATCTGTTTGATATCTTCGTCCAGAAACCAGCTTGAAATATTTATTGCTAACATTGTGGAGTAGCGTCGAGCCCTCGTGTACTAAAAAAAGAAACAAAAAACGGATGTAGCACCACGGAGAAACATAGACAGACTGTGATGCAATAGGTCGAATAGGCTCATTAACTGATCATGGAATGCTGTATAGGCTGTCAGATCTCCAAAATTTAACTGTGTGCCGGACACCCGCAAGCAACTGTATCACATTCGATCAAAACAGTTGGCGGGGTGCTTAAAAGTTACACCCATATTAAACACATAACGCTAAGTGAGGAGAACTCTTAAGAAGATTTAAAAATTACAGTCGTTTGCTGAATTAAGCAGTGAGTGGCCGGTGCCACTCTGATGTAACACTCGACGCGCTAAGAGGAACTTTAGGTAAGTAAACAATAAAAAAAACGGTCATAATCTAACATCACTACGTTTTAGTTATTTATTTATTGTGCAGCTATAACACTTAATGAAGTTGCTTTCTACTTTGACTGAACGAAGTGATCCGCAAACAGATGCAACAAAGCATATTTGAATTCGCAGATGGGATGAAAAAATCATTTAGAACTGTGACCTCGTAATAACGCGTCGTTAACGTTAATAATTAAGCTAATTTTTCCTCAGATATTAAATAACGTTTCGTGCAGTGTAACATAGAGTAGCGTTGAGCACATCAAGATAACATCTCTTGTTTCGGAATGCTGCTGGTGAAATGATACACAGCTAAAAATACAACCAGACAGGCATCACAAACAAATACAGAACAATACACACAATACAATTAACGATTATGATTGCGCTTCATGTGTCATTGAGCATCAGATTAAATTTCAGTTTAATTATTAATTCCTTGTTTAACTAACATTTGCCGAAAGCTTTTAAATATACAGATGCTTATTGGGTTGTTATCTTCCGCAACAAGTGTTATTAACGCCCGTTAATTTACTTTTACTGTCCGTAGGGTGAAGCATATTAATTAAGTTTTTCACCTGTCTTGTTTCACTTCATGGTGAATCATTATGAGTGGTGACAGTTGCTTTTTGTTTCTACGCCAATCACCGCTGATGACACGTTACCAACGAAGCGAAAGGCCTCTGGTGAAGTACTTCATTAATTAGCGATACGCCTAAAACTTTTGGACATTCGTTTAGTAGTCTTTCTGAGAATTTAGAGTAACTATCAAGAAGGACTATGTTTTGCCCTCGAATGAGTAAGTGCTTTTCTGTGTTCTCCAGTTAATCCTATATTTGGGAGGACAGCAGCTCAAGTCCCCATCCGGCAACCCAGATTTAAGTCTTCTATGGTCTCCCTAAATAGCTTAAGGCAAATGTCTGCCAGGTTAGTTTGCAAAGGACATGGCAGATTCCCTAAGCCACCCTTCCCCACTGCGAACTTGTCCTCTGTCTCTAATGACCTCGTCGTCGACGGCGTTAAACGCTAATCTTCCTCCTGTAACACCACCAGCTAGTGCCATTCATAATTTTCAGTCGTTTGTGGATAATGTTCTACAAGTATTCTGTGGATATTTTGCTACTGTTCAGGTTTATTTCTGATTTCGTAAGAAATATGAAGGATTTCTGTACACGTAATGTAATTTGTGAAAGTATGTATGATTTACTGGTCCACGTGTAGGGCCGATAGAATTGTAACATAAGATAGGGAAAGCTACAGAGGAGTTCCTCTGTGCTGAGGAGGCAAAAGCGCGTCAATGGAAAAGGTTCATAGCGCGTGAAGAGCGCGCCAACCGAGGTCAGAGCATCAGTCAGGGGTCAGCCGTCATAGTGAGCGCGTCTCTGATCCTATACGAAACTAAAATCTTTACAGCGACAATGAAATGTTGCCTTGGATGGTGGCTGGTCCCGATAGCAAAAATGTGGAATGTTTAAACAATGCTCTGTGGCAGTTGTTAATATTAGAAGAAGAACCACGTGAGGGGTCTCATGAACGATGGGCCGACGTCGTGCTTCCCATCGTCACCTGCTGGCAACGCAACGTTTGCCTTAGCGTCGTAAATCACATGAGCCATTGTTTATTGCTTTTATTTTATGTGTGTATTTTAATTTAAGTGTACATTCAGGCTGTTATACTACCTGGTAGGTTCATCGCACGAAAACCTAAAATTTATCTACGCGTCATAATTATAAAGAGAAAATTGCCTTATTTTCCTTAAAAAGAATTGCCATAAATCTCTGTTTTCTTGTAAAACAACTTAAGGATTAGTCTAGTTAAAAACGGTTCCAAATTTTCCTATTTTGTAATGTTGTAACAGAATCAGATTTTCGTGAGAAATCGACCAATAATACAAAATTAAATTTATTCTGACAATATTATCCAAGAAACATTCAAGAGAAATGATTCATTTCTTTGTTTGGCTTCTATTTCTTTGCAAATTGAGGCAAGAGTATGTTCATTTATGCGTGATTGTGATTACGACAGATCCATGTAAAGAAAAGCTGGGTTTCAAATTAATTTCTTCGTTGTTACCGGTAGATGTTGCTCCATTCAGAGCCATACAGTATTCTTCCTAATCCTTAATGCGAGGGAGTGTTCTGCTGGTTACTTATTGTCTCACAGCAATCTATGTGATTAATATTACACGTAAAATATGGTTCAACAGCTTTCTTATTAACAGTAAATGCAGACAGTGGGTTTAATAATTCTTGTAATTTCTTAGTAGTTATTACTTAGCTCAACATTTAACTGCAGATTTGCGCGACCTAACAGAAATTATTTGCATTTTCTTGTACGCTAATTATGGTGTGTTTTGAAGATTAATAATTAACGTCGCGTCAGATTACCTAAATGAACCATTAGTAACACGATCGCGGTCAAACTTTCTGTAAAATAACAGATCTTATGACTTGTATAGTGCAGTGTAAGAGAAGGTATTTTACTTCATTTAGCTAATAACATTCAAATGATGAAATGTTACTCCTTAGTATTTAAGATAATGTGTTGCTAATTGGACATTTATAAAATTTACATAGAAAAGTATGCAGCTTTTCTTTTGGAAAGTGATAAGTGATTTCTACATTGGGTAGATTAAATAACTTACCAAATGAAAGCAGTACTAAACTTAGCTCTTCTTTTTTGTTTGTTTAGATATTTGTCAAAATTTTAACGGAAACACAGGCACGTAAAAACACTGACGTTTTTTGTGTTTGTCTGTTGTTGTTGGGATTACGTGTAGCAATACGAATTCCAATCCTCCACCCTGACGAGATGACGATTTGTGATCGGAGTTGACGACAAAGCAGCAGCGCCACAACACGTGTGCGAGATTTTCTCACTAAATCCCCTGAACAGAGATCACACGCTGACGTAAGGATGGAACGGGACCGTGAGAATTGTCCTAGGCCTTGGTCTTTGTAACCACACAGCACGACGTGTAAATAGTCACTCTCTTCCGGCTAGGACGAGGAAAGGAGTGGGGAGGGGAAGTGTAGGGGAAACTACGTACATCATCCGTAGGCAGACTGTTTCAGCCTGAATGGTAACAGTAAAAAAATGTCGTATGTCACGACAGCTTGGGTATCCCATGGTGTAGATTCAGCCACCTATCGTGAAGGGTGCTCTTCCCCCGCGCATATTTGGCCCTTTCCTTGCGGATATGTGAGACTTGTGTCCTGTGAGCGTGGTGGATGCATGTATACTGTATTTACTATTTTTGTGTTGTATGATGATGAGAGAAGGGAGAGGGTGAAACGCGGTGCTGGCACATAGCTTACTCGTCTCGAATAAGCCCAAGGGGGCCATTGACGAACGGATCGCCGTCAACAGTGCCCCTTCCTGAGACTCTGTGGGGAGGTATGGAATATAATCCAGGACACTAGCGGCAAGACTGGCGATCAGGAGCTTGTTTGGACTAACGCCTCTCCTCTTCTTGTCTTCCAAATCCTGGTAGTGAAAGTTTAATCCATCACCACGACTCGAACCGTTTGGTAACTAGCGGTGTCGCCGAATTCCGGGTCACCACATCAGCATTGATGTGTGAGTACGTGACTTTGGGACGTCTACACAACACCCAGAGTCAGGGTCCACATAAGTAGTGTGCGCCCTGCCAACAAAGGACATTGAATCGACAACAATTGTAGAGCAGGATATTGCCGTCTGGTCTGGGGAAGCATAACTGCTCAATCGTCGTTCACTGGTGTGGCCACCAGTATCAGTTGGTCCTGTATCAAGCGCTGATGGGCTCAAGGGTCAAACTGAGACACAATTATCCAGCACCACTAGCACATTTCCAGACGCCATCAGCCAATCTTCATACGCTGGACTTTGCTCCCTAAATGACACTGCCTTCACCGCAAGCCACAAACCACTGCTGGGTAGTACAGTCACCACCCACATAGCGAGTGGCTGTAAAGTACGGCTGCGTTGCCAACACAGACTCAGCGTCAGCTATCACTGAGTTGTCTGCTCAGCAAGAACAGTCTTTTCTGAGCCATAATGTGCTGCTTACGGCTGTAGCTGCCTTTCTGATGGTATATCACAGCCAAAGATAGTGGGATCGATGCCCACTCTACCTGCTGGACGTGGGCTGGAACATCAGTCTGTTCTGCTAGAGACTAATAAATGTGTCTATGTGCAAAATGAGCATTGGAGAATTTTCCCCTGCTCCTGCCTTGTAAACCTACACACTCCGGGCGAGGAGGCCGGAAAGGTTACTCTGACAAACCTAACGCTGCTCTCTCACCCTCCAAAGGGGTCGACGTCGAATAACATTGTCGACACCAGTACAGTATTATCATAGGTACCAAGGGCGTAACAAAGTCTTTGCATCAAACTTCTAGGAATGATACATCACGTCATGCCTAACAACTTTTCTCAGAGATAAAATGCATACTGATGCTTCCCGGCGTGCTAGGCGTACTTTTGAATTGGTCATACCCCCGAGAGGCGGCGGGGGACACTCTGCGACATTTGAATGCAATGTGTATTGCCTATATTCCAGCTCCACGTGAAAGGAGGTAGGCTGAGCAAATTAAAGTTCCCGATTCGTTTCTAAAATATCTTTCTCGCCTCAGAAACATTAATTTTTAATGTTTTCTTTTTGAAAATAATTCTGCCAATTTACAGGGCTAGGCAGTATGCAGCACACCAGGTTATTAGACCCTGCTAGTTCGTGAAATCTCGTCGTTTCAGAGAAGGCGAATACTAAAGGGAACTTAGCGTTGGTAGGAAGCTTCAGTGGACATTTTATCTCAAACAAAAGTTGTTCCCTGTGATTTGATCTATTGCCCCTATACGTCTGATGCAAAGTTTTTCAAACACTCTGTATGCAGAATGGTCAGAGACAGTCTGAAAAGCTTGTAAGGGTGTTGCAGCCTACGATGTGCTAAGAAATAGATGTTATAAAAAAAAATCGGTACTTTGCTCCGGTTACGAGTGCATTAGCATTGAAGTTAGCCTATCAGAGCGCTGTGCACGCAAATTCAAGCGACCCGCCAGATGCAATTACTGCCAGTTGTTATCGTAGCACAAGACCGCTCAGCCGTTGGCTCTGGTTATATCCTAACTACCGTCCCTTGTTCAATCTTTGTATCGCTCTCTTGTTCTGTTTTACGAAACCAAACGGAGAACACGTTTGGCCACATTGTCTCTGGCGGCCCGGTTATATTTCTGTGCACAACGGCCTGATTGGCTAACTTCAGTGATAATTAACTCGGAAACGATACAACGTATCGAATTTTTTTCTTAACAGTTATTTCTCAACACAACCTACCGTGCCACACCCGTACAAGCTTCTTAGAGTGTTTCTGACCACCCTGTATATACATACAGGTATGCAAACTTACATCTGAAAAGTCACATTAACTCATACGCAACTGATGTAGGTTACATATAAATGTAAAGTAAATGTGTTTTATCTTTTGTAATGCACATGACAATGAATATGACTGTGTGCCCAATAGTGGGGCAGCAATAAAATGAAGAAATTAGAGTACACTATATTGGGCAGCTTGACTCATCCACTTCCAATTTGTTCGGATTGAAAGACTTTAATGTAAGGTTATTTTAATTAATGTGATAGAACTTACTATACGTTTCCTGCTGTTTCGTTTTTCAGTGTGGGATGAGGTGGGACGTACAGGGTTATTGGTAAGTACCACTGGTGTTTCAGAAGACGACTGCACAGTAACCATAACACATACACAAAACAGACACACTTCAGTGGGTAGAGAAACTCTCCAAATTTGTAACTCACGTTACAGGTGCTTAATACGAAAACCGTTTGTGCCCGCAATTCATTGACAAGAACTGTCCTGAGAGTTTTGATGGCAGCCCGCTTTTCAAATGTGTTCATTATATTGCCAATCTGCAGGGGTGAACTAATTCAATTTGACAATACGGATTAAATTGTTAATAATGAAAGTTGAAGACAGCTCAGCTCACCGCCTCTATCTTCTAATTCCAAGAATATAGTAAGATTCACTCCATTAAATCATAAACTGCATTGTGAAATAACAGACCTAAAATGCTACGTTACAGGCTTTTAATTAAAAAAGAGCAGGGGCATCAGCTTTGTCGGTAGTTGCAGGGGCAACAGTCTGGATGATTGACAGATCTGCCTATTGACAGGTCTCGTCTTGTAAGTTTAACCAAAACAGCCTTTCTGTGCTGGAACTGAAAACGGTTAAAGGCAAGGGTAAACTACAGCAGTAATTTTTCCCGAGAGCATACAGCTCTACTGCACTGCTAAATGATGATGGTACCCACTTGAGTAAAATATTCCGGAGATGAAGTAGTCTACCATTCGGATCTCAGGGCGGGGATTACTCAGGAGGATGTTGTCATCAGGAAAAATCCAGTAAACAGTTTCAGAAGGACGTATGTTAGTGTATTTGTTCGGAAATGAAGAGGCTTGCCCGGGACAGAGTAATATTGAGAGCTGCATCAAACATAACATTTCGTGGGACACTTACGTCCCAGTGGTAGTGAAAGAGTCAAGTAGGTTTGTATGTGTAAAGTAACTTGACATATTTTCCTCAATCGAAAGTGCTAGCTACCCGAACCACCGCTGTCTCTGAATCCAGATGCGACGTCGAGTCACGAATTACGGCTATAGCGACAGTTATGTACAAAAGGGCACGTTTGGATTTATTGCAATAAAACTTAATTCAATTCGTGGAGTATTTTTTTCGCGGCGGCCCTGTCAAAGGCTCAGGCCGGTTATTTTAATGCGCATTGCGCAACGTAAAGCCCGCGCCATTTGTAGCAGCGGTGCGCGCAAATTAAGCCGCGTTCGCGCTCGGGACGGAACGCGACATAAATACCGAGCCGACAGGCTTTGACGCGAGCTCAAATGCCGAGTAAGCTCCAGCCCGACTAATGTCGTTTTGATGACGTAAGGCCGCACGCTGGCTAATTCCGCGCAGCCATTGCGCAAATTCTGCGCGTCACCCGGGTTTAAACGCGAGGGAGCAAATTACCGCCAAACGCTGAAAACAAAGCGCTGTCCGCCCGATGAAAGCTGCCTTAGCGGGAAACGCACCGTGCGTTAGCTTCAAATTTATTCTGTGTTTAGCGATAAAAATGTAAATGCGAGACACTATGATTTAATAAACAACATTGGATTTCAAACCACAGTGACGTAAAACCGTTGTCTAAAGTTTTTAACAAATCGCACTCGGCAATATTTCGAAGCATCATCAATGGCTTTTGTAAGAATTATAACATCAGTCACTGTTTGGTTAAAAAACAGATCGAATACAGTTATTGTACTGAATTTTGGCTTTACAGTAGCGACAGTTACCTCTAACATCGTTCAAGTGTTTTCTTGTTGACACAGACGTATGTTTTTAGACATATGGTTCAAATGGTTCAAATGGCTCTGAGCACTATGGGACTTAACTGCTGTGGTCATCAGTCCCCTAGAACTTAGAACTATTTAAACCTAACTAACCTAAGGATATCACACACATCCATGCCCGAGGCAGGATTCGAACCTGCGACCGTAGCGGTCACGCGGTTCCAGACTGTACCGTTTATACATATGTGACAGTACAGTGTATAGGTGTATGGTGCTCCTGTGTAGCTCAGTGAAGTTTGAATACATTATAATGTAGAGCAAAATAAAAGACACATTTTTTAATATGTGCCCATTCTGCCGTTAAGGGGGCAAAACACTCCCTTGAAAGAAATTCTATTTAATATTTCTCAATGAATACCCTCGGAAAGGTAACAAAAACATGAAAAAATCCAAATAAAAGTTCTATGATTTTTAAAGTACGCTACAACAGCGAACCCAGATCTGTCGAGAAAGACACTGTTTTCGAAATACTCTCCTTCACTATTTTGTTTTTCTTTTGACATTTGACTAATAGCAAAACGTATAGTATCGTTAAACCAAGTTCAGTCGTATGTGGTGAAATGGAATTCCGAAGACGCGTCTGTCAGATATAAACTAGTAATATCTCTGCATTTCTGTACACGCATCCACCATGTGTCTGCTTCAATGCCAGTTATCATGTTTGGTTGTTTAATAATCCTTTCCCAGATGCTCAGCAAGTCTACATTGCACGCGCAAACGACGATCACTTGCGTGCAGGAAGAATCTGCTGAAGACCACGGCGTGCCATTCCATCTTCCAAGCGATCATCTGCCAGCACTAGTTGATGCGTGGACAACGATGCTGTGGCGTGAGTGAAAGATGGGCCAGAGGTGTCCGTGCCCGTAGTGCCACTGCTAGTAACCGCTTTGCAACAGTTCGTATTGTTGTCTTTCCAGATGTACTATTTTTTCTGGGACTGTATAGCCTCATTCAGTTTCTAGACGGTTCACCGCCTCCGGTTTCTAGGGGAGTTTAGTAAGACAGTGATCAAACATGCAAATAGAGCGATCGAAATAAGGTAACGTCCGGTAGGTATGCAACACACCTAACGTGCAGGTAACGTGGTTGTGATTTTATCTCACCAAAGCTACTAGGAAAACTACCGTAGTCTACGCTTATTTACGATAGTCTACGGTAGATTTACAACTCTAGTGCTTATGCTTTTACAGCGCTTCTGTCTCGTGCCCATCTTTGGAGTGATCGTGGCAGGTGAGAGAGAGGGTGTCCGAGATTGCGACATGCGAGCCCAAGGATGACGTTGGGCACTTTTGCATCATTACAGAGGATATTAGTAGGCACCTTTGAGCCATATTTCAAACTCTTACATCACATTTGGAAAATACACTCCTGGAAATGGAAAAAAGAACACATTGACACCGGTGTGTCAGACCCACCATACTTGCTCCAGACACTGCGAGAGGGCTGTACAAGCAATGATCACACGCACGGCACAGCGGACACACCAGGAACCGCGGTGTTGGCCGTCGAATGGCGCTATCTGCGCAGCATTTGTGCACCGCCGCCGTCAGTGTCAGCTAGTTTGCCGTGGCATACGGAGCTCCATCGCAGTCTTTAACACTGGTAGCATGCCGCGACAGCGTGGACGTGAACCGTATGTGCAGTTGACGGACTTTGAGCGAGGGCGTATAGTGGGCATGCGGGAGGCCGGGTGGACGTACCGCCGAATTGCTCAACACGTGGGGCGTGAGGTCTCCACAGTACATCGATGTTGTCGCCAGTGGTCGGCGGAAGGTGCACGTGCCCGTCGACCTGGGACCGGACCGCAGCGACGCACGGATGCACGCCAAGACCGTAGGATCCTACGCAGTGCCGTAGGGGACCGCACCGCCACTTCCCAGCAAATTAGGGACACTGTTGCTCCTGGGGTATCGGCGAGGACCATTCGCAACCGTCTCCATGAAGCTGGGCTACGGTCCCGCACACCGTTAGGCCGTCTTCCGCTCACGCCCCAACATCGTGCAGCCCGCCTCCAGTGGTGTCGCGACAGGCGTGAATGGAGGGACGAATGGAGACGTGTCGTCTTCAGCGATGAGAGTCGCTTCTGCATTGGTGCCAATGATGGTCGTATGCGTGTTTGGCGCCGTGCAGGTGAGCGCCACAATCAGGACTGCATACGACCGAGGCACACAGGGCCAACACCCGGCATCATGGTGTGGGGAGCGATCTCCTACACTGGCCGTACACCACTGGTGATCGTCGAGGGGACACTGAATAGTGCACGGTACATCCAAACCGTCATCGAACCCATCGTTCTACCATTCCTAGACCGGCAAGGGAACTTGCTGTTCCAACAGGACAATGCACGTCCGCATGTATCCCGTGCCACCCAACGTGCTCTAGAAGGTGTAAGTCAACTACCCTGGCCAGCAAGATCTCCGGATCTGTCCCCCATTGAGCATGTTTGGGACTGGATGAAGCGTCGTCTCACGCGGTCTGCACGTCCAGCACGAACGCTAGTCCAACTGAGGCGCCAGGTGGAAATGGCATGGCAAGCCGTTCCACAGGACTACATCCAGCATCTCTACGATCGTCTCCATGGGAGAATAGCAGCCTGCATTGCTGCAAAAGGTGGATATACACTGTACTAGTGCCGACATTGTGCATGCTCTGTTGCCTGTGTCTATGTGCCTGTGGTTCTGTCAGTGTGATCATGTGATGTATCTGACCCCAGGAATGTGTCAATAAAGTTTCCCCTTCCTGGGACAATGAATTCACGGTGTTCTTATTTCAATTTCCAGGAGTTTATTATGGGATTTCGAAAAAGTGGCCTTTTAAATTGTGTTGCACAGTGTAGTTTTTCTCGTTCATATTACCATTTTTTGATCAGTCATGTTATAGTAATATGTCAGAGTACAAAATGCAGATGGACTGAGTACCTGTATAACTCGCACATGACCACATAAGAGACAGCTTCAATAAAATACTGCCTATGCCAACGTCATAAAAGGCTGTTTAATAAAATTGCTTTCAAGTGTAAATATTTTATACTTGACTGCAATTGTATAAAGCGTTGTTTAGGATCAACCTTTTATGACGTTTGTCACTGAAATTGTCTCTTATATGAGCATGTATCAGTTATACACACGTTGCGGTCCGTCAGTATCTTATATACTGATATAATACTTTACCATGATTCATGTGAAGATAGTTGTATGAAGAACAGAAACTAGTTATCAGATTTTAAGATCGTATCTTACTTGTATTCTAGACAATTTTAAAAATTTTGTCGTAAAATTGTAAATACAGGGTGTTTCAAAAATGACCGGTATATTTGAAACGGCAATAAAAACTAAACGAGCAGCGATAGAAATACACCGTTTGTTGCAATATGCTTGGGACAACAGTACATTTTCAGGCGGACAAACTTTCGAAATTACAGTAGTTCCAATTTTCAACAACAGATGGCGCTGCAAGTGATGTGAAAGATACAGAAGACAACGCAGTCTGTGGGTGCGCCATTCTGTACGTCGTCTTTCTGCTGTAAGCGTGTGCTGTTCACAACGTGCAAGTGTGCTGTAGACAACATGGTTTATTCCTCAGAACAGAGGATTTTTCTGGTGTTGGAATTCCACCACCTAGAACACAGTGTTGTTGCAACAAGATGAAGTTTTCAACGGAGGTTCAATTTAACCAAAGGACCGAAAGCGATACAATAAAGGATCTGTTTGAAAAATTTCAACGGACTGGGAACGTGACGGATGAACGTGCTGGAAAGGTAGGGCGACCGTGTACGGCAACCACAGAGGGCAACGCGCAGCTAGTGCAGCAGGTGATCCAACAGTGGCCTCGGGTTTCCGTCCGCCGTGTTGCAGCTGCGGTCCAAATGACGCCAAAGTCCACGTATCGTCTCATGTGCCAGAGTTTACACCTCTATCCATACAAAATTCAAACGCGGCAACCCCTCAGCGCCGCTACCATTGCTGCACGTGAGACATTCGCTAACGATATAGTGCACAGGATTGATGACGGCGATATGCATGTGGGCAGCATTTGGTTTACTGACGAAGCTTATTTTTACCTGGACGGCTTCGTCAATAAACAGAACTGGCGCATATGGGGAACCGAAAAGCCCCATGTTGCAGTCCCATCGTCCCTGCATCCTCAAAAAGTACTGGTCTGGGCCGCCATTTCTTCCAAAGGAATCATTGGCCCATTTTTCAGATCCGAAACGATTACTGCATCACGCTATCTGGACATTCTTCGTGAATTTGTGGCGGTACAAACTGCCTTAGACGACACTGCGAACACCTCGTGGTTTATGCAAGATGGTGCCCGGCCACATCGCACGGCCGACGTCTTTAATTTCCTGAATGAATATTTCGATGATCGTGTGATTGCTTTGGGCTACCCGAAACACACAGGAGGCGGCGTGGATTGGCCTCCCTATTCGCCAGACATGAACCCCTGTGACTTCTTTCTGTGGGGACACTTGAAAGACCAGGTGTACCGCCAGAATCCAGAAACAATTGAACAGCTGAAGCAGTACATCTCATCTGCATGTGAAGCCATTCCGCCAGACACGTTGTCAAAGGTTTCGGGTAATTTCATTCAGAGACTACGCCATATTATTGCTACGCATGGTGGATATGTGGAAAATATCGTACTATATAGTTTCCCAGACCGCAACGCCATCTGTTGTTGACAATTGTAACTACTGTAATTTCGAAAGTTTGTCTACCTGAAAATGTACTGTTGTCCCAAGCATATTACAACAAACGGTGTATTTCTATGGCTGCTCGTTTAGTTTTTATTGCCGTTTCAAATATACCGGTCATTTTTGAAACACCCTGTAGCTTCTATTAATCAAACCTACTTGTGCTTTTGGAGAAGAACTGTTTATACGTTATGGGATCGCGAAGTATTTAGGAGTCTCTCACGTTGAGTATAGCTGAAAATCATATGCAGCTTGTAAGATGTCGGATAATTAAACATTCACTTCTGCAACTTCCGTTTATTGACATACCGTACAGATTCGATGGTGGTCAGATAGCATGGACCCAAAATAGTCGCGTGAGTTATGAGTGTGGCTAACCTACGTACTTCACAAGCTAATGTTATATCAGAAGGCTAAACGAGTAGATATTATGGAAATAGCAGCTAAACGTCGTAAAACTGCTAGATTTACAGGTATTTATAATTTGAAAACTCCTCACAATTTGTCACCTTTATGATATTCGAGTTGTTCTATAATTTTAGCTTAGATGTTTGTAAACAGTGAATTTTAGGAGAAGAGAGTGTAGTTGTAATACAGTAAAAGAAAATTGAGCGTTATTGTTTCTCTTTTCATTGACTGCACTGTCAGTAGGCGTCCGCGCAACAGTTCAGTAAGGCAAGAATGACAGTTTGTCATTTATTTGAACACCTGAAGAAAATCGAAGACCTTAATTATGTTTTGCAGCAATGGGATCTGGCTCCCGCACTTCCGAGTTCGACTTTGTACGTGAGGCACCGCATTGTTCATTTTAACTGTATAAAACTAATCAGAGCATCTTTACAAAAAATCAGAATTGGAGTACACCATACCTACGTTATTCGGGCGTTCGATCTCGTTATCAAGAAACAATACGTGGTGTATAGGTCTCGCAGTGGCCTCCCCAGTCAACAACACCGACTGATGATCGTTACCAGCAAAGTGCGGCTTGTGTTTACCCCGAAGAGAACGATACAAATGTGCGTGGTGTCTTTTTGAGGCCATTGCGAGGGCAGTGTCCACAACAAAGGCTTTTACATTGAAGATCCATATGTCACGGTTGAAACCACAGTCCGTGACAGAGTCCATGGCCTCTGGGCAGAGGATGCGCAGTAAACAGCTACGCAACTTGCCTAACAGCACTTGATCTATTTCCGCATTCCGTACTGTGTAAACTTCCGTTATATTTCAGCGTTCTGTCATGTTTTTCATGGGCGAAATTACGATTGATTGATTTCTGTGTGGAGACCTTCACTGCAGCGGCGTTGTGTATGATTTCAGCGGGTGAATGTGCTTGTCAAGAAGCGGCATGGTGTCGTTCCCAGTTGCACAAGCGAAGTTAACGGCTTCGCGGCAAGTTCTTCATATCTGGAGAAATGCTGCTGCAATTAGTTGTATGATGGATCCCTCCCGATCAGCACAGAGAACAAAGCAAATAAATTACCGACGTTTCGGCCGACTTGCTGCGGTCCTCTTCAGGACAGTTAACCATCACGAAGAGAACCGCAGCAAGTCGGCCGAAACGTCCACAGTTGAAGGATTCTTTAAAAAAGTAACTCTTTTCAATTTTCTTTTTTCGTTTTCGTCACACCCTGAATAGAAAATGTGGATGTTGCTAATAGCAAATCTCCGAAAGTTTTTGATCGATTGCTTTAAAATTTTGACACAACATTCTATCAGTATATGCGCGTGTTTTTAATTACCTGTTTTTAAGATACGTAATATAGTTTTATTTATTTTTATAAATTTGATAATGGGGAAACGTTATTACCAATAATCTTAGGTATCTAAAAACATGCATATATTAAAATGCAAACGTAGTGTCAAAATTTCAAAGCAGTCAGTCAAGAACTTTCGGAGATTTTGAACAAACGAACATATTCATTTTTATTTATATACACTCCTGGAAATTGAAATAAGAACACCGTGAATTCATTGTCCCAGGAAGGGGAAACTTTATTGACACATTCCTGGGGTCAGATACATCACATGATCGCACTGACAGAACCACAGGCACATAGACACAGGCAACAGAGCATGCACAATGTCGGCACTAGTACAGTGTATATCCACCTTTGGCAGCAATGCAGGCTGCTATTCTCCCATGGTGACGATCGTAGAGATGCTGGATGTAGTTCTGTGGAACGGCTTGCCATGCCATTTCCACCTGGCGCCTCAGTTGGACCAGCGTTCGTGCTGGACGTGCAGACCGCGTGAGACGACGCTTCATCCAGTCCCGAACATGCTCAATGGGGGACAGATCCGGAGATCTTGCTGGCCAGGGTAGTTGACTTACACCTTCTAGAGCACGTTGGGTGGCACGGGATACATGCGGACGTGCATTGTCCTGTTGGAACAGCAAGTTCCCTTGCCGGTCTAGGAATGGTAGAACGATGGGTTCGATGACGGTTTGGATGTACCGTGCACTATTCAGTGTCCCCTCGACGATCACCAGTGGTGTACGGCCAGTGTAGGAGATCGCTCCCCACACCATGATGCCGGGTGTTGGCCCTGTGTGCCTCGGTCGTATGCAGTCCTGACTGTGGCGCTCACCTGCACGGCGCCAAACACGCATACGACCATCATTGGCACCAAGGCAGAAGCGACTCTCATCACTGAAGACGACACGTCTCCATTCGTCCCTCCATTCACGCCTGTCGCGACACCACTGGAGGCGGGCTGCACGATGTTGGGGCGTGAGCGGAAGACGGCCTAACGGTGTGCGGGACCGTAGCCCAGCTTCATGGAGACGGTTGCGAATGGTCCTCGCCGATACCCCAGGAGCAACAGTGTCCCTAATTTGTTGGGAAGTGGCGGTGCGGTCCCCTACGGCACTGCGTAGGATCCTACGGTCTTGGCGTGCATCCGTGCGTCGCTGCGGTCCGGTCCCAGGTCGACGGGCACGTGCACCTTCCGCCGACCACTGGCGACAACATCGATGTACTGTGGAGACCTCACGCCCCACGTGTTGAGCAATTCGGCGGTACGTCCACCCGGCCTCCCGCATTCCCACTATACGCCCTCGCTCAAAGTCCGTCAACTGCACATACGGTTCACGTCCACGCTGTCGCGGCATGCTACCAGTGTTAAAGACTGCGATGGAGCTCCGTATGCCACGGCAAACTGGCTGACACTGACGGCGGCGGTGCACAAATGCTGCGCAGCTAGCGCCATTCGACGGCCAACACCGCGGTTCCTGGTGTGTCCGCTGTGCCGTGCGTGTGATCATTGCTTGTACAGCCCTCTCGCAGTGTCCGGAGCAAGTATGGTGGGTCTGACACACCTGTGTCAATGTGTTCTTTTTTCCATTTCCAGGAGTGTAGATGATACGTTCCAGTATATGACTGTCTCTGACTGCACAAACCAACAGATGATAACGTCATGGTAGATTCCACCAACGAGTGACAGACTGTCATCTTCCGATTTTCCAGTTATTTTTACTTTACCTCTATGGAGGAACCCCCTTCCCATCAAACATCGGTGACCCAAAGCGAAGAAAGACGTCTGAGCCAGTCTGCTTGCAACCTACGTAAACTTCGTTCCCTGTGCAGTCGTATCAAGGCCGATTTTTTGTGCTTCAGAAGCAGAGGTGGGTAACCAGCCTATACAGTTGGTCTAAACAAACATGGAAAACCGCCCAAAATGACACCCAGTATGTTCTGTTTAAATAACAGTCATTAATCCGCACATCCAATCCGAGTCTCACTCAGCTCCCTGCCAAGCAAACCAGTTGAACGACCAGGCTAAAAAAGTGTCTCAGCTAGCAAGCGAAACTCCCCAACGCAGCAGCTCAGATTTAGTGGCAAGAGGGCCCAGTGTACAGCCTGTCAAAACCTGAACACAGATCAAGCATGCAAACAGGAAGAAGGTGTACTGGACTGTGAAAAAAAAGTAATAATACTGAATGGTCCCTGCTTAAGAGTGCGGAGAAGACGAGCGATGACTTCGTGGTTAAGTGGTCTCGTTTTGGTCTACAAAGCGGGCGAGCCATGTTTAAAACTCCCTTGTTGCTGTTGTTGTTGTGGTCTTCAGTCCTGAGACTGGTTTGATGCAGCTCTCCATGCTACTCTATCCTGTGCAAGCGTCTTCATCTCCCAGTACTTACTGCAACCTACATCCTTCTGAATCTGCTTAGTGTATTCATCTCTTGGTCTCCCTCTACGATTTTTACCCTCTACGCTGCCCTCCAATGCTAAATTTGTGATCCCTTGATGCCTCAGAACATGTCCTACCAACCGGTGCCTTCTTCTTGTCAAGTTGTGCCACAAACTCCTCCCCAATTCTATTCAATACCTCCTCATTAGTTATGTGATCTACCCATCTAATCCCCAGCATTCTTCTGTAGCACCACATTCCGAAAGCTTCTATTCTCTTCTTGTCCAAACTATTTATCGTCCATGTTTCACTTCCATACATGGCTACACTCCATACAAATACTTTCAGAAACGACCTCCTGACACTTAAATCTATACTCAATGTTAACAAATTTCTCTTCTTCAGAAACACTTTCATTGCCATTGCCAGTCTACATTTTATATCCTCTCTCTTCGACCATCATCAGTTATTTTGCTCCCCAAATAGCAAAACTCCTTTACTACTTTAAGTGTCTCATTTCCTAATCTAATCCCCTTAGCATCATCCGACTTAATTCGACTACATTCCATTATCATCGTTTTGCTTTTGTTGATGTTCATCTTATATCTTTCTTTCAAGATACTCTCCATTCAGTTCAACTGCTTTTCCAAGTCCTTTGCTGTCTCTGACAGAATTACAATGTCATCGGCGAACCTCAAAGTTTCTATTTCTTCTCCATGGATTTTAATACCTACTCCGAATTTTTCTTTTGTTTCCTTTACTGCTTGCTCAATATACAGATTGAATAACATCGGGGAGAGGCTACAACCCTGTCTCACTCCCTTCCCAACCGCTGCTTCCCTTTTCGTGCCCCTCGACTCTTATAACTGCCATCTGGTTTCTGTAAAAATTGTAAATAGCCTTTCGCTCCCTGTATTTTACCCCTGCCACCTTTAGAATTTGAAAGAGAGTATTCCAGTCAACGTTGTCAAAAGCTTTCTCTAAGTCTACAAATGCTAGAAACGTAGGTTTGTCTTTCCTTAATCTTTCTTCTAAGATAAGTCGTAAGGTCAGTATTGCCTCACGTGTTCCAACATTTCTACGGAATCCAAACTGATCTTCCCTGAGGTCGGCTTCTACCAGTTTTTCCATTCGTCTGTAAAGAATTCACATCAGTATTTTGCAGCTGTGACTTATGAAACCGATAGTTCGGAAATTTTCACATCTGTTAACACCTGCTTTCTTTGGGATTGGAATTATTATATTCTTCTTGAAGTCTGAGGGTATTTCACCTGTCTCATACATCTTGCTCACCAGACGGTAGACTTTTGTCAGGACTGGCTCTGCCAAGGCCGTCAGTAGTTCCAATGGAATGTGGTCTACTCCCGGGGCCTTGTTTCAACTCAGGTCTTTCAGTGCTCTGTCAATCTCTTCACGCAGTTTCGTATCTCCCATTTCATCTTCATCTACATCCTCTTCCGTTTCCACAATATTGTCCTCAAGTACATCGCCCTTGTATAGACTCTCCCTTGTGTTTTTTAAATTTTTTTTTCGCTATTCGCTATATTCAAATTTGTGGTCTGCGACGTGGTGTAACGTCCGTTTACAACAGAGAGGTGTAAGGAAGGGACCTATAATGAAAGATGGTTCTGCACAACTACTCTAATAGCAGGCGAAAGGAAATGGCTTTTGAATGGGAAACGCAAACCTTTGATGCAAGGCGACAAATCAACCGAATCCTCCGCCGGAAAACGTCTTTTGTACGCGGAACTAGTAACAGTACGTGTGTCATGCGATAGGACATAATTTGTACTCCTGGTGAGTGGGTGATATATGTCTACTTGCCCGATTTAAGCGTTCGTATGGGTGTGAATATGATCACTCCCAAGGAAATGATGAAAACATAATAGATTGTCGCATAAGCTGCAACAAATGAACGCGACAGTTTCACAATCACACAGTTTCTCTGTGTTCTGTCAAAACATAAGTTTTTCACGGTTTTGATGTTGCTTTCCGTTTTGACAGTTTTACTTGAATTCCGTTGTTGTGGCGTAGTTCACATACGTTTCTTACCACATAACTTATATTCTATAACCAATGTATAGTATGACAACACTCAAGACAACAGAAAGAGAACAAACATTTCAATGATCGGCCGGCTCGCACGCTTCACAGTCCAGTACCTCGACCACTTAACCAAGACGTCATGGCTATTAAAAACTACTCAGTGTTGTACTTGTTAAACTTCAACCGTTCACTGTTTCTATTTTTCTTTCTTTTCACGGTTCAGTACACCTTCCTCCTTGACCTGTGTTCAGTTTTTGACTGGTTATCCACTGTGCCGTCTTACCACTAAATCTGAAGGGGGTACGATGGGCAGGTTCCCTTGTAAGAGTCGTCACGCGCTTTGTGGCCGATATTTGCGATTTCGTTTTTGCAGTGTGTAGATGGCGTCGGCCAAAATAAATACTGCTCAATCTGAATTTTGTGCTCTGTCCAGTGTCAACAGAAAATATAGGTTCACAACAATTCCATATTTCATTCTTTTAATTTTTACCGCTGTGCAACAACGCTACTCAGTCGCTGATAAGAGTACTGATTTTTCTTAGTGTTTTCTTGTCCCTATAAACGAATATTCTTATAAAAAGTTAGAAATAGCTTAATTTGAGATCGCTGTATGGAATAAGTCCATAAAGTTACACTTTAGAGAACATTTTTTTAAACGAGAAGCAAACTATCATTTTTCGTTTACGCTGGACATTACGTGAAACCCATGAGCACTATTTGTAAGCCAAATGACATTGTAAGTATCTAGTAAGACAGCAGATAAAATGCGCTTGACGGAGGACTAAATTAGCGTTTAACGTCCCGTGGACAACAAGGTCATTAGAGATGAAACATGAACTCGGATTAGGGAGAGATTGGGAACGAAATCGATCGTGTCCTTTCAGTGAAACCATCCCGGCATCTGCCTGAAGCGATTTAGGGAAATCACGTAAAACCTAAATCAGGACGGGTGGAGGCCGGTTTGAACCATCGTCCTCCCGAATGAGAGTCCTGTATGCTAACCATTGCGCCACCTCGCTCGGTGCGCTTGTCGAGTTTTGCGTAAGGAAATCGGTATGTGCATAGGGCGTCTGATATCTAACAACGGAAAACAATTCTGATGAAAGTATACGATAATAGAAGGAAAACTTTCTAATTTACATGTGTCTACAAATCTGCCATTTTTGAGATAACTGTGGAAGTGTCGTTACGAACTTCCTCTGACTTCAATTGTATTTGAAATTTTAACTACGTGTTGCACTGCAGCAGACCCACTATATTTTGCGGTTGCTTACAGACAGATCTGAAGTATCAATTTCCATCTACATTCTCATCTGCTGTGGAAATGCACACACAAACACATGTTTTTGCAGAGCTTTACTCACAAGCCATACTTTTTTACTTTATAGAGCACAGTATTTATGCAACTACTGAGTACTGTGTGTCTAATCCCTGTTGATATTCGCTTGTTTCTGTATTAGTTTGGTACCATGTTTATACTCTCCCTATGCGCTCTCGCTCGCACGTATATGCGTGTGTGTATATTTGTACGTGTGTGTGTGTGCGTGCGTGCACCTCTGTGTGTATACCGATCAGCCACAACATTATGACCGCCTACTTAATAGCCGGTATGTTCATCTTTGGCACATATAACAGCAGCGACGCCACGTGGCGTGGAAGCAATGAGGTCTTGTTAGGTTACTGGAAGGAGTTGACACCACATCTGCAGGCACAAGTCACCTAATTCCCGCAAAACGCGGGTAGGGGGCAATAAGCTCTGACGCCACGTTCAATTGCATCCTAGTTGTGTTCAGTCGGGTTCAGATCTGGCGAGTTGCGAGGCCGGCACGTCAACTGGAACTCTCCACTATGTTCTTCGAACCACCACGCTCCTGGATTTGTGACGAGGCGCATTATCTTCTCGAAAAAGCCATTGCTGTCAGGAAACATAATCGTCAAGAAGGAGTGTACCTGGTCTGCAACCAGTGTACGTTAGTCCGTGGCCATCATGGTGGCTTGCACGAGCTCCACTAGATTCATGGATGCCCGCACGAATGTTCCCCATAGCATACAATGGAGCAGCCGCCAGCTAATGTCCGTTCTGCAGTACAGGTGTCAAGGAGCTATTACCTTGGAAGACGACGGATTCGTGCCCTCTCATCGACGTGATGAAGAAGATATCGGGATTCATCAGACCATGAAACACTCTACCACTGCGCTAACGTCCAGTGCCGATGGTCACGTGGCTATTTGAGTCGTAGTTGCATATGTCGTTACGTTATCATTGACACATGCATGTATCGGCGGCTGCGGAGGCCTATCGTTAGCAGCGTTCGGTGCACAGTGTGTTCAGACACACTTGTACTCCCGTAGCATTAAATTCTGATGTTAGTTCTGCCACAGTTCGCCGACTGTCCTGTCTTACCAGTCTGCCCAGCCAACGACGTCCGACATCTGTAATGAGGGGTAGCCACCCAATCTCACAATGTCTGGACGTGGTTCCAACATGGTTTCGTCACGTATTGTAGACTCTCACCATGGCACTCCTCGAATACCCGACAAGGCCAGCCGGTACGGCTGAGCGGTTCTACGCGCTACAGTCTGGAACCGCGCGACCGCTACGGTCGCAGGTTCGAATCGTGCCTCGGGCATGGATGTGTGTGATGTCCTTAGGTTAGGTTTAAGTAGTTCTAAGTTCTAGTGGACTGATGACCTCAGATGTTTTTGAACCACCCGACAAGCCTTGCAGTTTCCCAAACGCCAGTGCCGAGCCTCCCGGCATCGCACTCTGCCCTCGGTCAAACTCAGATAGATCGCGCGCTTTCCCCATTCTACACACGGACAGCACGCTTACTGATACTGCACGCACCGTGCGTGTGTCTGACTAGCAGGTTTCTTGACTAGGTGACGCTGCTATCGCCTGGACGAGTTTATATCAATAATATGTCGGTGGTCATAATGATCTGGTAGATCAGTGTGTGTGTACATTAAATAGTGTGCCACTGCGTAGTGTATTGTAGTCCTTTTCAATCTGTTTCCCTTTTGCTTACGCCTTCTGTATTTGAAAGATCCCCTCTGTTATAAATTTATAGCATGGCTTGTGGATTTATTTTAATATTGTTTGTCAGGTCATTAAGCAAGGGTCCCAACATACTGTCCTGGGACATGCTTGAAATTAGTTCTACGGGGTGGGCGAGAAATCGCCGTAGCATCAGTACGGAATGCTAATTGGTTTGGTTTGTTTCAGCGCAAGTAATTATTTACGTATTAAGTGTCCAATATATCGGTATGTTTCCCATGACGCAGTAAAACATTTCCATACGACTCCGTGTTCTTCATCTCATACTTTTGAACATGTGCAGTTTTATAGTGCGAAATGCATCTACAACGGCATTGCGCAGTTCTTCGTTGGCAGGTGTTAAGGGGCTATTCCCCCGGAAGGCGACAGATTCACAGAAGTACGTGCAGATAGATGCACCTTAGTGACTTCGGCTAACGAGTTGTCGGGTACGGTGAGGTCAGTACTTCTTGATGGCCATTTCAAGGGAGCTGGTGTTCCTGATCAATCACCACCTATCCACCGCCCTGGAAAGTGTTCATTTAAGAACTCACTCCCTGCAAGACCCTAGTGAGGAGGCGCTCCATCTTGTTGCAGGCATACGCATCCTGTGAGGCCCCTTTCCTCAAGCAGAGCTGTTAATCATGTGTGTAACTCGTGTAAATAATGTATGCCCTTCAAAAAAGCGTGGTCGAAGCAGATGTGATGTCATCGTTGTCCATATCACTAAGTGAGGCGGGTTCCTTTCTAACCTTAAGTGTAAAGAGGATTCTCTCTGGCCCAAAAGACAATATTTCTAGCACGTGAGCTGCGATAAATGACACAGTCATCTGAAAACGTAACCTTGGCACTATCCACTGCATTCGTAAATGAGTTAACAAAGCATGGTATGCTGAAACGCGCTCATTCTGGTCCGTATCCGATAACTCGTTTTTACGCTGGTCGGTCGAAAAGGTCTGACCTAAAGGTTTTGTTTCGTGTGATCTCGCACTGTTGTTCTCGGTAGAGCGAGTCCCGAAGCACGTTTGCGTGCCGACTTCATAGGAGATCGTTCAACCGAAGCATGAACATGTCTCTTCTCGTGTCTTCTTCCTTCCACCCCACAGCCTGTCTTTAACACTGCCAAACGCAAAAGCACGTCTTATCCAAAACAGAAGTGTTGGGTTTCGCGGTAGAGTATTATTAAATCTTTCCTCACATAGTCTCATTGTCGGTGCTGTGTGTTATCGTTCGTACAGTCTCACACTTGTCATTAAGCGTTCCAAAATATTGTAGCTATGACCGCTTAAATCTGCTACGGCTACAAATTAAAGCTTGACTGTGACTGCCGAAACGTGTAAACATGAATTGCAACAATTAATTCCAACAACTGATAAGATGTAAAATAGTTACCAACCTATGCAGTAACAACTGATACCAAATAGAGGTTACAGGGGTACAGGGATTCTCGCCACCCTATACATCTGTCGATGACCAAAGTAACGTGCTGGATCCTCACTACCACGAATCGATAATCCGGTCCCGAATATTACCGTTTCAGCTGCTGAATGATAATGCAGACGTTCGCAGCTCTGCTGAAAGCTTACGTAATTTCTAGAAAGCCTGTTCTATCTAACATGTTGTGCGAATGGGAGGAAAAGGGAACTTAGACGAGACGTGCAGCGGTCAGAGCAGTTTCGTCGGCGGGCCGCGGCTTCGCCGGTGATGGATGGCCGCCGTGTGCTCCCCTGAGGCCGATCGCCGCATCCGGCCGTAATTGGTTCGTCGCGGCAGCAGACGTGCGCAGAGTTCTTCGGGCGCAGTGGCGTGGGACACCGCAGCTCTCCGGTCGCAGCGGTAAATGCAAGAATTCACATCCTTTTCGTCAAAAGTTGAAGAGGAAAGGAGGCACGGCTGCAAGAGATGAGGAGAATAGGGGTGGGCGTGGGGATGTCTTGACACCCCCAAAAGCGTTTTCGTAAAAGTGTTTGTCTCCAAATACTCAAAATGTGTGTGAATTACTAAGGGACCAAACTGCTGAGGTCATCGGTCCCTAGACTTACACACTACTTAATCTAACTTATGCTAAGAACAACACACACACCCATGCCGAGGGAGGACTCGAATCTCCGCCGGGACCAGCCGCATAGTCCACGACTGCAGCGCCTGAGGCCGCTCGGCTAATCCCGCGCGGCTGTTGGTGGACTCATCAGACAAACTCGAGGCACCGACAGTTCTGCAGTGATGGCCTATACACGCTCTCGTGAAACGGCCCCACTTACCTGTGTCACTGCGACATATCCGAATATTTTCGCTGTGACTTCATGAACCGCATTCCGATGAGTCACGTCGGTTGCCGTGCACCGTCGTCCACCCCAAACTCTGAACACACGTTGAGATTAGCACCAACGTTTCCTTCATTACGAGCACTAGTAACCCAGGGTCGCACATTACTGATGTCGATACAATCAGGACCGTGCACAGCTTTCATTCTTCTACGGATTCAAGTGAAGGTACATTTTCTGCGGTTCGAAACTCGTTCACAAAACGCTGTTTCTCAGGCATCGCAGTACTTATGTTACAGACGCTACAGTTCGAAGCCCTCTAGCGGCAGAGGGCTGTAACTTGCACCAGCGAAGCGAGGAAGATGACCGAGTAATATTTATGACATGTAATACGTGAACCGGTATTGAGAATACAATAAAAATGTGGAGGCATTAGTTTTCAGCACGTCCTCGTATAATCTGTGTTTAACTCAGGTCACTTGTTTGCTTGAGAGTCTCTCCATGTGTATGGCCGCTGTTCGGAGTGACACTTGTACGGAGATGGAATACGTCGAAATTTCTGCGGAGCCTAAGACTCTTCAGGAATTTATTTGCTTTCACATTATTTGGCTCCTCCAGCACACAACTAAACCGTCACATTCTAACCTAACCTAGACGTCGCCTCTGACGGAGAAACCAGCCTGAAAATAGTAAAGGGAACATAATTATCAAAAAAATGACCGGTTGCAGTTTTTTCAACTTTTGAACCTATATTAAAACTAATGCCTAGTAAGAAGTGTCGTAGACTACAGCGCGCTGTGCTATACTGCTAGACGGGAAAGAAATTCTTAGTGTGTCTGTATGCCACCTGCGAAAAGTCACTTATTCCAGCAAAAACTCCAGGCCCTGCAGAAGTCTCAGTCTACATTAACGTTCCAGACCGCCTTCTGGGACCACCAGCTTCGTTCTCTCCTCTATCTGTCTGGAGTGTCTACAATTTCCTTCACATTTCGTTACGGCCGAATTATTTTCTGTCTTTCTTATTTATTCAGTATTTTTAACGTTTAATGTTGTATTCAGAATGTAATATTACTAGGGGGGCGGGGGGCATTCGTTAGGAGCTCAAGAAATATGTCATCCTCTACGACAATCATACTGAAATACGCGGAAATAGATTGGCTACAGTTCAGGTGTCAGAATGCTTCAACCTCATCATGGTCGTCCTGGCAGAGAAACTAGACACAATTTTTCTTTTCCGTCAGTATCTTTCTACCTAGAGCTCGAGAAAAATGTTCCAGGTACCTAAACTCGCCATGTTGGCCTTTCTTCCCTCGGACTGACCTGCCATATTGGACAATGCAAAACGGCTCAGTAAACTAATGCATGACGGTCTTCATTGCAGACTTCAGACTAGTTATCAGTCAGGTTAAGGATGGACTGCTTGTGTTTCAGAACTACCAGATACTGTACACCACAGTTAAGCCCACCTTGTGACTGGAACATTCCGCACAAGCCCTGTCGATAGTCTCATTGGAGTAGGTATCCCACCTTCAAAACAGATAGTATAGGAGTGCGGACCTACACTCGTCAGGAGAGAGCCGGGCAGGATGCGGTTATGACGACGTAGTCCGCTGAGGACACAATCCTGGGACGTAACAATAGTCATCGAAAAGTCTTAATTGATTACGTGGAATATATTTCCTCTGGGCCATAACACCCTTGTTGCACGATGCTGCTGTAGAACCACAACGTGACTCGTGTAAAAACAGGAAGAACAGCACCGTTTATGGTAAGACATGTACTGGGAACACTTCTTCCTCGCGATGACTTACCCGCCTACTTCACAGATGATGATCCCATTTAGTGTATTCCTCGTCCTGTAATGCAAATAGATTGCTGTGGTACTACAATGCTCAAAGTATCAGATATATCAGATACAGTTCATGTAACGTAACTTTCCTGCAGACCCTCTAATATCCTACCGGTACAGTCATCTGACTATACAAAATCGTTATCACAGGAGACTCTGGCAATCAGCCCAGTCCAGATGTAAATTAATACTACGATGTTACGAATATCAGGAAAAATTTGGAAATTTGTGGTAAGATCTTATGGGACTTAAACTATCTTACGCTAAGGGCAACACACACACCTGTGCCCGGGGGAGGACTCGAACCTCCGACGGGGAGAGCCGCGAGGACCGTGACAAGGCGCCTCATACCGTTCGGCTAACCCACGCAGCCAAAATATCAGGAAACAAGTTAGTAGAGATTTGATCATCCTTAACCCTTGTAAACTCAAATTTATTACAATAAGTGGCATTTCAAAAATGGTACCCCTCTTATTAGATCCTGAGGCATTTAATACCCATAATTCTATCACATAAATCATTCAGATATACTTAACAAAACTAATTCTTTTGTGAATAATAGATTTTGAAAGAACATTTGAGCTCCCAAAGTTCTATCATTATTCGAACTATTGTTGCTCTGTGCCGGCTGGAGTGGCCGAGCGGTTCTAGGCCCTTCAGTCTGGAACCGCGCGACCGCTACGGTCGCAGGTTCGAATCCTGCCTCGGGCATGGATGTGTGTGATGTCTTTAGGTTAGTTAGGTTTAAGTAGTTCTAAGTTCTAGGGGACTGATGACCTCAGCTATTAAGTCCCATAGTGCTCAGAGCCATTTGAACCATTTTGTTGCTCTCTGACTGATTTTCCAAACAAGTATTAACAGTCGTTCGCTAAACGAATGCTTTTGCATCAACTAATTAAAGACTAAACAGTTAGAATAGCCGCGATTAACAGTGTCAAGCGCTCTATAGAAGCATCAAGATCGGTTCAAGTAAAGGTCGTCAGCATTGCTTTCAGCAACGAGACAGGATTAAAAATGTCACTTCCCTATACCACAAAACGCCGCGTAGCATTCTAACTATGTTCAGAAAGATTCAGAAGTCCGACTACTGGGAAACGTACATCGCTAACAATACAAATACTACCCCTTTCACCCATATGGCTCATAGCTAAATCTGCCAGTAATCTCCACTAAACGAATCAGAAATACAAAGTCAGTTGGTCAAAAGACACAGAAACATATCACATTTCAATATTCACGGAAAAAAATTGAATTTGTTAGCTTCAAGTATATCTCACGAAATTCCTTAAATAATTTACACTGGGGCTCCCTTATCCATGGCCGAGTAGGGCTGTCGGACTACCACGCTGCAATCGTTATGTAGATTTACAGAAAAATTCTTAACTCCTAGAAGAGTACTCAACTCGAACGCTGTCGACTACCGAGTACTTATCACTCCTTTCTTAGAGAAATTTGTCTCTAGCGGGGAAAACTGCCTTATTGATACCTAGCCCTAGCAGACATAGACTTTCTCAAAATGCCTTTTCAACAGCTACTCTGAATTTATTTTTAATTTATATAGACTGACTTCAAGTGCTTCATGAATTCAACACAAGTACTGTCTGTGTAACCTTTGTTAACGCCGTTAGAATGGTAATTTCATACAAATGCTAATAAAATTCTCAAAAAATTGCAACCACATGTCTGCAAACGTCTGCGTGCTGAGATTCAAGGGCAGCAGTAAATGACAAAATCCCTATGAAACTAGAATAAAGATAATACTGAAATAAAAACTAAACCATGTTGACAATAATGGAAATCTGTTCGAAAGCATACACAGGTGCACATTGCTGCAATCAAAATCTGCCCGGTTTACGAGTCAGGTTCCGTCGACGATGCACTGGAGCTAATCTTAATCATACACAGTCGAGTTACTGTCAGCATATTCCACAGACCATCCTGTGTAATTGATTCCTCTCACCTGGAATAAGATGTTGCCGAGGTAGACGTGACGATGTTGTGTGTTATCATCTCGAAAGACGAACCCACCAATGTCGGCCACAGAGCTGGACAACCAGTTGGGAGATACTTTCCAATATTACATAGTCCTCTCCTGCGACGCCGATGACATTTGTACACGATTGCACGTCCGCCCCCCTCCCCCCCCCCCTATCATCCCAAAACACGATGACCCCTCTCTCTGCTTAGCTTGTGGAGCAGCATTACCGAGATATGTATTGGTTCTCGGCCGCCTCCACACATTTCTACATAGATCGTTAGATGTCAAACAAATCGTATACTCGTCGCGTGAAGGTTCCATTCCTGGTGTAGGCAGTAACGGAGCATGACGGGCATGACAACAGGTAACGGTCTTATCTCAAGATGACGCTGACATCCGTCGGGCAATTAAATGAGGCATACTCAAGGTCAGGATATGCCTGATACTAGTCACGTGTCCCATTCTTTCCACCGGCCAAGCCTCTGAGGTAACTGTGTGTGGTACATTGAAAGTCAGGATGTAACTATATACATCGCCCATGCCTGTATGGCACTTACGTGACATACAAATGGCGGGAAGATGAAATTCACCCGCCCATTCGCTAGCGCTGAGACAGATAATGATGTATGACGATGTCGCCCCCTCCCTGCCGTCCCCTCCACCCTTCTTCATCAAGATAGAGACGAAGAATGCCAGGAAATCCTCTCCACCTGTCCCCCCTCATTATTATTATTATTATTATTATTATTATTATTATTATTATTATTAATATTGAGTGAGTTCCGTCATTTGTGCTCTGTGCACCATAGTGGGAAGACCATCAGCAACAGAGTTACTCTACTTTAAAAAGTGCCAGGAAATGTTACCACACTTTATGACGTAAGACATGATGAAATTCCAGTGTGTGACTTGGTTGCCGTTTAATCACTATAATTTAACGACGTCATGGCGTAGTCTGCAAAATAATGTGAAATATTAACGTAATTTGTGACATAAGATACTTTGACATTACAGTATGTGACTGAAACACGGCTGCATTACTGTAATTTATGATGTCATAGCATATTCTGTAAAATCACGGAAAATATGAACATAATATATGGCGTAAGATTCCTTGACATTACAGCGTATGTTCTGGGCACTGCTGAACTAATATCTATTAAATAACGATGTCATGACATTTTTTTCTGTAAACACCGCAAAATAACACCACTTCCCATTGCTACCCATAATTTGTTACAATTTTTGACAAATTTTACCCAAATACACACTTTCCAACGCCATCTGCCGAAGACGCACTTAAATACGAGATTTAGCAATTAGCACAATCCGATATTTAAACAAATACGCCGATATCACACATTAGATTATTAGTACATCATGATATTTTAACAGATGCGCCCATATTCCACGTTAAACACCTAGTCTGTGAGGAACTTGCCCCATCACTAAATTTATAGTGTAAACAACAACCCCCTCCCCCCACCCTAAAACAGCTGAGAATATAATAGACTGATAGACATCCAATTAAAGAGGGAGGTGGAGACCAACACGTATTCGTCTCTGTGTGAATTTGGCAATCGCAAGCCACTGTATGGTTGCTCGGGTGCTACTGCTGCTGCGACAGCCCAATGCTGCCAGACCGGCCGACCGCTTCGCCACAGACTGTAGGCTGAGGTTCTACCGTAGATGCTGGCTACGGCTACAGAATTCAACAAGCCTTAACCACTAGCAACGGCCAGAAACACCCCACGCATATGATCAGTGAGAGAGGGGTAGATGAAGATTAGTGTCTCTCTCTCTCTCTCTCTCTCTGTCACACAGGCAACGGCCAAAAAGCATTCCATGCACGTGTGATAAGACCAGCCTGCTATTTGAAAGAGCTAGAAGCGGAGAAGAATGGAACCAGTTTTAAAAATGATACAATTTTTTTATTATATTTTATAGCTCTAATTCCCAAGACTAAGTCCAGTGAGGAGTCGTTATTAAAATCATCACTACACAAGGGGCCAATCTTCCATCAGTGTGCTACTCCTTCGATATTTTCCTACAACTCATTCCTCAAGTATGAAATAGGTGGGTTCCTATGATTTCCGCATGACGAAGAAGGACTGCTATAGATTTTCTTCCCTTGTTGAAGACGAATTTATAAACCTTTGCAAGTTTGTTCTTGGATGCCGGAAACATTCTGACATCACTATACATTTACTTTACGTTGATTTCGTTAACACTCGCTGATTTGAATTTTATCCTCTCCACGGACCTGTAACTTTGTAACAACGTACTGTTCGGTGTGTGGTTGTGTCTCAACAATGAAACAGTGCTGGCAATATAGATGACTTGTTAGTTTTATTTTTGTGGCGACGCGATGCTGTTGGTAATAAATCATTAATAAAATTATGTGCTGCTGAATACGTCCGTGAGCTGGCAGATTTACCTGTACCGGCTTCTAGTTTAAGAACTTATTTTTAATCTGGCATGGATTTTTCCTGAATGTTTGCGGTTATGGTCTTCGTCGTATAATATCTTTCATTAGGAATCTTCTCTAATACACACATTGTAGTTTGTAAAGTCCGATGTATAGGCGTAGGCATTCGTCAGTGACCTATGTTTCCTACCACATCAGTCCTTGGAGTCTTTAGTAAATCCCACCGACTTGCAAGCAGCTTCATGGTATTTACAAGATTTTTCACATCAAGGATTGAACTTTTGTCTCACAATTTGTTAAACCTATACAGATAGTTGTACCGTAGGTGCAACCTCAACGGAGGGGTATCTGTTGAGAGCCCAGACAAACGTGTGGTTCCTGAAGAGGGGCAGCAGCCTTTTCAGTAGTTGTAAGGACAACAGTCTGGATGATTGTCTGATCTGGCCTTGTAACACTAACCAAAACGGCCTTGCTGTGCTTTTACTGCGAACGGCTGAAAGCAAGGGGAAACTACGGCCGTAATTTTTCCCGAGGGCATGCAGCTTTACTGTATGGTTATAAAGAAGAGAAATTTGTTAACATCGAGTATGGATTTAAGTGTCAGGAAGTCGTTTCTGAAAGTATTCGTATGGAGTGTAGCCATGTATGGAAGTGAAACATGGACGATAAATAGTTTGGCCAAGAAGAGAATAAAAGCTTTCGAAATGTGGTGCTACAGAAGAATGCTGAAGATTAGATGGGTAGATCACATAACTAATGAGGAAGTATTGAGTAGGATTAGGGAGAAGAGAAGTTTGTTGGACAACTTGACTAGAGGAAGGGATCGGTTGGTAGGACATGTGTTGAGGCAACAAGGGATCACCAATTTAGTATTGGAGGGCAGCGTGGAGAGTAAAAATCGTAGAGGGAGACCAAGAGATGAAGACACTAAGCAGATTCAGAAGGATGTAGGTTGCAGTAGGTACTGGGAGATGAAGAAGCTTGCACAGGATAGAGTAGCATGGAGAGCTGCATCAAACCAGTCTCTGGACTGAAGACCACAACAACAACAGACTACCTTCTGTAGGTGATTTCGTCAGCTGATCCTTGTCTATACGAACGACACACCTTTCCAGATGAACCAATCAATTTTTTTTTTATTTGTGCTGTATTTTTCTGTCACTGGTAGACTTGTGAGCCATACGACATTTTTTACAGGGCCAGAGTGCTGACATGCTCAACCATTTGAATGATACTGAATTTGGTTGGAATATCTCTATCGAACCACCTCTTTTCTACCTCGTCTTTTGGAACTGCGTTCTTTAGGTTACATACGGCTTTTCCTCCCTTTAGTTTCCACCCAACATCCCCATTTCAACATTTTCATTAAATGATATAGTGTGGGATGTCCACTTTCATTAGACCACAACAACTATCTTTTATCATTTGGTATTGATTTGGTAGAAGTAAATCTGTTGTTGCTTGAAACTTCCTGGCAGATTAAAAATGTGTGCCAGACCGAGACGCGAACTCTGGACCTTTGCCTTTCGCGGGCAAGTGCTCTACCATCTGAACTACCCAAGCACGACTCACGACCCGTCCTCACAGCTTCTATGAAGTTTGGAAGGTAGGAGATGAGGTTCTGGCGGGTCGTGAGTCGTGCTTGGGTAGCACAGATGGTAGAGCACTTGCCCGTGAAAAACAAAGGTCCCGATTTCGAGTCTCGGCCCGGCACAAAGTTTTAATCTGCCAGCGCACACTCCGCTACAGAGCAAAAATTTCATTCCTGTTGTTGCTTGTGTGACTCTGAAATGCTGTATGCTGTAACACACTTCTTAGGTAGTGGTGGCTTTTCTCTTAATCAGTGTTCAACAGACCTAACGATTGCATGTGACGCTGTTACGGGAAAAATGATGTCTACTAAATGGAAAAAATGACATCTACGATGCTTTTGTTGGGTACGCTACATGTCTGTCCTGGCCAGAAGAAGCCTGTATGGTCTTGTTTCACTCTCGCTGCTACGGCACGAGGCTGCACATAACAATGTTATCGGTCTGAAATCTGATATTCTTTGTGGTTTCTTTGTCTTGGGAACGAGTACGATTATTTGGGTTCTTTTTCAGAGTATTAGTGTCCTCAACGTTCCTCCCTCGCTACCTCCCTGAATTCTTTTCTGAAATTTGGTCTGAAAGTTTTATAAAATTGGCATGTAGTATCGTCTACTCTGAGATTCCTGTATTTTGGCATGATTTGCCTGTCTTCTATTTCTTCTTCGGATATTAGTTCTAACAAAGCAGTAATTCACTCAAGTGAGATCTACACGTACAATATTGTAACATCTGTACTGTTTTTTCTTTCATCAGATTTTGTGCTCCATACAGCTTCTGAAAATAATCTTTATCCCTTCTCGGCTAACATTGAATTCCCACGCGCAGACAGGGTGTTACCTATACTTATCTGTGTTTACATCCTTTTCGTTTTCTTGTGAGGTGGTAGATACTTCAGTTCTTATCTGATAGGTGCCTGTAATCCTTGCATATGATGATTCTGTTTGCTAGTTCCCTTTCCTGAAGCTCTAAAAGTATCTGTTTTGAATTTTTTAAGTCGCCTGTTCGATCTGCCCATTATCTACTTTCACTTGCTGTTCATGAATTAGGAGGAAGTAATATTCGATGTTCTTTCTCCTGTCATCATCTAGCGTGAAGGTGTTTTTTTATTTACTTACTGATGTGTTGGCAGAAGAGCCAACACCGTGTAGCTAGAGGAGGCCGAGATGCACGCTTTTAAGCTCACGCAGACTGGCGTGAGGTCTGGAACAATTAAAGGAGTTGAGTCTACTAAATAAAGTACGAAGCTCTTTGAATACTTAACTTTAATCCATAATTGGAGAACATCGCTCTTGTTGATAGATTAATAACAATCTCAATATAAACTGGTAATGGCGCCTTGCTAGGTCGTAGCAAATGATGTAGCTGAAGGCTATGCTAACTATCGTCTCGGCAAATGAGAGCGTATTTGTCAGTGTAGCATCGCTAGCAAAGTCTGCTGTACAGCTGGGGCGAGTGCTAGGACGTCTCTCTAGACCTGCCGTGTGGCGGCGCTCGGTCTCCAATCACTGACAGTGGCGACACGCGGGTCCGACGTATACTAATGGACCGCGGCCGATTTAAAGGCTACCACCTAGCAAGTGTGGTGTCTGGCGGTGACACCACACTTACTGGACAGAAGGCTTCATAAGCTTCGCCGGCCGCTGTGGACGAGCGGTTCTAGGCGCTTCAGTCCGGAACCGCGCTGCTGCTACGGTCGCAGGATGTGTGTGATGTCCTTAGGTTAGGTTATTAAGTCTAGGGGACCGATGACCTCAGATGTTCAGTCTCATAGTGCTTAGAGCCATTTGAACCATTTTTCATGAGCTTCAACTACGTCGTGAAAGAAACGTTTCCAGTTGACCTACGGCTGGTAATGAGCGTCACACTTTCACTTTACCTAGGATAGGTGGAGCATGTTACAGTTATCCTCTATTTGCTTATAGGTCACTCACCTGCCTTCGCCTAGCATTTTCCTCACAGCATCAACGTTTTCCTCCGTAACTGATGGTCGTGGCTTTCCCATCGTCCCAACGACTTCCAGAGTAAAATTTCCTCTTTGAAATTCTCTGTATCACTTTAATGCTCTAAGATGTGGACACACATCGCCGAGTGCAAGAGTCATTTCTTGAAAGATGTTTAGACAAAATTTCTAGTTGGTGTGATGAATGGCAGCTGCCTCTAAATGTAGAAAAGTGTGACTTAATGAGGATGAGTAGGAAAAACTAACCCGTGATGTTCGGACACAGCGTTAGTAGTGTCCTGTTTGACGCAATCACGTAGTTTATATATCTGGGGGCAACGTTGCAAAGCGATCTGATATGGAACGAGCATGTGAGAATTGTGGTAGGAGAGGTGAACGGTTGATTTTGGTTTATTGGGAGAATTTTAGGAAAGAGTGGTTCACCTGCAAAGGAGGCCGCATATAGGACGATAGTGCAAACTGCTCGAGTGTTATGATTCGTACCAGGTTGAACTAAAGGAAGACACTGAAGCAATTCAGAGGCCGGCTGTTAGATTTGTTAGTAGCAGGTTTGGACAACACGAAAATGCTACGGAGATGCTTCGGAAACGCAAATGGAAATCCCTGCAAGGAAGGTAACATTCTTTTCGAGGAACACTACTGAGAAAATTTAGAGAACCGGAATTTGAAGGTGACTGCAGATCGAACCTACTGCCGCCAACATACATTTCGCGTAAGGACCATGAAGATAAGATACGAGAAATACTGTTTGGTCGGATGGTATTCTATTTTTTGTATGAATTGATTTGAATATATTAGCATCAGTTGTGGTATTGTAATGAAGGTAACTAATTTTTTGATTTGTAATCTAGCACCTTAGCAGCTGAGCTGTAACTTCTGCACTTCTCTTATGGTGCATTTTATCGCTTCACATATTGGTGGTAGTCTAAGAGGATAATCTCTACAATGCAGTTATCAACATCAACCATATTTTTGCCGTATTTGCCATATTTATTCCATATTTTCCATACTTTTCACAATTTTTTGTATTTTCGGTGTTTTAATATTTTTATATATTTTCCATACTTTTATATAAGCCTGCTATGCGTAAATGCACAAGAAGGAGAGCTTCTGTGAAGTTTGGAAGGTAGGAGACGAGGTACTGGCGGAATTAAAGCTGTGAGGACAGGGCGTGAGTCGTGTTTGGGTAGCTCAGTTGGTAGAGCACATGCCCGCGAAGGGCAAAGGTCCCGAGTTCGAGTCTCGGTCCTGCACGCAGTTTTAATCTGCCCGGAAGTTTCATATCAGCGTACACTCCACTGTAGAGCGAAAATTTCAATCTAGCACAAAAATACATTGGATGGTTCAATTGGAAATGCACATTGTTTAGTGCAGCCAGGGATCAGCTGACGAAATCACCTACAGGAAGGAGCCTAGGCTTAACAGACTATGAGAGGAAATGTTCAGTCTTTCTCATGAAAACTCTAATAAAGACACTGAAACTACCTGCGAATCGCTAGGATTTACTAAAGACGGAGTAGTGGATTGCGGCAGAAAACAAAGCTTACAGACCGTTGCGAGCAACTACATATCGTACCTTAAAAGCTGCAACATATTTATTAGAGAAGATTCCTAAAGAAAGACAATAATCGGAAACACTCATCAGATTAAACACAAAGACTTAAACTGGATGACAGCATGGGTGAACCAATGAGCCCTTGGATGCGCTTCGAGGCATAAATGTCATCCACATCAACAAAATAGACGCAAACAACAATGTATATAGACTAGAAAGAGATTCTCGCATCCAACATAAAAGAAACTTTATGGTTTCCTTCAACAAAGGAGGAGAATCTCTAACGGTTCATCGCCGTCGTGCGGAAATCATAGGAGGCCACCAATTTCGTGGTTGTGGAATTAGTTTTAGGTAAATGACGAAGGAGTAGTACACTGGTGGACGATTTCCCCCTTATAATCTGATGATTTCAATAATGAGCTATTACTGGAAACATTATCCGGAATTAGAGGCCTAATATCAAATTTTTTATGTACTTGTTTAACGCTGGCTGCATTCTCCTCTGCTACTGGCTGCGTTTGATGGCATGATAGTAGTATCATAAGTGCTTAGGACGGTTTTCTGATTGTTGCCCGTGTGACAGAGAGAGAGAGAGAGAGAGAGAGAGAGAGGGGGAGAGAGAGAGGGAGGGAGAAAGAGAGAGATTACTCTTCATCTCTTTGCCAATAATCAAATGCGCGGAATGCTTCCTGCAGCTGCTACTGTTAAGGCCTGTTGGCTCCTGTCGGCAGCAGATACCTGCTTGGGCTGAGGTCGGAGTCCGCGGTGGTACTTCTCCATCCTTTAAACTGTGATGAGGGGATTGTCTGCCTGCAACTGGCAACTTCGGGCTACTGCAGCAGTTGTCCCTGACGGACCGCACTGAAATGTGCTAAGGCGAGATTCGCGTGGAGACGATTAAATATGGCTCTCCATCTCGCTTTCTTGTAGCTTATTTTTTTTAATAAAGTGCATGTATATCCTATTCTCATCCTACGGTGTTCGGGGATTGTGGTTATTGTTAACAATGTTTTCTTCCAACGTTATTTAGAAGAGTACTGTTAGGTTGGTGTATAAGTCCGTAGCGCTTTGTTTTGCTTGTTGGTATTCCAGTCGATAAGGATTAATTTATCTGGTAGGGTTCCTGAACTTAACTTAGGATCCACTTAGCAACTAATAAATACACGAAATCCTCCGTTGCCAAATTTACCTTTATTGTAATTTTAATTAACGTGGAAGCCATAAAAACACGAAACATGGAGGCAAAATGTACGCATCTAAAGGCTACTTAAAAAAGGAATAAAATCACTTCAATTTGTTTCCACAAGAGGAGAATACAATGTCCCAATTCGGACCTTGCTAACACTTACATTTTACTGACATTAAATATAACAAGATAAATAATCATACATGTGACGAGAACAAATGATTAACACTATCAATTTTTACAGATGAGAATACGACTATATCCACGAAGGTTCGCGCCCTGGCAAGGGAGATACTTAACTTCAACATATATGGTGATTACAGTAAGCCCTAATTCCACTCGACAAACGTAGTAACGATATAAGCGAGACAAATGTACTGAAGGAGGCTAGCCGGATGTGCCGTATTAAAAAGGGCCACTATCAACCCCGTCAGGACGCCACCCCCGTGAACACGTCAGTTTCAGCTACTTGCAACATACACAGAGTCATTTGTAGCTTCTTAAAAAACAATTAACATGAAAAGGCACAACGCATAACACACTAATAAAATATAAACGACTACTTCACAGTACTAGCTCCTCTTTAGACAAACCAAACAACAGAATATTAATAACACGTAAAATACTTCTAACCTATAACAAACTACGGTATCACGTAATAGAATATCGTCTTGAGCTCATAGAATACTCAGTTGGACTTGCCTGTTTATAGGTCTTACAACTCAATAGTGTCAGCTTAAGCAAACCCGCGAATACGAAACACGAAATATGACAGAAATAATTATTGAAGTCACTGACAATGCTAGGCTGCCAAGCAGAGGAGACAATAGTCATTTACAGCGGCACACAACCGACCTTGTTGTTGTTGTGGTCTTCAGTCCTGAGACTGGTTTGATGCAGCTCTCCATGCTACTCTATCCTGTGCAAGCTTCTTCATCTCCCAGTACCAACAACCGACCTTACGTCTCCAATTTAGTATAATCAGAATAAACAATTTCGTGTATAATAATTACTTACAGTACCATGACAACCTCCGAATAACATTACCCAAGGTAGGTGCTGGTATCGAAAGGCATCTTTAGTAATACAGAGTTCGAGTGTATTCACTTATTGGAAGGGTTTCAACTTTACATCCCTTCCCACATAGCTCTCTTTTCACACACTTCTATAACTCTCGCAACTAAAGAAGGGCATATAAATGCACATATAATTGACACAGATTTAAGCTTAGTATAGCGCAAATGGCTTCATTTGCTTTACACGTGGGACATCTTCACTGTTCAGTAATTCTGAAATATATTCAACAACGCGTGAGAGCAAGACGTCGCCGTGGTATCAGCTATTTACTTCTCATAATTTCCTGCACAGACACAAGGCAGACGAAGCGTTTTCACATGCAACAGCGGCGAGCATCACACATTTCCTCTGTCATGCCATACACACATCTCAATTTCAATGGCCAGTAACAAGAACCTATTACATGCCCTCGCAGCAGAAAAACCACAAAACACAACAGTGCACCACTGCGATACCAAACCGGAGGTCCCATCAAGTCACTGCCGGGATCTCTCGCTGACCCTGCCCATAGCGTACAGGCGTCGTACCACAGGCCTCACGATAAAAGTCAACAAGCCACCTCCGACCCTGCGGATATCCACTCCGCTGTCTCTGTCCTCTCTCCGTTAACCACCCGACCACCGGCCTGAATCGCGGAAGGCAAAGATGGTGACCCTATAATCTATGGCAGTGATGCCATTCCAAGTGCGAGAACACTGGCGCCAGCGGCGCCACGGCTCATTATCGATTATCATTTTTTATTTGTAGTTCACTGTTGCTATTTGAGTTTACATGTCGTCATTTTCTCATTTGGAGATAGTGAGTGGAATTATGGGTGCTTGGAAATAAAGTGCCATGTGGAGAAATCGGGACATTTTCGACATTTTCTTCTGTTTGAGTTCAACAGACAGGTGACAGCAGCAGAGGCAGCCAGAAACATTTGCGCCATGTACGGGGATAATGCCACTGGACAGAGCATGGCAGGAAAATGGTATTCTCATTTTAAGGATGATCTTCGTAGCATCAATGACTCTACACCTTCAGGAAGATATTCGGGGTTTGATGAAAACCTTTTAAATACACTAATCCACAATGATCCATCTCAGGGTACTCGAGAACAGGTAAATTTGATGAACTGCGGTCATACTACCATCGTGCGACATTTGCTTGCGTTGTAGAAGGTTCAAAAATCGTGTTTATAGGTACAGCATGCTCGAAGTCAAAATCACAAGATTCAGCGGTTGGCCATATGTGCATCTGTCCTTGTTCAGTATGAATTGGCTCGCGAACACCTACCATTCCTATCGTGTACCGTTACTCGTGACGAGAAATGGTGTCTTTATGCTAACATAAGGAAAAAAGGAATGGCTGAGCCCAAACAAATCAGCAACTCACCGTACAAAGACGTGCGGACATGCACCAAAGATAATGTTATGCATCTGGTGGAACAGGGATGGTATGGTGTACTACAAATTGGCTCCCCGAGATGTAACCATCACTGCTGACATTTATTGTCAACAACTGAGATGCATTGTAGACACAATCCCAGAACAACTGCCAGGAAGACTGCGTGAGGTGATGCTACTCCACGATAAGGCCCTATACAGGAGTTGGGTTGGAAAGTCATTCCACATCTGCCTTTATTCATCTGACACTGCGTCCTCAGATTTTCACCTTTTCCGTTCTTTATTGAACAACCTTTTAAGAACTTCCTTTCCGGATGAAAATGCTCTCCGAACATGTGTAGATAAGTTATTCGCCTCAAAACACGTAATTTCTACAGTCGCGGAATCGAAAAGTTACGCCAGTGTTGGCAGACTGTTGTTACTAGCGAAGGAGAATGCATTATTGATGACTGATATCTCTGTTATGTGTATGTGTTGTGTTTATTACACGTGTGGAAAAACGTTACGAATTTATGTGCCAACCCAATATAATCACATAGTGTCATACTCACTTAAGGAATCCTTGCAGTGAAATAATTGTTTTTTAACACACTAATAATGCAGGGGCGACTTCCTTGTTAACTTAGTACAGGTACTTAAAATTCAACTCTGTGACAACTGTTTAGTGTGCGATATCTATGTATTTGCTTAATCATAAAAATGTATAATTGTTCAGTCTCGTATATACATGCATCTTTGGTAGACAATCTTGAAAAGTATATATTTGGGTAAAATCGGTCGAAAAATGCAACAAATTGCAAGCAGCAGTCGGAGGTGGTCATACCTTGGAGTGCTTACAGGAAAAGTTTCATGGCATCATTAATTTACTTCGGCAGCGCCCATGCGCACACTCTAATGTCAAAGTGTTGTAAGTCATACTTTGCGTTAATTTCTTCGCCATTTTACAGAATATGCCATGAAGTATTTGAATTATAGTGTTACAGCCATACCCCAGTCACACACTCTAATGTCAAAGTATCTTATATCATAAATGGAAGAAATGTATCATGCATACTTTGGAGTTAAAATTGGTGATGAGAACAAGCCCTTTGTTCCACAGGTACGCTGCAAAATGTGCGTTGAAGGTCTGCAGCGCTGGAGCAAAAAGCAACAGAGGTGTCTCAGTTTTGGTGTACCTCTGATTTGGAGCGAAGGAACAGATCATATTAACAGCTGTTTGTAAGGTGTCAGGCAAATCCAACACCTTCCATGAAAACCCTGACATGATAAGCAAATCCAGTAGTATGTCACATAGCTCCGAATAAATCGTGACATTAAATTAACCAAAGTAATACGAGTAACGAGTGAGCAAATGGAATACCACAGACTAACACAAGAATGCCTAAATGCATGTCATACCTTCCCACCGTGAGACAGACGCAGTTCAGAGGGGAGAAACGAGAACAGAAGCCGAGAGCAGAACCGTGTTAAGCTGGAAGGCCCTGCGATAAGGGAGGGACACCAACGTCGCCAGCTAACCGCTAGGACCACACACCACCCGCAAGTTTTAGCGTGAGACTTTTTCGCGTCTCTGTTACGTTAGGACCACCCCCCAGCCCATGTTAAAAGCTAGAGCCCTCCAGAAGAACAATATAGATCTTACGATAACACAAAAAGGGCCACACCACCCGCAAGTTTTAGCGTGAGACTTTTTCGCGTCTCTGTTACATCAGGACCACCCCCCAGCCCATGTTAAAAGCTAGAGCGCTCCAAAAGAACAGTATAGATCTTACGATAACGCTAAAAGGACCACACCAGCTGCAAGTTTTAGCGTGAGACTTTTTCGCGTCTCTGTTACGTTGCAAACTTTAAAAACAGTGCCCCACCACGAAAAGTATAACGTTTCTCATTGGATAGACAGAACTTTTGTAGGCGTAGCGTAAGGTTAACATTGAGACCCTGATTGGTCAGATGAAAACACAGCCAGATAGTTTTTTTAAACCAACTTCGGTAAATTGTAGTAAGGAGAAGTTAGGAGAGAGTTACTTCCGAGACGGCGAGGTGAGCGGAGCTGTGCTGTTCACCGCCCCCTGACGAGCACCGACAAGGTAATGAACGCACGCGATGCCGCATAACAGCGCATAAAGTTTCACTCAGAACTGCAGAAGTCTCATCTGTTATACCCCCTATTTGCGTAATACTAGTGTCGATCGTCAATTAAAGCTCATGGTGTTCACATTTGCCACTTGAAGTAAAAAATCTGAAATGCGATGATTTTTCTGTTTTATAGTTATTGAGAAGCCACATCAGCCACTGTAATTTACGACAAGTTAGATAAGTAATTAAAGATAATTGAGGGTCACTGTAGACCATTTTGATAGTTTGCTCTTTTGTGAAACTTAATTTAAACCTAGATTATAGATGTGATATGGCACAGGTCATCCTTCGATCCATTGTAGAACTTGGAAACCCATTCAGGGAATATTCGTTCACATTTTTGTTGAACGCAGTTGGTTTTTATCATACTGTATTAAAACATTTCCTTTTATCAATAGTGCAATTTATAAACAATGTTTTGTGAGTAGAATAAAATTTCCAATGGTAAACTTAACTGCTTTTTCGACGTTATTTTACCAGCTAACTAAAAATAGGAAAGCCTTGAACCCCTTCCACTAAATTTAGTTAGTATTAAGATTCTTTTACAGGGAGTGCAGTGGAGCTGACGCTGAAATCATTAAGTATTTGGTTATATCATCGCTAGTCTCACTGAACTCTTCTGAATTCTACATGTCATGTGTGGTCTGGCGTCTCCTTACCAGCAACAAGTCCCAGGTTCAAACTAGTCAATTCCCTAAAAAACACGCTCAGAGCGTCGTTGCGCGAAAGTGGTAGGGAGACACGATATAGAACAAACAGACACCACGCAGAACACACACTCTAATGTCAAAGTATCTCATATCATAAATGGAGGAAATGTATAATGAATACTTTGGAGTTAAAATTGGTGATGAGAACAAGCCCTATGTTCCAAAGGTACGCTGCAAAATGTGCGTTGAAGGTCTGCAGCGCTGGAGCAAAAAGCAACAGAGGTGTCTCACTTTTGGTGTACCTATGATTTGGAGCAAAGGAACAGATCATATTAACAGCTGTTATTTCTCCATGACGAATGTGGTTGTTTATTTTGTTTCTCACGAACTTAATATATCTCGCCATTAGTGCCTTTTAAATTAATTAGAATTAGTATCGTAAATGAATTAATTTGACGAATATATCTCCCTTTACATTTATGTATAAAGCAAACGAACAAAGAGAGTATGAAATATCAAGACGTGCTGTCTGCTGTAAGACCTATGCCTCATGGACCAGGAATTCCCATTCCAACAACCCCTGATAACCAGAATGACTTTCCTGGTCCTGATGATGAAAAGCATGAGGAGGATGCTGGGGATATTGGTGATACATATCAAGCCACTTCAGATTCATACCAACCAAAACCTCTAACCCAAGATGAACTGAATGATTTGACACGAGATTTGTGGTTATCCAAATAATCTGACCAGCTACTACGTCATGTCTTCGTGAAAATAGAATGTTAGCTCCTGGAACAATCTTCTAATGGTACCGTAGTCGTGAAGAAGAGTTTCGACAATATTTCCGAAAGTGTGAAGAAGCTTCTCTGGTTTACTGTCACGACAGTGGTGATCTCATTAAATTTTTTGGGCTTAACGAATACCTCTAATGAATGGCGGTTTTTCGTAGATTCATCAGGTAAAAATTTGAAAGCTGTACTACTACACATTCGGAACGTGACTGCGTCTGTTGCAGTGAGTTATTAAGTACAAAGAAGTGAAACCTACTTTTGTTAACTGTTTTGAAATCTGAGCGTCACAACTAGAAGGTATTTGGTGACTTAAAGCTATATTTTTTAGCTCAATACGCTGAATGCTTAATGTGTTAATTTTGTAAGTATTTCATACCATACATCGGTACACTTTAACACTATTTGTTACATGCTGCGGCCATACAGCTGGGTCTGCAAGATGGCTATACCAAATATCCATGCTTTCTATGGCTATGGGACAGTCGGACAGATAAGAAGCAATGTGTAAAACGCATATGGGAAGCAAAACCTGTTCTGAGCCCGGGTTCGCACAACATTAAGTCGCAAGCTCTCGTGGATCCTCAGAAAATTCTACTTCCACCACTGCACATTGAACTTGGTTCCATATCTTTTATAAAGACAGAAAACAAAGAAAGTAGGAATTTTACTTTCTTAAAACAGAAACTAGGCCAAACACAATACAGGAATTTGTTATGGTCCTCAGATTAGGGAGCTTATGAAAAATCAACAATTCTGTAAGAATAGGGAGGATACAGCCAGGAATGCGTGGAAAGCTTTGAGATCAGTAATAAAGAACTTTCTTGGCAACTGTAGGAGCCCATAGCATGAAAATGCTGTCGAGGATCACCTGGAAAACTTCCAGGTTCTTGGTGATCGTATGTCAATAAAGATGCATTTTCTCAGTTCACATTTAGATTACTTCCTGAAAACTATGGCATTATACCAAGCAGCAGGGTGAGCAGTTTCCTAGAGATATTAGAGTGGTCGAGGGGATGTGAACATACTTGTGGGCTATTGTTGATGCCTCACGAGAGACATTTCATATGCAAAACACGTGCGAAAGTCATAGAAAAGAGCCTTTTTTTCACAAAAAGATGTTAATGTATAATCTTATATACAGAATTTAGACTTCATCCAAATGTAAGACTGTTTTCAAACAATAATCAGCATATACATTGTATTCAAATCATATTCAGTATATCTACTGTATTAAAAATTTCTTAAAACTCATGTTTTTAAATGTGAAAGAGCAATAAAACCTGACCTGAATTTCGAAATTCAGCTTGCATGAAATATTAAGATTCAGCATAGAAAACCTTCACCACAAAAATGACGCAGACCAGTGCTATCTGAAAAACATAGAAACAAGAAACTAAGAGAAGTCATCGGCTCCTAGTTTCTCCCTTCACATTCATTTATGTTTCTTTCTTGCCAATGCTACCAATACTACCGGTAATCCTACCATTTTATACAGTACAAAAACTACCAAAACTTAGTGTTGGTAGAGCGCAACTCTAGTCAAGAATATTCGAGAACACGACATTCATTATGAAAGAGAAGAAGGATACGTCTGAATCAAACTATTATCGTGACTTAAACGTTTGCCGGCCGCTGTGGCCGAGCGGTTCTAGGCGCTTCAGTCCGGAACCACGCTGCTGCTACGGTCGCAGGTTCGAATCCTGCCTCGGGCATGGATGTGTGTGCTGTCCTTAGGTTAGTTAGGTTTAAGTAGTTTCTAAGTCTAGGGAACTGATGACCTCAGATGTTAAATCCCATAGTTCTTAGAGCCATTTGAACGATTTGAACTTAAACGTTTAAGACACTTGCGCATGCGTGTATTAATTCAAACATCTGAATATTTTTGGCAATTATTGTCATGTCTCCAATAGCTTATTGTTATATGAATCATTCAGAACAGAAGTAGTACGAGTCGGGAGACAGTGTTTCTGAGATATTGGTGGTAAAAGATGTATGACTATAAAAAAATTAGCATAACCTTTACGAACCTAAATTTAGTTCATTTTCAAGCGGAAAATTGTACTTCACTTGTTCCATGCGAAATGGATACATAGAATAAACGTTTGGAGCTTTAATAACTTTGTAAACGAAAATATTGGAATTGATTCAGTAGTCCACTGAAAAAAAACATTAAAAAAAACTAGCGCAAAATATAATATTTCCACCTCTAAGTTTTCCACCTCAGTTTTGGGACTAATTTCGTTTAGTTACATATTCACATAAAGGACAACTCATCGCTTTCTTCAGCATCAGCGTCATTTTGAGCAGTCGGTGTTTGGCGGCTGCTTGAAATGCAAGGGGTACGTTTGAAAACGAGTTGTGCACGGGAGGAATAAACGACAGCAGATCCAACATACGAGGATTTTCCTTCTTCGCGTCCATTGCTGCAAGTCGCTGCGCGAGGCGATCTTGTACTGGTAACTTTCCTACTGATCTTCCTTTAACTTCCTTTGACAAATTTCATCAAATTGTGTGTCAGAACTGAGGTTGGTCTTGTATCCTAGTGAAAATTAACATCCCTTTTCGTACTTCAACCGATGAATTTCTAGCCAGTTAACTTTGTGACCATCAATAGTTTTCTTTCCGTTTAAAATGGTTTCTACAACGTTTCTTTGTGTATAGAAGTACAGCTGTTTCATTTGAACTACTTTAAAAAGATTTTCTTCTTGGTTCTTTCGCAGTGATTCCCCAGTCATCTGACGAATAAATATGTGTTGCTTTTCTACTCTTTGTTCTATCAATCCATCATTTGGTAGGACGTCATCGATCCATGATTTTTGTTTCTCTGCCAGATTCCTGTAACATATGCTTAAAAGCAAATGTTATTTTTGTGTTTCGATTTTGCCCGACGCAACTGTCGGAATTTAAAATGACGTGCTTGAAATGTATGCTCCATCAGATTCTTCACTAGACAAGATGAATGGTCTCATGGTCCCCTTCCCACTTTCGTTTCGTTCCACATGTACAAAATTCTATTCGTTTCATGAAATGAATGTGTTCTTAAGTTGTACACATACAAAGTCCTCTTGTAGTATGCTAACGATGTGAACAGTTTAGGAAACGGGAGAGCCTTGTGTAGATCAAAAGCCAGCACCTAAAACTCATGTAAAATATTTGCTGCAACTACTTTCAGATTCTCCCTAGGTTTTCTTGATTACAGTTTGTTTCCTGCTTGGTGGACATCAGTTTAGCTTCATTCTGTTCCACTGAAACCTTCATTTTAATCTCATCACAGAAACTGCATATCTTTTGATGATAGCTTGAAATGTAGAGTAAATTAGTTGAAAAGACACTTTTCATCACGTTTCTGGAAGTAAATACTGTACATTTGGAAAACAGACAAATTTGTGATTGGATATTTTCTTTCAGGATTTTTGTTTCTTGTGTAATGACTCTGGCAGGAAATGATTTCATAAGATCAATAACACAATGTAATTACAGAATGTCAAATCAAAATACATTTCAGCCGTCTGAATTTCCAATTTGATTTTTTATTGAGCAACCAGTTTCGGCGATATATTACACCTTTTTTTAGATTTTCACCTCTGGAAATCCTCGTGCACGTCGGTCAGGGGGCCTGAAGATGGCGTAATATATCGCCGAAACTGGTTGCTCAATAAAAAAACAGTATGGAAATTCAGACAGCTGAAAGGTGTTTTGATTTGGCTTTCTGTACTGAATAGCCGAAGTCCCGCAATCGTCTGTATAAAGGTAGACATACGGAGACCCAGTGCCATTAATTTTATTGCCTGGAGTCTTCTCACCACACGAGTCATCTACCGCAAAAACTTCTGGCTTTGATGTGTTGTTGTTGTGGTCTTCAGTCCTGAGACTGGTTTGATGCACCTCTCCATGCTACTCTATCCTGTGCAAGCTTCTTCATCTCCCAGTACCTACTGCAACCTACATCCTTCTGAATCTGCTTAGTGTATTGATCTCTTGGTCTCCCTCTACGATTTTTACCCTCCACGCTGCCCTCCAATGCTAAATTTGTGATCTCTTGATGCCTCAAAACATGTCCTACCAACCGATCCCTTCTTCTAGTCAAGTTGTGCCACAAACTTCTCTTCTCCCCAATCCTATTCAATACCTCCTCATTAGTTACGTGATCTACCCACCTTATCTACAGCATTCTTCCGTAGCACCACATTTCGAAAGCTTCTATTCTCTTCTTGTCCAAACTGGTTATCGTCCATGTTTCACTTCCATACATGGCTACACTCCATACAAATACTTTCAGAAACGACTTCCTGACACTTAAATCTATACTCGATGTTAACAAATTTCTCTTCTTCAGAAACGATTTCCTTGCCATTGCCAGTCTACATTTGATATCCTCTCTACTTCGACCATCATCAGTTATTTTACTCCCTAAATAGCAAAACTCCTTTACTACTTTCAGTGTCTCATTTCCTAATCTAATCCCCTCAGCATCACCCGATTTAATTTGACTACATTCCATTATCCTCGTTTTGCTTTTGTTGATGTTCATCTTATATCCTCCTTTCAAGACACTGTCCATTCCGTTCAACTGCTCTTCCAAGTCCTTTGCTGTCTCTGACAGAATTACAATGTCATTGGCAAACCTCAAAGTTTTTACTTATTCTCCATGAATTTTAATACCTACTCCGAATTTTTCGTTTGTTTCCTTTACTGCTTGCTCAATATACAGATTGAATAACATCAGGGACAGGCCACAACCCTGTCTCACTCCCTTCCCAACCACTGCTTCCCTTTCATGCCCCTCGATTCTTATAACTGCCATCTGGTTTCTGTACAAATTGTAAATAGCCTTTCGCTCCCTGTATTTTACCCCTGCCACCTTCAGAATTTGAAAGAGAGTATTCCACTTAACGTTGTCAAAAGCTTTCTCTAAGTCTACAAATGCTAGAAACGTAGGTTTGCCTTTTCTTAATCTTTCTTCTAAGATAAGTCGTAAGGTTAGTGTTGCCTCACGTGTTCCAACATTTCTACGGAATCCAAACTGATCCTCCCTGAGGTCCGCTTCTACCAGTTTTTCCATTCGACTGTAAAGAATTTGCGTTAGTGTTTTGCAGCTGTGACTTATTAAACTGATAGTTCTGTAATTTTCACATCTGTCAACACCTGCTTTCTTTGGGATTGGAATTATTATATTCTTCTTGAAGTCATTTCGCCTGTCTCATACATGTTGCTCACCAGATGGTAGAGTTTTGTCAGGACTGGCTTTCCCAAGGCCATCAGTAGTTCTAATGGAATGTTGTCTACTCCCGGGGCCTTGTTTCGACTCAGGTCTTTCAGTGCTCTGTCAATCTCTTCACGCAGTATCTTATCTCCCATTTCATCTTCATCTACATCCTCTTCCATTTCCATAATATTGTCCTCAAGTACATCGCCCTTGTATAAACCCTCTATATACTTCTTCCACCTTTCTGCCTTACTTTCTTTGCTTAGAACTGGGTTGCCATCTGAGCTCTTGATATTCATACAAGTGGTTCTCTTCTCTCCAAAGGCCTCTTTAATTTTCCTGTAGGCAGTATCTATCTTACCCCTAGTGAGACAAGCCTCTACATCCTTACATTTGTACTCTAGCCATCCCTACTTAGCCATTTTGCATTTCCTGTCAATCTCATTTTTGAGACATTTGTATTCCTTTTTGCCTGCTTCATTTACTGCATTTTCATATTTTCTCCTTTCATCAATTAAATTCAATATTTCTTCTGTTACCCAAGGATTTCTAATAGCCCTCTTCTTTTTACCTACTTGATCCTCTGCTGCCTTCACTACTTCATCCCTCAGAACTACCCATTCTTCTTCTACTGTATTTCTTTCCCCCATTCCTGTCAATTGTTCCTTTATGCTCTCCCTGAAACGCTCTACAACCTCTGGTTCTTTCAGTTTATCCAAGTCCCATCTCCTTAAATTCCCGCCTTTTTGCAGTTTCTTCAGTTTCAATCTGCAGTTCATAACCAATAGATTGTGGTCAGAATCCACATCTGCCCCTGGAAATGTCTTACAATTTAAAACCTGGTTTCTAAATCTCTGTCTTACCATTATGTAATCTATCTGATACCTTTTAGTATCTCCAGGATTCTTCCAGGTATACAACCTTCTTTCATGATTCTTGAACCAAGTGTTAGCTATGATTAAGTTATGCTCTGTGCAAAATTCTACAAGGCGGCTTCCTCTTTCATTTCTTCCCCCAAATCCATATTCACCTACTATGTTTCCTTCTCTCCCTTTTCCTACTGACGAATTCCAGTCACTCATGACTATTAAATTTTCGTCTCCCTTCACTACCTGAATAATTTCTTTTATCTCGTCATACATTTCATCAATTTCTTCATCATCTGCAGAGCTAGTTGGCATATAAACTTGTACTACTGTAGTAGGCATGGGCTTTGTGTCTATCTTGGCCACAATAATGCGTTCACTATGCTGTTTGTAGTAGCTAACCCGCACTCCTATTTTTTTATTCATTATTAAACTTACTCCTGCATTACCCTTATTTGATTTTGTATTTATAACCCTGTAATCACCTGACCAAAAGTCTTGTTCCTCCTGCCACCGAACTTCACTAATTCTTACTATATCTAACTTTAACCTATACATTTCCCTTTTTAATTTTTCTAACCTACCTGGCCGATTAAGGGATCTGACATTCCACGCTCCGATCCGTAGAATGGCAGTTTTCTTTCTCCTGATAACTACGTCCTCTTGAGTAGTCCCCGCCCGGAGATCCGAATGGGGGACTATTTTACCTCCGGAATATTTTACCCAAGAGGACGCCATCATCATTTAACCATACAGTAAAGCTGCATGTCCTCGGGAAAAATTACGGCTGTAGTTTCCCCTTGCTTTCAGCCGTTCGCAGTACCAGCACAGCAAGGCCGTTTTGGTTAATGTTACAAGGCCAGATCAGTCAATTATCCAGACAGTTGCACCTGCAACTACTGAAAAGGCTGCTGCCCCTCTTCAGGAACCACATGTTTGTCCGGCCTCTCAACAGATACCCCTCCGTTGTGGTTGCACCTACGGTACGGCCATCTGTATCGCTGAGGCACGCAAGCCTCCCCACCAACGGCAAGGTCCATGGTTCATGGCTTTGATATGCAGCGCGTAATGGTACTTGAATTACGTAACCATTACGGCAGCTCACCTGAACCTCTCGATACTAGAAATACTCTACTGTGTTTCTGTAAAGTAGTTGACATAATTCTGAGACAACATTCAGATTTGATTTCATTACTGTAGAGGTACTTTGATACATCTGTAACCTCCCCCCTCACTTATCGACCTTAATGACAGTGAAAAATTAAACCGCGTGTACCTAATGGAAATTTGGGAAAAGCAATCGTCACCGAAGTTAATCTATCGGTAAAGAGGGAGGAAAGGGTTACATCTAAATGAAAGGAAAAATGCAAATGAAACTGGTGGAAATTAATTTTGAAAAGGGGTAAAGTTAATAAAGAAAGTAAATGTGCGGCCGTTACGTTAACAATTAACTAGCGGTAATTAGATATTTGAGATTTGGGGGAAATCACGGTCGCCAGTCCTAAGGACAATTACTATAGTAACTGAAAAAGAAAGGTTATTACACATATAATTAACACTAGAAGCGTGGCAACTGAAGGTTGACACGTGTAGTGTGAAAACTGAAAGTTTGTCAGAAGTAATAAATTTCGCTACACTCTGACTTCATTTAGCAAAAGAATTAATAAAACCGGAAAATCGAAAGTTAATTTAGTGACTGAAGTTAATAGTGAGCTTTCTTTCTGAAGCACATCGAAATCCAGTAAAATACGGTTAGTCTTGGACTACCTCCACAATCATTTCAAAAGCAACTTGACTCTACGCAATTTAGAAACAAGATATTTAACTTTGAACTTGAATTAAATGATTCTGAACTATTAACAATAGTAAAATGTAGTACGTACCAAGCTGAGCTGCAGTCACAGGTAAGCTAAAATACGGTAACAAAGCTCGCACTCTTAATTCGTGCTTGTGTAATCTGAATATTGTAGCCAGCTCTGAGACTTTAACTGAACTTTGAAATTAAAGCAGTGAAATGGAATTATGCTGGCGTTTGAATTTCAACGACACTCGGGTTCATTTCGGAAAAGGAAGGGACCCTGCTTGGCAATGAAATTGGGACAATGAGCAACAAAGGTTCATGCTAAGTTGCTGTAATTTTGCGAGACAAATGGAACAATTTGAAAAGCTGAGGTCTGCCATACAGTTCTGAAACTTTACGTGCTTTTAGTCTTCCTTGTTGGTTGATTGAAGGTTTGAAGCCGTCGATCGAGGAGGTGGCGACAGTCACTCATTGTCGGCCGTCGCTGTTGCAGAAGCTGGATGTTGGCGCGCCTTCTTCTCGACACGGTCACCAGGCGAAACGGGCTCTTGATGTGCGCCAGCTAATGCTTCCCGTCCGCGACACCATGTCAGAAACTATCATCGCGAGTCGAGCGCAATTACTTGCTGCCAAACCCCGAAAGCGCGGCAACTCGCGGGAGCGTCACACGACACCTGCTCCACTCGCTACTCCCGCCAGACTCTCACTGCCCTGCCCGCGCTTCACGCGGCAGAGTTAACACTACCAAAGATCCTACACACTTTGATTCGTCACACGACCTATCGACGTAATCGTTCGATAGCAGTTTTCCCTAGGCAAGACCCAGCGTAAAAATACAAATAATATTTACGAAACAAACCAATTATACATCGACATGAGTCCATAAATATATATATACAAACAGTAAAACAATTACAATATATAAAGAGACAGAAATGTCATATCTTGAGGTAACAAAACAAGGAAAAAAAATAATAGTACAATAGATGGAAATAGGAGTATATGCATTTCCGGCGTTACACATCGATGTGTTTATATTGCAATGATATTATTCGTATGTGTTTCTTTCTTTTGACAATATGATCTTTGACGTACTTATAACTCTTGATATTTGGGCGCGTAAGCGGTAGTTAGAGAGTCGGACCTTGAAAAAGGCAAGTCTTGGACGTCATGTGGGAAAGACGCATTTGTAGTCAACTTATAAAATGTGAACTTTAACGGTGAGTAAGATGTTTTAAAGTATGTTTTGTATTGTGAAGTGATGTTTTGTGTGTTACGTGATATTGCAGCAAAAGTAATAAAAAAGAAGTGTAACTTAAATTCGGAGTGCTGATTACTTTTTTACATCACCATTGTCCTGCAAAAGTGTAATCTTCGAGAATGGTTTGTGAAGCGCATCTACAAAACTTTTGAATATAACAGAATAAAACCTAGGCCTCTTAGCATCCGAGCTTGTAATCATCACCACCTAGATTTTCGACGATTGAGCCATGATTTAAAAACGAGACCAGCGTGGGAAACACGAAAAGATGAGTGCCCAGTTTATTCATTATTACATGAAATGACTCTATTAACTGTGCTCTAATGACACCTGCCTGATAATAACTTTGTTGTTGCCCGAAAATGCAGTATTTAGCAGCGTGAGCAACACCACAATCATTATTAAATTTTGACCTTTGTTGTGGTAGGGTTGTTAGAAGCGGTACAGCTCTTCACCAGATATCTGAAATGTTATCAAAAAAATTATTTACAAACCTGCGTGCTTTGGTTTACCAATTGTAGGAAATACTCAAATGACGTTGTTTCTCATTCTGAGTACCACTTCGCAGCCATTTGCTTTAATAATGGGTGACTGCGTGTTCCTCGAAGATAAACATTTTGTTGTGAATAATCACCTAAGTTCCAGAAAGAATCAAACTTTTTCGTAGACTGTCCTTCAATTGTTTTTGAAGATCATTTTGATCGACATGAGCAGATTCTGTAAGTAAAAACGTTATCTGATTCTTTAATCTGGTCCAGCAGTTAGGAGTTTCTTCCTTTTATTGGTCTACCAGATCTCAACGTTCCTTGTACATTTTCTTCCTCTCTATTTAAATGATGACTTTAAGATTTCCTTTCTCAGCCGTCTGACAAAAAATATATGATAAAAATAGCTATTACAAAGAGAAAAACAAAATTAGTGAAAAAGAAACGAGTTATGATTCCTATAGGTTTCCCAAGAGATTATTTTAAAATCTTACATACAAATGATAAAAGAGATAAAATAAGCAAGTTTTCGCAGTACTATTACAGTTTAAAATAAGTTATTTTACTTCATTTTCTTCCGAAAAGTCCTCTCTGTACATACTAATGATAATCCGATGTAATAGAATAATAATTTATCGAAACAAAGCATGGAGTGTGGACTTGCTTCACTTGTGTTCTGAAAAAGTAAACAACTGTTTCACTTTCCAAGGAAAGTTCTGTCATCTGGTATCAAACAGTTCAATTAGGGACTTCGTTCACCAGTCCTCTGAAAAGATCCCTTACTGGAGAGTAAAACACCTCGGATATAATTTTTTTTTTCAAGTCACACCACGTGAAGAGGATCTGTTAGATATATCTCAAAAAATTTGTCTCATTGTCCAGATGTTACACTGCCTATGGCTACCTGTTTGAGACTGTAGTTGCTTCGAAGAAAGAAAAGAGTCTTGTTGCTTTATTTCTACCTCCGCATGAAGATGCTCGCACATCTTTGGAATGTAGGAAGTAGGCAGAGAGATTTATCTGTGCCAAAAGGGTAGGTCGCTTTTGTCAAGTGAGTCCCGTTAGCCGGCCAGGGTGGTGAGCGGTTCTAGGCACTACCGTCTGGAACCGCGCGACCGCTACGGTCGCAGGTTCGAATCCTGCCTCGGGCATGGATGTGTGTGATATCCTTATGTTATTTAGGTTTAAGTAGTTCTAAGTTCTAGGGGACTGATGGCCTCAGAAGTTAAGTCCCATAGTGCTCAGAGCCATTTGAACCATTTTTGAGCCCGTTACGCCGGCTAGGGTGCATGGAGTCCCTTTGAGTGGACCCCCTCCACTTCCTCAGGCGACTCGTTGGCCAGTACCGCTACACGAGATAAGGCAGGTACACTTGCAAGTCACCCTGCAGTGTTATGGCAAAGGTACTAGACTGTTAGTTTAGAGAGTTAATATTCAGATTAAGAATTTCTTTTCGGCGTTAGCGTAGTAGCAACGACATTAGCAGCCAGTCTGAGCACATTTGGGTGTGTTACGGAATTATCGGAATTTTTGAGGGAGATGCTTTGTGTGTAGACCCAGATTCAGCAATGTGCTGCTGTAGTAAAAAGGAATCATCTTCTTCTTTAATGATTTTTTCAACGTAATTTTACTATAATTGCTCTGAGAGAGCTTACGGAAAGAAAATACACTTGCCGGCCGGAGTGGCCGAGCGGTTCTGGGCGCAACAGTCTGGAACCACGCGACCGCTACGGTCGCAGGTTCGAATCCTGCTTCGGGCATGGATGTGTGTGATGTCCTTAGGTTAGTTAGGTTTAAGTAGTTCTAAGTTCTAGGGGACTGATGACCTCAGAAGTTAAGCCCCATAGTGCTCAGAGCCATTTGAAACAAAATACGCCTAACATTCGCGAAATGGGGAAACGTAGAAGGCTGTACCTTTGTTCAGTTTCATGGTTACGTAAGAACGTTAGAGACCATGCTGTGAGTTCTTAAATCAGTGATAAGTGACTGTCCTTTTTTGCTTTTGTCTGTGTTTTTAAGCCGCGCGGGATTAGCCGAGTGGTCTTAGGCGCTGCAATCATGGACTGTGCGGGTGGTCCCGGCGGAGGTTCTAGTCCTCCCTCGGGCATGGGTGTGTGTGTTGGTCTTAGGATAATTTAGGTTAAGTAGTGCGTAAGCTTAGGGACTGATGATTCAAAAATGGCTCTGAGCACTATGGGACTTAACTTCTGAGGTCATCAGTCCCCTAGAACTTAGAACTACTGAAACCTAACTAACCTAAGGACATCACACACATCCATGCCCGAGGCAGGATTCGAGCCTGCGACCGTAGCGGTCGCGCAGTTAAAGACTGTAGCGCCTAGAACCGCTTGGCCACTCCGGCCGGCAGGGACTGATGACCTTAGCAGTTAAGTCCCATAACATTTCACACACAGTTGAACATTTTTTGTGTTTTTAACGTAATTTGTGGTGAAACACACGGACAAAAGAAAAATCACAACACCAACAAGGAGTTGTGGGACATAAACGAAAGTTGGTAGGCGTGTTTTTAGTCCGGAAGATGATGTCTATTCAAATTTCGTGTAAGTCGCATAAGAGTGGCGTCAGCGTTAGTTACCTTTGAGATTAGGCATGATGAGTTGATGTTCGTCAAGAATGCCTTTAAGGCAACAAAGACGACATTGTCAACACCTCACTGTGTTTCAACGACGTAGTGACATAGGGCTACGAGAAGCTGGATGTTCCTTTCGCGATATTGCAGAAAGACTTGACAGGAATGTAGCTGCTGTACATGATTGCTGGCAGCGGAGGTCAGGAAGGCCACACTCTGGACGGCCACGTGCCACTATCGAGAGGGAAGACCATCGTGTTCGGAGTACGGTCTGACGCATCGTAGTGCGTCAACAGCAGCAACTTGAGCAGCAGCTGACACCGCAGTGACACAACGAACTGTTACAAACTGTTACAAACTGTTCAAGGACAATTCCGAGCCAGACGCCCTGTAGCGTGCGTTCCACTGACCCCAAACCGCCACCGTTTGCAAGAGCTCGTTGGAGGGCGGTGGAAGTCTGTTGCGTTTTCTGATGAAAGCTGGTTGTGCCGATGTTACTGATGGCCGTGTGTTGCTTAGAAGGAGGCGAGTTGTGGGCCTGCAGCCAATCTGTCGGCGTGCCAGATACAATGGACCTATAACCGGAGTTATGTTCTGGGGTGCAAATTCGTATGACAGCAGGAACACTCCCGTGGTTATCCCACGCACCCTGATTGCAATTTTGCACGTCACTCTGGTGATTCGATCTGTTTGCTGTCATGTATAGCATTCCAGGGGGTGTTTTCCAACATGATTCCGCTCGCCCATATACCGCTATTGTAGCCCAACATGCTCTAAAATAGGGTTAGCATGTTGCCTTGGCCTGCTCGATCACCAGATCTGACCCCAATCGAGCACATGTGGGACATCATCGGACGACGACTCCAGCGTCATCCACAAACAGAACTAACCGTCCCTATGTTGACCCAAATGGAACTCCATCTTACGAACTGGCATCCGGCACTTGTACAACACAATGCATGAACGTTTGCATGTTTAAAGACAACATTCTGGTGGTTATTAATGTACCAAAATTTCAAATTTGCAGTGGCTTATCTCGTGCTTACGTTAACCTGTGATTTTTCATTGTTAAACAAATACTTGTATGTTACCAAGACAACTGTGTCCCCGAAATTTCATTTCTCTACATTAACTGTTTTTCTGGTGCTGCGATTCTTTTTCCATCTGCATAGTTCCTCAATTGCACATGTTGCTGATGTCCTCCCACGTGTCTGTAAAGTGCTTGTAGCCACCGATAGCGTTGTTAAACGAGTAGATCTCGATTTTCTTAGTTGCACCTTATAAGCTCCCGTCTCCTTGGAGATTATATGGGTAAATCAATGATTATTATGTTACAATCCTCTTGTTGTAGTTGACGGTGTATATTGAAACTTCGTTCATTGTTAAATGCAATGGTGTTGTACTAACTGATGGAGACGCATTAAGAACTGGTAAAATTTAATTTATTTCCTTTGTCACACTTTACAAACATAAACACACTATTATTCAAACTGTGAGCCACTACTATTAAACATAGAGATAAATCCTTCGCTACGCAACCGCCTTTGGCTCACGCAGCCTACACCTTCCACAGCCTCTCAACAGCTGCTTCTCCTTGCGACTCTCTGCGCTACTGGGCATTGTCGCCCTCCAAATAACAACCACTTACAGGTACTACACACCAGTACCCTCACAACCTGTACCCATGGCTATTGTTTGTTCAGTTCCGATATACGAAATTAGTATCGTTTTTCTCAGTTCTCTGATGTGCTCCCATATGTGCACCAAAATACATCTAGTCATCAATAGTGTTGCTGTATGAACAGGTCTGATCTTTCTGTCTACTACGTGTACCCCTGGCCAATTTTTATTCAGCTCCAATAGATGAAATTACGATAATTTTTTTCAGTTTTCTGAGGTCTTCCCACATGTTACCATAGTATGTATAGCTACGAATAGCTGAATAGATCTCAACTCTTTGAGAATATCTAATACCTGCATGCCTAGCTAATTTTATTCAGATTTGTGATTTTCGAATTAATGGCTTTTACGCCTAGACAACTGTCCAGAAACATAGTTCGGCTTCCGTATTGAGAGCGTTGCAGTGTTCTGCTATTTTGGTTTGAAAGGGAACACTGTTCATTGACTATGCATACAAATGATTGTTTTTCCTTCTGTGCACCAATGTAATGTGTTGCCAAATGGCAAACCCGAAATCCCTGATAAAACGCGGTACTCTGAACAATTATGCATAATTAAAAGGTTGGTGCTACTGAACAATTAACTATTTCACTTCACGTGGGACCAATCAGAATGATTTCAATACCTACGCTATATGTTAAATGTAAGCCACTCATTTCTTGTTTAATAAATATGTTTGGAATTTCTTAGGAATACATGTCTTCTACTTTCACAATTCCACATCAGGTCTCTCTTTAACTTACTGATTCTAACAGTCATGTGTTGCTTGACAAGAATATCGATTCAGAGGGTATTGGCTGGTAAATGTTTTAGGACTACTTCTTTTCTAAATAAGGGCATTGTGTAAGTTATTATCCATTGCAAACTTTACATTCATTAAACTTTAATATCATTAACGGAACTAAGAGTTCTATTATGATACTATTGAACCTGTATTTGAACCATTAAAATCAACCTGTTTGAAAAACGTATTCCTCCCAGGGGACCTCTTTTATCAGAGTTCACAAACAGAGTCAATCAAAACCATTAGTTATATTGTATTTGTCAAGCCTTCTTAGGATAGCTCCTTTCATACGATTTCCCACTTAGAAGTTCACTTTTATTTCGTGACCCTACCAATACTGTATAGCTTTACATGAAACAGGTGTCTTTTAGACCTGTATTCTGAGCGTCTCATATTGCATTCTGTCGTATGTGCTCTTTCAAGAGTGCAGGGACTAGGTGATTGCAAGTTAAACGCCGGGTCGCATGGTTACCAAAATCTAATGATGCAGTTGCTTATCCTTCACAAAACAAGTTGATGCATTCCTTTCACAGAAAGTCTGTTTACTGGATGCCCAAAGCCAACTCAAACCACCTCCTTATATTCTCTTACTGTCACAAAATCATCTTATGAATGAATGAAGTGGCTGTGGGGAAACTAGATCCACAACCCACTGACGCAACAATTTTTAACAAGACATTTCTGGAACGAAACCAAGAAGCTAACAAGCTTCAAATGACGAATCGAGTATCAGTCAATCATCCCCTACAGGAAAAACTACCGCTTATCTTTCCGCTTGTGCAAGGCTCTGAAGCAACTTCGCACTAGAGTGTCGAATCCAAGGTCGATGACAAATGCTCACTGATTTACAAAAAAGCATATGCTCATATGGAGAATCACAGGAAGCTGAACACCTGTCAATGTGAACAAAAACGGGAGAACCTGAACAAATGAAAATTCGCTGAGATCAAGTGAGAGATTTGTCAATATTTTTAGTTTCTCCATGTTCGGAGGATGCTTATCCCGCAACTGTTGTTCAGTTAATGGAAAGCCGCACAAGTTGCTTAATTAGAACAGTATTAAGTGCTTCTCTACACCGTAATTTTCAGACACACTTGATAATGGCCTGATAAAAAATGCTAAAACCGGTCATGTGGATTAAATGAAGTTCTAATTAAGCAACCGGAGCAGCTTTTCATTAATTAGATTTGTTAATTTCACGAAGTATTAGAAGGACATTGAGTTATTTTACACAGAAAATAACACGAACAAATAATTCGAGCGAAGCAAGTTAAGCACAAGCATGAAGTCTCACCTTGTCGCTTCCTTTTATTCCATATTCATCCATAACAACAGAAACACAATCCTATGAGGGGTAGTCAAAAGATTTAATTTTCACCTCGGGAAAATCAAACTGCAACCACAAAACTTGCTGGTGGTGCCAGTCCTTCTCCACACAGTCACTCTTGGGTGTGGCATATTTTGTCAGAGGCGTTGGTTGTAGAAATCTGCATTTTGGCTGTTCGAGAAACGCTTCATCTCGAAAATCACCTAGTTGTTATTCTGGAAATGCCTCTAACGCAATGGTTTCTTCATCTGAGAAAAGAAGAGGAGGCCACAAGGTGCCACGTCAGGAGAATACGAGGAGCTGTTGGAAATTTGGTACCCAAAAGAAGCAGCACTGTGACTGTGTCCTGTGCAGAATGCGGTGGGGATTTATCGTGGAGCTGTGGTACTGCGGCGCGGGGATTTAAGTATCTACCACAACTACAGTCACGTACCTGCAAACAAAAAATTAATTTATGAAATGCATTCGCAAATTGCCGATACGATTGTACATACGAAAATTTGTGCTTAGCGGGGTCTCCAAGCCGCTTTTCCGACTTTACGAGATTGGTCGCCTTAACCGCTTTTTTTTCCCCCTCATTGGATTTGGACTGGGTGGACGTCACATGGCATCCGCTCAAGTTGATCGGTGATTCCTTTACTGCGTTTTTTTTAAATTTATTACAGAGGGTAACCAGCCCACTGCCAAACATGCTGAGCTAATGTGCCGGCTGCTGTACGAGTTAAGTTTCGGCTATCCGAGCATGCTTCCTGGGCTGACTCAAACGTCCATATGTCCTAATGACTACGTTCCTTGTATTCGCACACAAACGCACACAAATCCTGTGACTCCTACACAGGGAGCGCTGTGGGACATAAGGAGATATGGAGGTTTGTGTCTATCCTGAAAGAGTGCTCTGATAGCTGAAACGGTTAAGGCGACGGCTCGATTAAACCGGCAATTACAGGTGTTAATCCCATCTGGGCACAAATTTTCGTATGCTTTTACTCAACAATATAGCTGTTGTGCAGTCGCTTTCGAAATTTGCGAATGCATTTCATAGTTTAATGCGCATTTCAGTCATTAACAGTGTCTGTTCTGCTGGACATGCATGCATGTACGAAGGAACATTGCTTAGAACTATACAGACACTCTGAAATACAGGCACTGCCCGACTGTAAAAAATTAATTAGCAAATTTATTAATTCGGGGTGGTAATTAAAGCTTTATGTATTAAAACTTTTTGAACTATCGCGAAATAGGGGAGATAGTGCCACAGACGTGATACGTGAATTGGAGTGGCAATCATTAAAACAAAGGCGTTTTCCGTTGCGACGGGATCGTCTCATGAAATTTCAATCACCAGTTTCCTCCTACGATTGTGAAAACATTCTGTTGGCACCCACCTACATAGGGAGAAATGATCATCACGATAAAATAAGAGAAATCAGGACTCGCACAGAAAAATTTAAGTGCTCGTTTTTCCCGCATGCCGTTCGAGAGTGGAACGGTAGAGAGACAGCTTGAAGGTGGTTCATTCAACCCTCTGCCAGGCACTTTATTGTGAATAGAAGATGTAGATATATATGACTACCGCTCGTACGCTGCTCAGTCACTGATCCCAGTAGTCCAGGAAGATGAACAGTACGTGCTTTATGACACGTCGGAGCAAGTAAAATCATTTGTACTAGCATGAGAACTCTAATACAAGTTTCCTACACTGCCTCCAACGTTCATTGACAGCGTTTGGGGCTGGCTTTGACCTTGTACTCGTGTCTCTTATACGTAGCGGGAAAGTAGGACAGTAGAATATTTGGAAACATCAGTGACGGAAGCACTGGGAGTTGTTTCGAACCTCTTGTAAGAGATGCAGACACGCCTCGGGACGGGCAGTGGGCCGTAAACTGGAGAGATGCCGCGCCTTGCCCCTCCTTGGATGGGACTTGTACCGTCTCGTTGTTTCATCCGAAGAGGCTCTATAAATGCGAACGCCGCTCCGACCGTGCGAGAGCGCGTGAATGATTCATACAGGGCGAGTATTCCGCTCCTCCCTGGCAGCGCGTCTGTCGCTATATATATATATATATAGAGAGAGAGAGAGAGAGAGAGACGGCGGCGAAGGAGCAGGCGAGGTTTTTGTTTGCGAGGCTGTCAGCGGCAGCGGCAGTAGCAGCGGCCTGTGACAGCGCGGAGGCGGAGGAGGAGGCGGCCTCCCAGGGGTCGATACGGAGGTAGCCGGCGCCGGCGCCACGGCGCGGACTCGGGCCAGCCCCTCTCTGCGGCCCTACAGGAGGCAACTCACACACAAGCGGGAAAGTGTACATTCTGTGTTACTAGCGAATTATCATCTCAGAAGCTGCTTCCAGTACGCTAGGGGGAGAAGCTATACACATCGCTTTCATTATGTGTCAATGGGAGAAGAAAACCTTATGATTCAAAAGAGTCGTACTGTGGACAGAGTGTAAACGGTGTACTGGATCTCTAAACTTTCCTTTCGGTCATGTCTCGGACTTCCCGTGAGGTCATACGAAGTAACTCGAGCCACGGCCAGAACCAACGTCTGATCAAAAGTATCCGGACATCTGTTAGTCGACGAGGGGACTGATGACCTCAGATGTTAAGTCCCATAGTGCTCAGAGCCATTTGTTAGTGGACGGTAATGTTGCCTGCACCCAACCTTCGCCTTCATGACGGCTTGAACTCTGCTGGGGACCTTTTCAATGAGGTGTCTGAATGTCTATGGGGTGTTGCAGCCCGTTCTTCCTCAACCAAAGAAGGTACTGATGTAGGTCATTGGAGTATGGAGCGGCGTTCTAACTCATCTCAAAGATGTTCCACTGTATTCAGTTAAGAACGCTGGGCAGGCTAATCTATTACAGGAATGTTATTATGCACAAACCATTGCCTCACATATGCGACTATACGACAGAGTGCATTTTCACGCTGACACATGATGATGATGTTTGGTTTGTGGGGCGCTCAACTGCGCGGTCATCAGCGGCGGTACAAACCCCCATACTGCACACAGTTCAATCTAGCCACTTTTATGAATTATGATGGAATGATGAGGACAACACAAACACCAAGCCCCCGGGAACCAACCCGGCCGGGAATCAAACCCGGACCACGTGATCCAGAGGGAGCAACGCTAGCCACTAGACCACGAGCTGCGGACATGCTGAAACAATCACTCCTTTCGAACTGTTTCTCTGCTGTACGTAGTACATAATGCTGTGAAAAGTGGCCATATTCTTCCTCATTTAGCGTTTTCGTAAGCACAATAAGCGGACCATACCGCACGATAAGCACACCCGCACTGCAACAACAACACCTCCATACTTCACTGTTGGCATTACACGCGATGGCAGGTAACATCTTTAGGCATTCCCCAAACTCAAACCTTTCCAACTAACTGCCACGCGGTATACCATCGATTCATCACTCCAAATAACTAGCTTTCCAATCACCCACTGTCCAGTGGCGTTGCTCTTTACAGTACATCAAGCATTGTTAACATTTAATGCAGAGAAGTGTAGCTTATGAGGAATTGTTCTGCCCCATTGTTTTTAACTCCATACACACAATCATGCTAGGAAAATGTTTGAGATGCTTCTTTTCCCAACTAATGATCAGAACTGCGAGTGAACTACTGGTAGCACTTTGGAACCTTACGAGCCACTTCTTCAGCCGGTTTTATGTGACTTTTTGCAGTAGTCCTCCTCAACGCTCTACGGCCGCTGTCCGTAAGTACATTTCATGGTCTTGCTTTAGCTGTGGTTGTCCTTTCGTGTTTCCACTTTACAGTCTCACTACCAACAATCGGCTTGGGCAGGCAGCTTTAGAAGGGTAGAAATATCCCAGATGGATTTGTTACTCGCAGTGCATCCAATGATTAGTATACATCGGAATTCCACCGAGCTATGCTGACAGACCCAGTCTGCTGTTTCTGCTTCTCTACTGACCCCACTATACTCCCCGCCTCCTTTTATACTGGCGGGTTCGCCTGTCGTGACATCTAGTTATCAATTCCGGATTACATAGGGTATCCGGATACTTTTGATCGGGTGCTGTACTCTTGGGGAGGCGCGGCGCGCGACAAGTCACGTGACTTATTGCTCCACACACTTACTCCCAAATATTCATTGGTGAACTAGATTAATCTTATCCAGAACTACACATACAAGCAGTCCATCCAAATAAGAATCACCAGCCTTCCTTTGATCCGAGAGACAGGGCTAAAACTGCCACACTTCCGTATCACTAAATGCCTTGTAGCAATTACACTGCTTTTAAAACACTCGCAGTTCTGATCATTAGTTTGGAAAAGAAGCATCTCAAACATTTTCCAATGTTTTGTAGCATTCCTCTCCATAAGCAAAAGAGGATAGTAGTTTAACATTAAAAACGAGAAGGTCACACAAGTTTCCAATGGAACAAATAGAATTTATTGTCTTTTATAAGAACTCGCGTAATTCGTCTCTATATTAAACACTACTTCCAGCTAGCTGGTGACTCCACGTTACGCTATGAGACCTCTGTCCACCTAGCAAGTGGTCACTCATTAAGTCACACCCTTTTTCACAAATATGAAAAGCAGATGAGTCTTTCATACGTGTGCAGGGAAAATTCATTTTTCAACTCCTTCAGTCTTCCAAAGCGGAAGAACAACTTCATTGATTACTAAGGATCACTCGATCCCGACTTCATACACGAAACACTTTCGAAACCTCAACTTCATCGCAAAAGGTGTCCAACTTACTTCCTACCCTCCTGAGAGATGCCGGGTTGCTCCCGAATTCGCGAGCTCCTACCCGCTTCACGGAATTATTTTAACATTTTTTCCTTTCGACTAGTCAGCCTCCAGAACAGATTGTAGGCACTTCAGTTGGCCATTTCCTGCTAACTGTCATGGTACACAGTGTAAAGTGCTGCTTTCTGCCAACTCTGTCAGAAGGTTCTTTTTCAATGGGTGTTAGGTAACACCAGCATACGGTGGAAATCATTCGTCTTCGAAATCATCCGTATCGGGCCAGACTATCAAAGTTTTGGCCAGTTTAAGGGAGAACTGGCCCATTATTTCTGGCCTGGAGAGCAGTCCCCATCCTCCAGAAACCGGAAAACTGGTGCTGGCGTTCACAGTAGCGACCAGCAGTAGCGGACGGTCCTGGCCAGGTATTGATATTTCACATAGCGCCCCCCCCCCCCCTTGTTTTTCTTCATCAGATCATATTACTCCTAATTAGAGTAATCAAGATCTTGGAGCCGATAAAATCACGAACCAAGCAGAAGCAATGGCTAACTGGTTGGTGTCTGCAGAGGCCACAGTAATTTCACAATGGCGATCAACACTAGCCAACGGGCACAGCAAAGAAATGATATGCTACCACCCTTAAGCGCTTCTTCCATGTTGTTATTGCAGTTTTAATTCAGAAGACTACTTTGATGCCACCTTCCACACTAGCTTGTCCAGTGCAAGCCTCTTCATTCTGCATAACTACTACGCCCTACAACCATCTGAACATTGTAACGTTGTTACTTAATTTGCTCTGAAAGCGGTGCTGATATTCAAGACCATAAAAGTTGGTTAAAAGCTGTGAGCTGTCTGGGGAAGTTAACCTTGCATTACTGCGCAACTGTTTCACCAGGTATCCAGTCTAGCTTACCAAATTCCCAACCAGACTAACATTAATTATAATCTTTTAATAGTCATACGACAACCGGTGATATACATATATATATAAAAACAGAATTTAAATAAAAATAAATAAATCAGTTTATATTTGGAAATTTATTTTAACATTGATCATTGAAATTTCAGCATATTAAATTTGCTTCATAAATAAACTGGTGCCTTATTTAGGATTGTGGAAAATGTGAGTTTGTAATCTTACGGAACACATCAAATATGGAGCCAAGATTGGGAGACTGTATACAACACTGCATTCATAAAATAACACACGAAGAACGTTGAAACATATGCAAGAGGAAATTAACCACAACCAACCGACTCAATTTTCACCCAAAGAAATTACGTTTGTAGCACAATCCTGTCCGTCATGTAATTACCACACACTGGTATACTAAATTCATACTAACTCTCTGTGAAATCTTCCCAAAAAGAATAGCTGAGGACTACTTTGATGATTACACCACATGCTTCACGTAGTCAACATGGTTTACACAAAGCGTGTAACTCCACAATAATTTTGATAATTAAAATAAATTAGATCGAAAAGCAATTTACAAAAGAAAAACCTCGAACTGGTTACTAACATCTTACTATTAACCTGATGGGTCAAACAATTATATAAGCACGTGGTAGTGGTCTCACAAAGTACACCCCACGTGGGTTGAACATAAAGAAAAGTTACTATATTGAAAAATACTGTCAAGACGAGACGTTATAATCTCACGCACATTCGCATTTAAGATTGATGATCTTAGTTAGAGTTACTGATCAACACGTGGTTCCACTTTACTCACAAAGTAGTGACAAAGCAACTACCGGAAAATAATCTGAACTTCACACGCGAATTACACTGCGTTGCAATTTAAGATAACATTAGATATTTTAGAGCTAAACCTGAAATAAAGGTGATTAAATTTTCAGTTAGGCTGAACTTAAGAAATCCATTGTCCTACGGACTTAGCAGACACGCGCTTAGCTGGAGATCTTACCACTTCAGACGCTCGCCACGGGCAGACTGACTGGTCCCTTCCTGAGGGGTGGCTCACAAATACAAACGGAAGTGGCCAGAGGGGCAGCTTCCTATACCAACATGACAACGGACGGACAGGACCATACTAAGAATAGAAACCTCTCTGCTTTTAGAAAGCGTAGCTACCTGTTCCGACGTTGGTCCTACTGTTCTCTAGCAGACAGGCTTGTCTGCTACCATCAAGCATGCAACTAGAAATTCATTTGCTGATTCATCCTCTCACACAGAAGGGAAGGGGGATGACAGTATCTTATCATATACAGTATATAAAAGAAAGCGGATGTAGGTTTCGTATGAGACTGTGTGACATGCATTACATATAAACTGTGTTTTAAAGTGCAGTAGTGTGACAGATCGTTCTTGTTTATGTGTAAAAGTAACACGTTTCACTGCTCATTCTCCTCCAAGATAGTCGGAAACACCACAGTAAATTTAGAAGAGGAATTTATGCCGTAAATGACAACAGATTTAAGAAATTAACATGAAAGGAATCCAACAGAGACCTTTCAAAACCCCAACGCTCCGGGAAAAGACTGTGCAGGGAATTTTCTGGCCATGCTAGGACATTCCCAAGCAGGCTTCTCACACCCTACTTAAACCAAAAGTGTAAATAAAAGGCAAAAGGTCACCAGCTACTTGCTAAAACACAATAATTTCAACAAATCTTTAAAATCTACCAATTTCAAACAGAAAAAGAACACAATGTGTGACACCTATTTAAAAGATAGTGTAGACCTAATTCGGTCAGCAAGTAAAAACAATGGTTCCTGTGTCATTAATATGAAAACAATTTTTGGTTGTTACCCTTATGGAGTTCACCAGTATTTGCTCATTGCAAGAGCCAACTGATCACAGGAAAATTAATGACTGTTTATTAACAAGAAAAGTTTATGAAAATAGCAAAGGTGCCACAGCAATTAAAAAAGAACATGAAAATAACATCAGTATTATAAAGCAGAACATTACAATGCGGCCGGCCGAAGTGGCCGTGCGGTTAAAGGCGCTGCAGTCTGGAACCGCAAGACCATGCCTCGGGCATGGATGTTTGTGATGTCCTTAGGTTAGTTAGGTTTAACTAGTTCTAAGTTCTAGGGGACTAATGACCTCAGCAGTTGAGTCCCATAGTGCTCAGAGCCATTTGAGCCATTACAATGCACAATCCGCAAAAGAAAAAATAAAAAAGACAAGAGAAAAAAACATGTTTTACAAAGTAGTCACCGCAAAAAAAAATTCTATATCTTATAAAACTAATAATTTGTAGAATTAAAATAACTATGTGGCACTAATTTAATCACTCTACTATATTTCAATTAGTTAGCAACCAATGAGCACTGTGTCATTATACTGAAACTACAATAATTATGTGATTGTTACCCTTAAGGGGTTCCTCACAATAAATATGCCTCATGCAAAGGCTAATCGATCACAGCCCAATGAGAATGAATAGCTGTCTGACTGATAAACAAAGCAATGCCACTTGAATGAATTTACGAAACAAAATATCACAAATCTAATACATCACACAAGAACAAACATTGATCAATAAAACAGTACAATAGTCAACATCTAAAAAAAGAAAACACCAATAAATAAAACACCTGCAAAATACAAGAGTCAAAGTCTAAAAAAAAAACAATAAATAGAACGCCTGCAAAATACAAGAGTCAGTCTAATAAACACCAATAAATCGAACCGCTGCAAAACAATAAATAGAACACCTGCAAAATACAAGAGTCAGTCTAATAAACACCAATAAATCGAACCGCTGCAAAACACACGAGTCAAAGTTTCTATGACAGAAACACACGTATATGCATTGAACTAAGAACCGTATAATCACTGTTCACTGACACACTCAGTAGTTCCACTGTTCCGAGGCACAATATAAGGGGTAGGGGGGGGGGTTCGACGCCGCAGCTGTCAGTAGGAATTTTTGTCCATCTGTTGCGTGCAATCCCGCCGTCTCTGCCCTCTCATGAAGTTGCTCTTGGTGGCCTGTGTCACGTACATCTCGATTTGGTTCCATGTTTGTGTTGTCAAATTCGTGTAGTATCCTCGTTTGACACGCCAGGTTGATATTCCTGGGCAAGGATGACACTTAATGGCTCTTCTTTGTGCCACCGTTAGCTACCAGAGAACATCGAACTATGATTTACTGTCGCTTGACAGTGGGCATCCGCCAGGAAATGTTGATAGGCGTCGTTGAAGTCTGCCAATTTCTCTGGACAATATGTGTCAAAAGGCTCCACGCCCCTTGTGTTGTTACATTCTTGAGTTATCCTCAATTGGCTCGCCGGTTTGATATTCCTGGGCAAGGATGACACTTAATGGCTCTTCTTTGTGCCACCCTTAGCGACCAGAGAACATCGAACCATGATTTACTGTCGCTTGACAGTGGGCATCCGTCAGGAAATGTTGATAGGCGTCGTTGAAGTCTGCCAATTTCTCTGGACAGTACGTATCAAAAAGGCTCCACGCCCCTTTCTCCCCTGTCTTCTGTCGTTTCACCGCGGCCGTCTCGTCACGGTCGCGTGCGTGTGGTGCGTTGCCAGCAGATGGATTTCCGCCCGGTGGACCGCTCGCCCATCTCAGGTCATCGCCTCCAGGAAGGGTCGCACGGGGCGGCCGCCCATTAGCTCCAGGTGCAAGGGAAAGTGTTTGCCGCTTACCCTTCTTTTGTTGTCGGGCGCGCTCCCGAAGTGGCCCGGTTGACAGCCTGTCCTGCTGGGAAACCCGCTAGTTTACAACTAGCCCTCCTCCTCGCTTCTCCCGCTGTCTCGTAAGAGTTTAGCCGGTTCGCTTTCACGTTCTCAGCTGCATTCACAGAAATTGTTCATCATACTTATGTGATTACAAAATGTCATACATAATACCACTTCGTATTGTCTTTCACAATTTTTAAGAACGAAAGTGAGACTTAATTTTTTTTTTAAATAAAAAAAAATTACATGAATCGACAATATAAAAATAAAAGTTAAATGACTTGACAATATAAAAAAATAAAAGTGAAATGACTTGACAGTATAAAAATAAAAATTAAATGAACTGACAATATAATATTTAAATCCACATCACTAATGTGGTTCACTTACGTTTTAATGAATCAAATGCTACTTATTAATTCACTAAAATGAATAGGATTATGCCTTGTGCAAGTATAGGTCAGGACAGCATAGGGTTCACATGTAATTTACAAACACACACATGCACACCTGTTGTCTATTCTACAAACTAACTACCCATAAACATGCATTACTCAAAATTCTACTTCTATCCACTACTTGTTAATCCAACAAGCTACTTCAATGCTACTTCAACAAAGTGTTTACACCTCTACAACATTGTTCTAATTCGTCCTCTTCCTGACGCTCGCCGCATATGTCTTGTCACATAATAAATATGGAGAACTTTCCTTAAACATACACAGTAAAAAGAACAATGGTTATTTACAAGCCACAACATTTATACCAGTTGACACACCTGATAAGAGACTCGCAATTATACATTTATCATACTCATATATTCACACATAAAACAATAAGAAAATTTCATCTAAAATTACGTTATCACAAGAATTAATCACATAGATGACTCTGAGAATGGTAAAAATATCTGCATCATACAGGTTATACTACCTTTTCTTACCCATTTTGCTGCGATTTCGTTCCTTCTTTAAATTACCATTCGCTTCCAAATCAGTTATTTCGCCTGTGGTGGTTATTCTGGATTCATATCTCATGAATGGCAAAATTGTAGTCTCCTCTATTCTGTAAAACAGTTTCATCTTAACATATTGAACTTATAACATACACAAAAGATCCGAATCCTCCTGTAGTTTAAATGACAAATGTTCTGCCTCATCCTTATTGCCTTAAACCAAGCTTTCCTTCGGTCCCATAATCAAAATTATTTAATCTTCCTTTACCTTCAAGAGGGAAATTTCCTCAGTACAAATCGTATAGGCTGCAGTGCATCCCGCACCAGCGAAAACAGTAAGCATTAATGCTCACAGCATCAGCAAAACACATAAACGTCTCTTTTCTAGGACAAGTATTAACGCAGAATAATATTTCAGGCTCTGGCTCAACATCAATCAAGACTACAGAAAGGATCCATATTTCTGTTCCATTCTCCATTTGCTGCAAAACTGCTCGTATTTGACTACCACAATAATATTTCAGGGCCACGTAAATTACACAAACCACAATTTTTCTTTCACCTTGAAGGGAAGCAATATACAGACGAAATCCACAGACAGCACTTTACATACTCAGCTATAAAGAACAAAAAAGACATATATCATCAATATTAACATATCATCGCATATTGGGAAGCCAATGGTTAAACAATCGTATTATCGCATCCTGTTTTCAAGATTCCAAACTTACTCATTCCTTTCTCAGAGTTCTCCTATCTTAAAATATTCATACAGCACGCATACTGTAGTAAGAGATCCTCATTTATACAGACAGATATAGAATAGTAATAGATAGGTAGTAGCACTGAAAGCAGAAAATCGGAAACACGGCTACTAACAGCTGGGGACCTGGGTTTGCCAGACCCATAATACCCACAGATCGGATATTCCCCTGAGTTTTGCATTAATTCAACACAGACCTTGCTTCCCTCAGGAGCGACTCTTTTCAATTTACACAAAAAACCATAAACAGCATTTCACTTGTTCACAAAGAAACCTTTTATCTTCACATTTGAACCAACCTAAATCCTGATTGCACAAGGAAAGAATAAAAATTAAAAACATCACTTCAATCAATCACATAGAAACATCTTTATCATTATTTTTACCAACATATTATTCAAAATTCATGTGTCACAAATGTAAACTAATCAATTCATTGTCCTCTCTATAAACCCTATGTATTCATTTGCCATGTCGCTCATTTGTTCCGATTGGGCGCCTTCTGCGCTAATCGTTTGTCATTGCCGGTTTTGTTCATTTGCATTTGCTGGATTATGTCTAGGGTTAGCCGGCCGAATTTCAACATCACGTGGTGCTCCGCCTACAGTCCTATTCCCACCGTGTTCACCGTAGTATCGATTCTGGTTGCCGTAACTGTTGCGTTCACGATCCTGTCCACGTCCTCGATCATTTCCGTAGTTCCACCTTTGATCGCGACTGTTACCCCAGTTTCTATACGGCCGGTCCCGATTATTGTTCCGTTCGCGCCGCGACGACCAGTCACGCCGTTGATTAGTACTACGGCCACGACTGCGATCGCGCTGCTGTGCCCCGTAATAACTTTGTGCCTGATTAGGCGGGCATTCTCCTGTATTGTATTCCAACTCTTGGAGAAGTGTCTTAAACGTTTCCACGTCCTCTTTGCATCGTCCCACAAGAATGACGTGGCGCAAGTGCATCGGCAATTTGGTGATGCATATCCTAATTAGTTCCGCAGGCCCGTATGGGTCGTATAAAAATTGATTTGCCTGCAGCATGTGGTCGAATAGGCGTGCTGGGCTGCCGAAACCAGACTGGTTCAAATTTGGCAGCATAATTACGCCATGTTTGACCCTATCTTGTGCCGCTTCCGACCAACAGGCGGACAGAAAGGCTTGTCGAAACTCCCGAGTGGAGTTGCAGTGACGCGCTGCCGACCTCATGCGAATCGCCGGTTCGCCTTCCAAATAGCCACACATATATTCTATCTTATGTGAACTTGCCCAGTCGGGGGGGAAGACAGAACTCAAATTGCTCGAGCCATGCTCGTGGATGTATTCCTTTTTGCGAATTTCGAAATATCTCAAACTTTCTCACCGTAAGGAAATGTTTGAAATCAAATCCCCCCATTTCCTCCTAGCGAGGCCCTTGAATGTTTCTATTTTTCTCATGTCTGCCCCTCAAAATACATTCTTCCCTGTCGTCAAAATCTCCCTCGTGGCCGGAGTCCCTCTCTGCACTGTCCGTACGGCTATTTTTTGTGCTATTGGCGAGTTCGGAATCACACGCCATGCGGTTTTCCAGATGCGCCACGCGTTCTTGTAATTCGCCTGTTACAGCTTTGTGCCGCCTGTTCACTTCGAACTGTCCCTTCTGAAATCTAAGAAGCGAACGCACTTCTTCGGTCTCTGCGACCGCTACTGGTGTAGTATTGTTCTCGCTTTTTGTCACCTTCATCGTGCCTACGATGTCCGCTAATGCCCCAATCTTATCATGTATTTGTCTGTTGTCCTCCGTCCCAGTCTGCTTCAATTGTTCTACTTGCTGTTCGAGAGCGTGAATCGCTTGACTGTTGTCCACTACTGTGTTGCTAATGGACGCTGGACAATGCGTTTCCGCCTCCTGGACCCTCGAGAGTACCTGCTGGTGTTCTCTTTGGCATTCTTCTCTCAGCGCTTGGAAATTCCTAAGTAGCTGATCTTCGCTCTCTTTCGATTCCTCATCGCGACTCCGCTTGCCCTGTTCTAAAGCTTGCAGACGATCATCGATTTGTTCAAATGTACGGCCTAATTCTTTCATAATATCACTTTTATTTCACTTGCCAGATTGTTTATTCTTTGTGAGATATCATCGGACACTCTCTGCATCGACTTCTCGACTTTATTTGTCTGCTGGATTAGTTTTTCGTCTATTTGTTCGCCTAGCTCGCGGATCGATTTTTCACATGATTTTTTTTGTTCTCAGAACGATTTTTCTGATTTCTGCGTCATTTGATCGCTTAGCTCTCGGATCGGTTTTTCAGATTTCTGCGTCATTTGTTCGCCTAGCTCTCGGATCGATTTTTCAGATTTCTGCGTCATTTGATCGCCTAGCTCTCGGATCGATTTTTCAGATTTCTGTGTCATTTGTTCGCCTAGCTCTCGGATCGATTTTTCAGATTTCTGCGTCATTTGTTCCCCTAGCTCGCGGAACGATTTTTCAGATTTCTCTGCGTTTTCTTTATTTAGTTGCAATAAGGCTTTCATGAGTTCTGCCAAATCAATTTTGTTATTTGGAGGCAAATTAATTTTTGGCTCTGCTGTGAGCCCGTTCGTCCTGTTTTGCATTTCGTCTTAAGTATTCCCCATTGCATTTTCGGAACCGCCCGACGCGTTAATATTGGAAATCAAATTATCCCCTTGGTCCATGTTGCTTAAGTTGTTGGACCGCCTACTTTTAGCTTGGTTACATGTCTGCATTAGTTCAATTTATACCCGGTACGCAACACATTAATCACAATAAATGTATCCCCCAAAAATTTCAACAGTTACACGAAATGTACCCAACCTAGTACGCACTTTTTCACACGCAAAACAAATTTTTATCTTTGATCGAAACAGTGCAATGTACAAGCGAGAAAAAAAACACACACACACACATATAAAACACACAAATATAGAAAACAAAACAACAAGACAAACAACACAACGCCGCTCAACAACGCTGTGAATCTTTTGAAAGTCTGCTCAGAAACAATGCAGAAGTTTGAGCGCTGCAGGGAAAAAAATTAAGATTATACAACGCTCGCAATCTAACGTTTCAGAGATTCCAGAGTCTAGCGGAATCACAGAACAGGGTCGCCATGTGTAACGTTGTTACATTAATTTGCTCTGAAAGCGGTGCTGATATTCAAGACCATAAAAGTGGGTTAAAAGCTGTGAGCTGTCTGGGGAAGTTAACCTTGCATTACTGCGCAACTGTTTCACCAGGTATCCAGTCTAGCTTACCAAATTCCCAACCAGACTAACATTAATTATAATCTTTTAATAGTCATACGACAACCGGTGATATACATATATATATATATATATAAAAAGAGAATTTAAATAAAAATAAATAAATCAGTTTATATTTGGAAATTTATTTTAACATTGATCATTGAAATTTCAGCATATTAAATTTGCTTCATAAATAAACTGGTGCCTTATTTAGGATTGTGGAAAATGTGAGTTTGTAATCTTACGGAACACATCAAATATGGAGCCAAGATTGGGAGACTGCATACAACACTGCATTCATAAAATAACACACGAAGAACGTTGAAACATATGCAAGAGGAAATTAACCACAACCAACCGATTCAATTTTCACCCAAAGAAATTACGTTTGTAGCACAATCCTGTCCGTCATGTAATTACCACACACTGGTATACTAAATTCATACTAACTCTCTGTGAAATCTTCCCAAAAAGAATAGCTGAGGACTACTTTGATGATTACACCACATGCTTCACGTGGTCAACATGGTTTACACAAAGCGTGTAACTCCACAATAATTTTGATAATTAAAATAAATTAGATCGAATAGCAATTCACAAAAGAAAAACCTCGAACTGGTTACTAACGTCTTACTATTAACCTGATGGGTCAAACAATTGTATAAGCACGTGGTAGTGGTCTCACAAAGTACACCCCACGTGGGTTGAACATAAAGAAAAGTTGCTATATTGAAAAATACTGTCAAGACGAGACGTTATAATCTCACGCACATTCGCATTTAAGATTGATGATCTTAGTTAGAGTTACTGATCAACACGTGGTTCCACTTTACTCACAAAGTAGTGACAAAGCAACTACCGGAATATAATCTGAACTTCACACGCGAATTACACTGCGTTGCAATTTAAGATAACATTAGATATTTTAGAGCTAAACCTGAAATAAAGGTGATTAAATTTTCAGTTAGGCTGAACTTAAGAAATCCATTGTCCTACGGACGTAGCAGACACGCGCTTAGCCGGAGATCTTACCACTTCAGACGCTCACCACGGACAGACTGACTGGTTCCTTCCTGAGGGGTGGCTCACAAATACAAACGGAAGTGGCCAGAGGGGCAGCTTCCTATACCAACATGACAACGGACGGACAGGACCATACTAAGAATAGAAACCTCTTTGCTTTTAGAAAGCGTAGCTACCTGTTCCGACGTTGGTCCTACTGTTCTCTAGCAGACAGTCTTGTCTGCTACCCTCAAGCATGCAACTAGAAATACATTTGCTCATTCATCCTCTCACACAGAAGGGAAGGGGGATGACAGTATCTTATCATATACAGTATATAAAGAAAGCGGATGTAGGTTCCGTATGAGACTGTGTAACATGAATTACATATAAACTGTGTGACATGAATTACATATAAACTGTGTTTTAAAGTGTAGTAGTGTGACAGATCGTTCTTGTTTATGTGTGAAAGTAACACGTTCCACTACTCAGTCTCCTCCCAGGTAGTCAGAAACGCCACAGTAAATTTAGAAGAGGAATTTATGCCGTAAATGACAACAGATTTGAGAAATTAACATGAAAGGAATCCAATAGAGACCTTTCAACATTATCACTGTAGTGAAGCCTCCGTCTATAATCTTTACCTGCACACAATTCCTGCCATTATCAAATTACTTGTCCTACTCTCCGCTGCCCCACTATGTGTCTTATTCACTGATACCCTCTTTCAGTCAAGTTGGGTCATACATTTCTTTCCTCTCGATTTATTTATTATTTGTTCATTTGTAATCCGATCTACCCACCTCATCTTTAGAATTCTCCTGAAGCAACACGTTTCAAAAGATTCTTTTCTCTTCCTTTCCCTCTGTACTGCTTATTGTCCGCGTTTCACTTTTTAATAAGCCTATACTCCAGATAAATATTTTCAGAAAATATTTCGTGACTCTAAATTGATATTAGGTGTCGACGTACTTCTTTTCTCAGAAAAAGCTCTTCTTGCTATTTCAAGACTACATTTTAATCTTATCTACTTCAGCCATCATCATTTATTTTGCCGTCAAACTTGTCTGCTGAGTACAACGTCTAATTTTGACCCCTTCAGCGTCAGCCCTGTTAATTCTCCTACGTTTCATTACCGTTGTTTTACAACTTATGACAGTGTCTAACATGCTAGCTGCTTGTTCTGTTGTTTCGAGTGTCATACTGTATAGTGGTTACTTTTCTGGGCCGACGGGAGAGACCGGTTTGTCTCCTGGCCCTCCTCTTTACAAGAAGAAAAACCGATTAGTGAAGAAGTAGAGACGTTACAATAAACAAGCGCGTTATTAGTTTATATTTTCAATGAAAAAAGAAAATATCCAATTGCCTGGTATATCACAGGGTCGTTTCGGCTGGATTAATTATTCCACGGACACCATTAAATGCGTTTCTTGATACATGTGGAATGTTTGTTGCGCAACTCAGTGAAGCGTTGCCCTGCGAGAACAGGTAAGTTCCTTGGCCGTTTGGAGTCGATCGGCTGTCTGGAGGGTGAGATGTGGTGCTTCAGGTCATTGACTTATTTAGGTCAACGAACACCACGGAATGGAAGGGAACGCCATGGTCGATTTGTGGTGTGCTCAAATTAGACGGAACGACAACATAACCTTGCGATCTTACCTCCTCTTACTGGGGCTTAATATACCTCTTTGAATTTCGGCTCTAAAATTTCTGCCTGCCTACTGAGCCAGGAAACAGCGTTGCCGCAGTGGATACCCCGATCCCTGTCAGATCACCTAAGTTAAGCGCTGTCGGGCGTGGCCTGCACTTGGATGGGTGACCATCCGGGCCGCCCTGCGGTGTTGCCATTTTTCGGGGTGCACTCAGCCTCGTGATGCTAATTGAGGAGCTACTCTACCGAATAGTAGCGGCTTCGGTCAAAGAAAACTGTCATAACTATCGGGAGAGCGGTGTGCGCGCCACACGCCCCTCCTATCCGCATCCTCATCTGATGATGACAAGGCGGTCGGATGGTCCCGATAGCCCACTTGTGGCCTGAAGACGAAGTGCTACGGAGCCAGGGACGTTGTCTTCACGTATGCTTTATGCCCACAGGAAAGTTAGTAAATTCACAAACTCTCGGAGCAGCGATGCATCTCAATAAGATAAACTGAAAGTGGTCGTTACTGAATTAAACAGTTTATCAAAGTTCTCCGAAATTACTGTACTCCCAAAACACAAGAGCACGTTGCAAGATGCTCATGTAATCTGGATGGCTATTGATCAACACATGAATGTTCAAACCACCATCGTACTCTCGGTTCACACCAGATAATGCAAGTCTGATCTTCATCAAAAGTCTGAAAAAAAAAAACTCCTCCGAACTGACCACGAAGGCCCAACGGTACCGACCGGCCACCGTGCCATCCTCAGACCATGGGCGTCACTGGATGCAGATATGGAGGGGCTAATAATAGTTATATAAGATCAATGTCCCGACGACCTCGAATGATTCTGTCCAGGGACTGTCGACTTTCCAAATGCAGCATCAACCGGAATATTTATGTCCAATAACTCTACCCGTGGTCTAGGGGTAGTGTCTTTGATTCATAATCACAAACGTCTTCGGTCCCGGGTTCGATCCCCGCCACCGCCTAAATTTTGATATATAATCAGCATTGGCGGCCGAAGACTTCCGGCATAAGAAGTCAGCCTCATTCTGCCAACGGCCTTGTCAAAGAGGGCGGAGGAGCGGATAGAGGTTCAGGGCACTCTCTTGTCCTAGGGGTGGGAAATTGCCCCTAAAGGCGGAAGAATCAGCAATGATCAACGACATGAGGATGCAGAAGGCAATGGAAACCACTGCATTAAAGACGCGTAACGTGTATCCACAGGACATGTGGCCTGTAATTGAAGAAGTGTCATGATGATCTCTCCATTGGCAAAAGATTCCGGAATAGTCCCCCATTCGGATCTCCAGGAGGGGACTGCCAAGGGGGAGGTTACCATGAGAAAAAGATTGAATAATCAACGAAAGGATAACGTTCTACGAGTCGGGGCGTGGAATGTCAGAAGCTTGAACGTGGTAGGGAAACTAGAAAATCTGAAAAGGGAAATACAAAGGCTCAATCTAGATATAGTAGGGGTAAGTGAAGTGAAGTGGAAAGAAGACAAGGATTTCTGGTCAGATGAATATCGGGTAATATCAACACCAGCAGAAAATGGTATAACAGGTGTAGGATTCGTTACGAATAGGAAGGTAGGGCAGAGGGTGTGTTACTGTGAACAGTTCAGTGACCGGGTTGTTCTAATCAGAATCGACAGCAGACCAACACCCACAACGATAGTTCAGGTATACATGCTGACGTCGCAAGCTGAAGATGAACAGATAGAGAAAGTGTATGAGGATATTGAAAGGGTAATGCAGTATGTAAAGGGGGACGAAAATCTAATAGTCATGGGCGACTGGAATGCAGTTGTAGGGGAAGGAGTAGAAGAAAATGTTACAGGAGAATATGGGCTTGGGACAAGGAATGAAAGAGGAGAAAGACTAATTGAGTTCTGTAACAAGTTTCAGCTAGTAATAGCGAATACCCTGTTCAAGAATCACAAGAGGAGGAGGTATACTTGGATAAGGCAGGGAGATACTGGAAGATTTCAATTAGATTACATCATGGTCAGATACTGGATTGTAAGGCGTACCCAGGAGCAGATATAGACTCAGATCACAATATACTAGTGATGAAGAGTATGCTGAAGTTCAAGACATTAGTCAGGAAGAATCAATACTCAAAGAAGTGGGATACGGAAGTACTAAGGAATGACGAGATACGTTTGAAGTTCTCTAACGCTATAGATACAGCAATAAGGAATAGCGCAGTAGGCAGTACAGTTGAAGAGGAATGGACATCTCTAAAAAGGACCATCACAGAAGGTGGGAAGGAAAACATAGGTACAAAGAAGGTAGCTGCGAAGAAACCATGGGTAACAGAAGAAATACTTAGTTGATTGATGAAAGGAGGAAGTACAAACATGTTCCGGGAAAATCAGGAATACAGAAATACAAGTCGCTGAGGGATGAAATAAATAGGAAGTGCAGGGAAGTTAAGACAAAATGGCTGCATGAAAAATGTGAAGACATCGAAAAAGATATGATTGTCGGAAGGACAGACTCAGCATACAGGAAAGTCAAAACAACCTTTGGTGACATTAAAAGCAACGGTGGTAACATTAAGAGTGCAACGGGAATTCCACTGTTAAATGCAGAGGAGAGAGCAGATAGGTGGAAAGAATACATTGAAAGCCTCTATGAGGGTGAAGATTTGTCTGATGTGATAGAAGAAGAAACAGGAGTCGATTTAGAAGAGATAGGGGGTCCAGTATTAGAATCGGAATTTAAAAGAGCTTTGGAGGACTTACGGTCAAATAAGGCAGAAGGGACAGATAACATTCTATCAGAATTTCTAAAATCATTGGGGGAAGTGGCAACAACACGACTATTCACGTTGGTGTGTAGAATATATGAGTCTGGCGACATACCATCTGACTTTCGGAAAAGCATCATCCACACAATTCCGAAGACGGCAAGAGCTGACAAGTGCGAGAATTATCGCACAATCAGCTTAACAGCTCATGCATCGAAGCTGTTTACAAGAATAATATACAGAAGAATGGAAAAGAAAATTGAGAATGCGCTAGGTGACGATCAGTTTGGCTTTAGGAAAAGTAAAGGGACGAGAGAGGCAATTCTGACGTTACGGCTAATAATGGAAGCAAGGCTAATGAAAAATCAAGACACTTTCATAGGATTTGTCGACCTGGAAAAAGCGTTCGACAATATAAAATGGTGCAAGATGTTCGAGATTCTGAAAAAAGTAGGCGTAAGCTATAGGGAGAGACGGGTCATATACAATATGTACAACAACCAAGAAGGAATAATAAGAGTGGATGATCAAGAACGAAGTGCTCGTATTAAGAAGGGTGTCAGACAAGGCTGTAGCCTTTCGTCCCTACTCTTCAATCTGTACATCGAGGAAGCAATGATGGAAATAAAAGAAAGGTTCAGGAGTGGAATTAAAATACAAGGTGAAAGGATATCAATGATACGATTCGCTGATGACATTGCTATCCTGAGTGAAAGTGAAGAAGAATTAAATGATCTTCTGAACGGAATGAACAGTCTAATGAGTACACAGTATGGTATGAGAGTAAATCGGAGAAAGACGAAGGTAATGAGAAGTAGTAGAAATGAGAACAGCGAGAAACTTAACATCAGGATTGATGGTCACGAAGTCAATGAAGTTAAGGAATTCTGCTACCTAGGCAGTAAAATAACCAATGATGGACGGAGCAAGGAGGACATCAAAATCAGACTCGCTATGGCATTTCTGGCCAAGAGAAGTCTACTAATATCAAATACCGGCCTTAATTTGAGGAAGAAATTTCTGAGGATGTACGTCTGGAGTACAGCATTGTATGGTAGTGAAACATGGACTGTGGGAAAACCGGAAGAGAAGAGAATCGAGGCATTTGATACGTGGTGCTATAGACGAATGTTGAAAATTAGGTGGACTGATAAGGTAAGGAATGAGGAGGTTCTACGCGGAATCGGAGAGGAAAGGAATATGTGGAAAACACTGATAAGGAGAAGGGCCAGGATGATAGGACATCTGCTAAGACATGAGGGAATGACTTCCATGGTACTAGAGGGAGCTGTAGAGGGCAAAAACTGTAGAGGAAGACAGAGATTGGAATACGTCAAGCAAATAATTGAAGACGTAGGTTGCAAGTGCTACTCTGAGATGAAGAGGTTAGCACAGGAAAGGAATTCGTGGCGGGCCGCATCAAACCAGTCAGTAGACTGATGACAAAAAAAAAAAACCGACAGAATTTTGCCGAGTTCAAAAGCGTGGCAGTTACACTAATCTCCGAACACGTACCACACACACGATAGAGGCTACCAGGAGACTACTCGCGCCATTTGCTAAGAAAAAGCGGACTGCGACACTAGTTAGAGGAAGCCTGATCCTGAGCGCTCTTTTGCCACTATTTCCACTCGCACTGACTGTGTTTTCGAGCCATAGAGACACCATTCTGCATCGTCATTTGCAAGTTTTTCGTTCAAAATATAAGTTATACATGTCAGTTGCTGTGGTGCCCTAGCAGGTAGAGCATTGGTCTCCGACCCTGCAGGTCCTGTGTTCAGTCCCAAATAAGGGCCGGCCGTGGTGGCCGAGCGGTTCTAGGCGCTACAGTCTGGAACCGCGCGACCACTACGGTCGCAGGTTCGAATCCTGCCTCGGGCATGGATGTGTATGATGTCCTTAGGTTTAAGTAGTTCTAAGTTCTAGGGGACTGATGACTTCAGAAGTTAAGTCCCATAGTGCTGAGAGCCATTTGAACCATTTGAACCCAAATAAGGGCAGGGACTTTTCCTCGTTCCAGAAAGGCCACAGGTGTACTTAGCCCCTTATCATGTACCGCGGGTCTTTGCGGGGGGAGGGGATGCGGCCGAGGCGATGGGTCTGCCTGACATCCACTCCTAGTGGCTGAGCGCAAAGTGGCTGTACTCTACCTAAAGTCAAATCAATAACCTCGTCGCAGGTTTTGCGATACAGACTTTACCTTTTTATATATGTCATATGACCTGTCTTCTCAGCCCCATCTCAGTACGTTTTCATTTTACTTCTCCCACAATCTTTAATCCTTAACCGGCGTGGTCGAAAGGTTTAACACTTAGTGCATTGCGGAGTCCTGGGGACTCCGAAACTAAAAAAGTATATTGTGTCTGGCAATGATTCTTTTTGTTGTCGTTTTGGAACGTAAACGTAATCAAAGGCGTATAAGGAAGCAGTGCAACCAATTCATAATCAAAGTACAGCGAGAAAATCTGAAACTAAAAATATTACAAAAATAAAGTTAGTCTTATATGAGTGCATAGTTTCACGGCGATATGTACTAATAAAAGTTTCTCGGGCTTCCAGCTGTGTCAAGTGGTTTAAAATCCACGAGCTTTCGGCCGAGTACTCCTCGTCACTCCATAGCATATTACCAGCCACATGTCGTCAACTTCGGAAACCGAAGAGCAATTTTAGAACTTTGCTACGGGTCAAGAGGTTTCAGTTGCTGCACCGTCTGGATCTTGTACGGGTACCAGTGTACAATAGACCCCAGAATTTTCCGGATAGTTGACCGTGGGATGGACAATTCTCATGACACGGCACGAGCGCTAGCACTACCCCGAAGACGTACTGTGTGGCCAGTTACAGCAACAACAACTTCATCATTAAGTTCCACCGACATAGGAGGACTTCCTTTTCCAGGTTCCACTCGTGCTTTCGAATTCCATTATCTTCTTTTTTAACCCGTTTATGACACCGGGCCTCTCCTCAGACCTTTCAATCGGAGGTACTCTCTCACTGCAGCACTATAATTGCTGCCTTTCACGTAAAACAGTTGACTAACAGCGCGTGATCTCTCTTCTCGATAGCCATACTCTTCGGTCACCTTGTGGTTTTTCAAATGGCTTGGTGCGATGGAGCCAGCAATGTAAGCCGGAAGGATGTACTTCAGAGGCAGCCGAAATGCATACTCGTACAGGTAGGAAATGTTCAGCATCCATGGACTGCAGCTGGAGTATGTGTGTTGACGGGGGAGTGTGACCAAATGTATGTCAAATGCTTAGTGAAGGCCTGTCACTGCTTGGAGTCCTCAGGATGTATATCCGGTCGAGGCAGCTGGCAGAGTGGTCAGTAAAGTATGTATAGCCATGGCGATCCCCTTGGAGGAGACGCCATGTGTCATGAAGCGCTAGATCCCAGAGAAGTGCTGTAGTGACAGGCAGGTAGAGTAGTGCGGCATTTCGTCCGCTGGTCCCGGATTCTATTAAATTCGCCGCCTGTGAATGCAGTGTTCTGTGCTCCCATTCAGGAGTGGAGCAATTTCGTTGGAATAGAAGGTGATCCTTTCAACACGGTGAGGCGACCAGGAGTGTGCATATACACTGACAATACGGACTGCTTTACAGGATGGTAGTTCCAGCAGCACTATCACTAGATGGGATGCTGTAAGCTGTGTACACATGAATGTTCAATTGCAGCTCCGGGTGGACATCTTGAAGGAGGGTGATATCCAGGTCCGCTACCTGGAACATGTCATGGAACATTTTGATGACAGAGTGTATGCCGTTGATGTTGGTCATACCCACATGGTAGGATTGGAACATATTAATGCGAAATATGTAGATGCAAATGGTGGCCCCTCGGTGGTAATGGGGCCGCCTGGTTACCCATCCTTGTGGCAGGCGTGAGAAATGCGGCCCTTCTGCTGGTGCTCGTCTCATGTGGCGGAGGGGAGTCAACGGTGTCTTGTGCGTCTTCTACCTCAATTTCACCATCCCAGTCACTGAGCAGCGAAGGAATCGGTGAAAGCATGTCGTCGCAGGCAGTGGGCTCCTTCACCTCGTTTTTGTCCTGATGGGTGTCGGTCATGAGGACATCAGGGTGGGCGAGGCCGCCGTCCAGTCCGTGGCGTTACTGTTGGCAGCGATGAGTCAGAGGCGGTGTCAGCAGCTTGCTTCCTGCCTCCGCGCCGTTGGTCATCTTCCGTCGAGAGGCGGCGTTTCTTGTGGCTTTGGTGATCGTTGTTTCCGGTACAGCGTGTCTTCGCCGTGGAAGGAGTGGGGTCAGCACTTTCGGCCCCTACGACGACGGTGGTGGTGTCCTGGAAGGGCGTCTCGTCGTGCTGCGCCGCCGTCACTGCGGTCGCGTGAGGCTGCTTCATGGGCGCGGCGTGTGCGCACACCGGCCTCACCTATTTCAAGTACGTAAGTGGTAACGCGGTGGGCACCGCTGTCTGTACTGATTCCTCACGTGGCACCTGGATGAGGTGACGCTGGAGGCAGTTCCATTTGACATGGCCTTCCTGTCCACAGCCGGCACACATCCGCGGTTGTCCATCATAGATAATGGTGGCTCGGCAACCGCCGATGGACAAGTACGACGGCACGTGTTTGCGGAATTCGATGCATACCTGTCGGACGCCATTGAGAACGTCGTATATTTCAAAGGTGTTCCACTTTTCTTCCATGTAGCCTACGACAGTGCCGTACAGACGTAACCCGTCAGTGACTAGCACGGCCGGGACTTCGAACGGCAGTTCGATTATGCGCCCTGTACGCACCCCCATACCCACGTGGTCCACGTTACTGTGCTGACGTTACTGTCAGAATGGCGAAAGCGGTAGCCGTTGGTGAAACGTCGGACTAGGTCGGCACACTCCTCTTCATTCTTCATCTTGAGAGAGACTGTACCGGAAGCGATAGACAGATGGATGACTATCAGCTCTTGGGATCGACATGCATGCCGTCTCTCAGAAACCGTTCGAATTCTTAAGCCTTTGGACGCGCGTAGGAATCGTCGAACTTTAGTTTCACCGTTGCCTGGCGGTAAGAGAACGCTATATCTAGTGAGAGCTCGAATTCACAACAACGAACGCATTACCTCGCGCAGCGAGTAAACAAACACACGTGCCTGGCGCTGCCCAGAGTGGCAAGCGTCCAAGACGTGTCGCGACTGAAGGCCGACTAAGGCTAAGCTATTTCACCGGTATTCTGGGGCGCCACTTCTGATCATATAATGGCTGCGTATGAGCTACGCTTAAAACTGTACAGCACTTTTTTCTTGGAATTTTCTGCGAAGTGCGCTTTAAGACTCCTACGAATGGGCACCCTTGAGGTATACTGTCAACCTGCCAAGTCTCATCCCGAACTGAATTTCCGAGCCGGGAAGGTCCCCTTGTTAGTACTGCATGGGAGTGTTTTTTCCGTGTATTTACCTCCATGTTTTCAGGGTCCAGATGGCAATGTGCCACATGTAGGGGCTTTGTAATTCACGTATCTGATGATCTGAAGATGGCAAAATAACTTTGCTGAAACTAGTAATAACGAGTTGTATCAACTGTGAACTGGGCAGTAAAGTATCTATTTCGGAGGCTTTTTTACATTGATGTAGAAATAGCTCTCCTTCCGACAATGTCAAGTAGTTGCAATATAGCATAATTTTATTGTTTTAGGGCACAGCTTTCAGCCTTCGGGCCGTACTTAATGGGTGTCATGATTACCTTTGAATGGAAGTACAGAGTAGCATGTGAAGCTTGTTTAAGTACAAAGGAAATGAACCAGAATGACTTTGTTGCTGTTAGTGTTCTTGAAGGAATCAGGAAGTCTTACACAAACTTCAAAATTACTAATTTCATTCTTGAATATCAACACAAATTATCAAAATGCAGTATATCTGCATCTTAGTCATTGAACCTTGGGTATGTCATTCTCTGCTAGAAACAAAAGAGGAAACAAATCTCAACATTCCTGTACCTATTATGAGGTTTACTTTGTTGTATAAAGAGCTTCTTACTTTATCGCCAGATAAAATGAGGCACTGGCTACGAAGTCTTTCGCGACGTATTTCTTGAATAAAAGTCTCTCGGTGTACATGCCGCGTCAATTCAGAATAAAACTCCAAGCTTTCGACCACTGCCTCTATGGTCGTCGTCAGGGCTAAAACTGACTGTCGTAAACTGGCGAGGCTCCCACTTTTATATACAAAGGACGGCTTCTGATTAGCTGGAATACGTCATAGCAACAGCGATATGGCGCGTAGTGAAGTGGTGCCCCCCACATCCATAGATGTAGTTTCTATCCCGCGTTGCTTGCAGTGCCATCCCTTGAATCAGGAGGTAAAGAGCGGGAAGTTTTCCTCTGCGATTTTTCTTTATCCAGTGCACTCTTCCAGGTGTTGCTAAGTGCATAGCCGTTGTCTCTGTTAAAGTTATTATCGCTAAGTCTATTTTCGACTGCTTCCCGGGTCACAGAGTCCCAGTAATTCGATGCGTGGGCTAGTTGGATGTACAAGACAGGGTATTTTATGTGAATTTATGTGGGTGCTGCCGAGTGAACGGTTCAACTTATTTTTCCTCGGTCTAGTTTTTTCGTAGTTATTGTTCCTTGTCCTATACGGAACTACAAGTTCCTTTTTTTAGTTTGGAGGTTAATTAAATAAACACAGTGTATTATTTTGGTATGATAGATAATGTATTCTGTTAATACTTTTCAATATTTTTGCCATTGTAACAGGAAATTAAAATTTTTGATATATAGGTACAACATTATTCCTACGCCATTCGTAGACTTGCTGCCGTGATCATTCCACGCTGTACTTTCATAGGATAAGCAGCATTCTTACAGGGAAAGCTACGTAAAATTACGAGGGTGAGTCAAATGAAAACCTTAAATTTGTAATAACAAATCGAAATTTCGCGCCGTTATGCTGTAAGTTGGTAAGAGTGCTAGAAACAGCGTGCAGAATGGTCTGCAGGTGGCAGCATAGTGCAGATGCATACATACCGTCGCAGTATCAGTATAAAGATGGCCGTCCCACTTGCGACTTGCACCAGGGAAGAACAGCGTTCTGTTATTCGGTTTTTGCGTAGTGAAGGTGTTGAACCTTTGAAATTCATCGACGAATGAAGGTTCAGTACGGTGATGCGTATTTATCACGGCAGCAAGTCTACGAATGGAGTAGGAAGTTCGCAAATGGTGTGACTTCAGTGGAAGATGCTCCTCGTCCAGGTCAGGCACAACGAGTTGTGACTCCACAGAACGCTATAAAAGAGGTGGGGCCCCTCCACGCCCGCACCAACGTGGTGACCAAACCAAAAGTTCTACTGTCACCTCCGTAAACATGTTAGTTGTCTAGTAAGTGGATCACAGGATGCTGGGCTGTGATGTTGTCCGTGCGTCTGGGTAAGGCTACGCATTAACACGGTCCATCAGGTGATAGATAGTTGACGAAACGCGAGTGAGGGTAGCGATTTGAAGAGCAGAGGGAAAAAAGTGCCATGGCTCGTGCCGTGGGAAAAAAAACCTCTGCGACAGTGGGATGGGTAGTAAGAGCAGTAGTGGCTTACTAGCTGCGATAGCTCATGCAAGGTTGGATTTGTTAGTATAGGTATCATGCATCATTACCGTGACAAGCGATGGCGATGTGTCCCAGTTGCTGCAGCTGCTACATTCCTGGAACAATCAACATCGTTATACAGTAGTGGGAGATCGGCCATAGATCATCTCACTGTGTGGGGGATGTGTGGAGCTTGTTTGCGTGCAGTGTACGGTACGGCTTCCCTGTGTGGTGCCAGTTATTCGACAGTGTATTTCAGCTGGATATCCAGTAATGGCGTCTGATTAACAGGGGCTCGCCTGTGCCGTTATGTTTGCGTATGCTTGGCCATAGATGTTATGTCCTTACAAGTATGTCTTTTGGTCTTTTATGTTTCCATCTATGGTTGTGGTCGTAGTTCCCCAGATTCAGGATAAACAGGTTCTGCGAATGTCTGGAGTTTCTGTATAGTCTTGTGGTGAGTTTGTGGATTACCTCCGTGAGAGTCTCAAGTCGGTATTCCCGGTGAAGGTCCGCGATGCTTATGTACCGTAGAGCATTGCTTATGATTTTGAGTACTTTGTTTTGTATGAGCTGCAGACGGCGCAGGCGTGTAGGCGCAGCCTATCCCCAGACAGGAGCTGCGTACGTCATCAGGGGTCGGATGAGTGTCATGTACAAGGACCTCGACACCCTTCTGTTTAGTGTGCTACGCCTGTTGAGCATAGGGTAGAGCTGTCTGAGCCTCGCGCTAGCTCGGTTGGTCATGTGTTGTATGTGGTCCCCCCAGAGTAATTTCCGGTCCAGCCAGACACCGAGGTATTTGACTTTCTCGCGGAAACGTATTGGACGTGCATGTAGAGTTATTGGTCTGCAGTAGCGGTGTTTGCGCAGTTGCTTCGGTCTTCTAGTGAACAGAACGGCTTCGCACTTGTCGACGTTTACTCTAACACGCCATTTCTCCAACCAAGGCTCGGCCATTCTGAGTGCAGTCTGTAGGCGTGACGTAATGTTCGATGGTTTCCAATCTTGCGCAAGGATGGCTGTGTCATCCGCGTAGATTGCCATCATTGTGTTGTGTGTGCTTGGAAGATCGTTTATGTAGAGGTTAAACAGTAGGGGCCCTAGGATGCTTCCATGGGGTACTCCCGCGTGTATACCGTGTGGTGTTGATTGTTTTCCCTGCACGTCAGTGTTGAAACTCCTGTCTGTGAGGTATGAGTGTATTAGACGCAGCAGCCCGTCGGGGATCCCCGCGTCGCTGAGTTTGCGGATGAGGCCGTTGTGCCATAGACGGTCGAAAGCCTTTTCGATGTCCAGGAACACTGCCGCTGTAGCTTTGTTTATGTTGAAGACATGTGTTATATGTTCAACGACCCGTAGGAGTTGTTGTGTTGTGGAGTGGTGATTCCTGAAGCCGAATTGCTCCGGTCTCAGGATGTCATTTGTTATGCAGTGCCTAGTGATGCGTTTGAGAATCACCTTCTCAACAATCTTACTGAGCGAGCTCAGAAGGCTGATGGGTCGGTAATTTTGTGGGAGGCTGTGGTCTTTCCCCGGCTTCCTAAACATCAGAACCTTGGCCGTCTTCCAAAAGGCGGGGAAGTGTTGGTGTTTTAGTCCACAGTACGCTGCACCAGTTGAAGCCATAGTGAAGGAAAACCGCCGAGTGACACTGAATGACATTGCAGATGTTTATAGATTAGTCATGGGTCAGTACACCACATTGTGCGTGATGTGCTCCAGTTTCACAAAGTGTCTACAAGATGGGTGCCACGGCAGCTGACTCCTGAAATGAGAGAACGACGTGTTGATGCCTGTGAAGAAGTTCTTCGGCGCTCTGAACGAGGTGATGGCTTCCTTGCACGAATCGTTACTGGGGACGAAACCTGGGTTCACTTCCAGCAACTGGAAACGAAGAGAGCGAGCAAGGAATGGCGCCATCCCTCATCACCAAAACCAAAGAAGTTTCGAACAGAACCCACAGCAGGGAAGGTTATGCTGACTCTTTTGGGACGAAAAAGCCGTCATTTTGGAGCATTACATGCATAGAGGGACCACTGTCACCAGTGCATCATACACAGATCTCCTAAAAAATCATCTGCGGTCTGCAATCAAATCAAAGCGACGTGGATTGCTGTCAGCAGGTGTCCTTTTGCAATATGACAATGCAAGCCCCCACACTGCCCGTACAACAGTTGCAACAATCACAGACCTGCATTTTGAGTGTCTTCCTCATCTACCATACTCACCATACCTTGCCCCAAGTGATTTCCATGTGTTTGCCGGCCGAAGTGGCCGAGCGGTTCTAGGCGCTACAGTCTGGAACCGCGCGACCGCTACGGTCGCAGGTTCGAATCCTGCCTCGGGCATGGATGTGTGTGATGTCCTTAGGTTAGTTAGGTTTAAATAGTTCTAAGTTCTAGGGGACTGATGACCACAGCAGTTAAGTCCCATAGTGCTGAGAGCCATTTCCATATGTTTGGACCACTCAAAGACGCAATCGGAGGAAAGCAGTTCTCTTCTGATGAAGAGGTACGCCATGCGGTGCATGAGTGGTTGCGCGGACTACCAAAAGAATTTTTTTCTAAAGGAATTTATGCACTTTGTAAGCGCTGGAGTACTTGCAGTGGGCATGGGGGAGATTATGCTGAAAAGTGATACAGCTTTGTACCACTTCTGCACAACAAATAATATTTAAAAAAATATTTAATGTTTTCATTTGACTCACCCTCGTAAGATAAGTTTATAAAAACTGTAAAGTATGGTAAATGCATGTGCTGTTTTATAAAACGTGCTGCATCATTTGATCATGCATAATAAAACGTATAAATAAATTACCAAAGAAAAAAATAGTTTTTTTTATTTCTTGAGTAATCATGAAGTTATGGTATACAGCCTTCTTTGAGGGAGGTCTTCACGTCAGGCCTACAGACGTTAAGCACGCAGCAGCAGCAGCCTCGTGGGTGGACCGGCTGCGCAATCGGGCATCAGTGCAGCGGCCAGCCAGCGGCTTCCGGTGGGCCGGGTGCAGGAGGCGCCGCAACATGGTCTGCAAACCAAAGACTCCCTTGTAGGAACCCAGCCAGTAGCGGGCCCCAGCTGGACGGTGCCAGTTCAGTCCGCGGTGGCATCAGTTCTAAGCACAGACCGTATTACCAGTGGCTAGTGAAGGTGGCGGCTAGCTGTAGGTGAGACTGGACGACATACATTGGGTCGACAGCTGTCGTGGTGGCGTACGCACAAGTCGACGACAGATACTGCACTGCCGGAGCGGCTTTTATTTATAAGGCTTCGACCCGGGGTTATTAAAAAGCGCCGCATCTCGTCACGTATGGAGCCCAGGCAGCAAGCATCGACGCCCGGTGTGTGAGAACCAGTAGTGCCAGAGGATTTCGCCGTGTCGTCTCAGCGCTTTTCTGCCCACCCATCAGAATTACTCAGCTAGCCAGCTGGCCCATCCGCCCACGGATTGTGACGTCCACTAGAGAGGTGTTGGCGCAACAGTCCATAGCATTGCACCTTACAGACTAAATGTTGACTGCCTTACTGCTGTGTTGTTTCTGCAATACAGCTGAACATATAATCTAAGAGAAAAAGAAAACGACGCATACGAAGAAATTATCCAACGGAATGGAAATCGGCAGATGTCATGTTCACGTACAGATAAACAAATGATTACAATTTCAGAAGAAAACTGGATGATTCTCTCGAGAGAAAGAGCTTCACAATTTAGGAACGCCAACAACGCGTTTGTCTACCCCCGGCACTGGTGGCAAGCAGTTAGTCGACTTTGCATTGCTCAATATAAAGTTGTTGGATGTGCCCCTGAGAGATATTGTACCAAATTCTTTCCAATTGGCGTGTTAGATCGTTAAATCCCGGTCTGGCTGGAGGACCAAGCCCATAATGCTCCAAACGTTCTCAATTAGGGAGAGGTCCGGTGACTTTGCTGGGCAAGGTACTACTTAGCAAGTACGAAGACAAGCAGCAGAGCCGGCCCGTGTGGCCGAGCGGTTGTAGGCGCTACAGTCTGGAACCGCGCGACCGCTACAGTCGCAGGTTCGAATCCTGCCTCGGGCATGGATGTGTGTGATGTCCTTAGGTTAGTCAGGTTTAAGTAGTTCTAAGTTCTAGGAGACTGACGACCTCAGATGTTAAGTCCCATAGTGCTCAGAGCCATTTGAACCATCATTCCTGGTTGCCGGCCCTGCGGCGGGCGACAATCAGCTTGGTAATCCACCGCTGTGTGGGGCGCCTCCAGAGAGATTCTTCGGCCTGGAATCTCATTGACTGCATTAGAATTGTCTTCAGTGATGAGTTCCGCTTCGAATCGAGCTCCGATGACCAGCAAAGAAGTATTTGGAGACGCCACGGACAGTGGTCGGATACCAACCTGACTCTTGCCCACCTTACGGCCCGTCAGCCAGTTGTGATAGTTTAAGATGTCAACTCATTTCATAGCATGAACCTTTCGTTGCCATTCGCGGCACCCTTACAGCACAGCGGTTCGTCGATGATATTCTACTCCCCGAATACTACGAATTTAACACGAGAATCCTCAGGAGGACATGCAACAGTCCTATCAATCAATGCCAAACTGAGTAAATGCTTGCATAACGCCGAGATGTGGAAGTAAGCGATTTCCGTCCCATTCGAATAATTACACCGTAGTGCATCTTTTTTTAAAATTTTTGTCTTAGAATGCATTATTGGCATTGCTGTACTTTAGGCTTACCTAATGTAGTACTCAAAATTTTTCCCAAGATACATTACAGAAAATTCACCTCTAATGCAAACAGCTAAGGATAGGAATTTAAAGTTTGCCTAGCTTTGAATGTTCATCTGAAACCATTGTCTTCAGCTACTTTAAAAAGTACGGCGCTGTTTAGCGTAACAGTTATTTATTAAGGAAATTTAGTTTTAATGCACACACTCGGTCTGATTCACCGTAGCTCCTCAATGGTACATTTCCAGTCTATGGTTACGTGGAAAATTTTGCTCGATTCAACGTCCACCCCCACCTCTCCCCTCACACACACACACACACACACACACACACACACACACACACACACATACACACACATCCTGTATATTTTTCATGACCGAACGAAGAGGCAGTTTATCCTCACAGCACATGTGGCACACGCTACAGGCCCCGTGCTGTCAGGGGCCACTCGTTAACATTACCTACCTATTTTTACAGCAGAAAATAGCCGCTAGAATTTTGAACTAAAAATGCTAATAGTGATAAAATTACGCGCACACGATCGTGCATCACTCGAAATAATAGGATGTTGACAGTAAACTACCTTTTTACAATGTGTGAAGTATACTCTGGGTGTAAAGCTCCTTTATCGAACCACAGTTTAGATATTCCAAATTAGCACAGTAGTGTTGTTTTCATGTTACTAACCTGACTACAGTATCGTCAGCAGAAACTGATTGCTTTATACAGTTAACAGAACTCATCTAAAAATCACATATTTATGCGCCCTCACACCCTACGCCGTAGGCTACTAAGCGGAACAGTCGAAGAGCCGGAAATAGTTTGCATTAAGGTTAGTGATAGTCCATGTCACTTAGTGCTGTTTAGCGACCCTGTTTTACTTCCCTTGTTTAGCTAGTGTATCGTCACAGTTGCTTCTCCTATGACTTTACATGTGTACTTCAACGCTCAGTCCGTTCAGCGCACTCATTCTCTCCCGCCCAATGTCCTGCTGTTGGGCTACGTATACAGTGCCGTCGACGTCAGGGAATTCCGCCGAAGATCGAAATGGCTCAAGACGACGCGACCGATCTCAACGCCCGAGCATATAGACGACGGACGACGGTCGGTGAATTTCATAACAATTTGTTTTCTTCTGTGAAATCGATCAACGTTCAACAGAATTTGCCAACACATTCTGTTAAAAATAGTATCGTGCTTATTATGTTGCTTCACCAGGCTTAGTGTGACAGCCTCTACGGAGCAGTTAACGTAACCTCCGTCCACAGAGCGGGACTAATGGCTCTGAGCACTGTGGGACTTAACAGCTGTGGTTATCAGTCCGCTAGAACTTAGAACTACTTAAACCTAACTAACCTAAGGACATCACACACATCCATGCCCGAGGCAGGATTCGAACCTGCGACCGTAGCAGTCGCGCGGTCCCGGACTGAGCGTCTAGAACCGCTCGGCCACCACGGCCGGCGAGGACTGATGGCCTCGCCGTTTAGTCACTTAACCCCCCCTCAATCAATCAATCAATAAATCCGTCCATAGACATTGGCGGCTCCATCGGTTCCGACCGACCGCCGTGTCATCCCCTTCTGGTGTCGTCATTGGGGTGGAGCGGCTTGGGGTCAGCACACCGCTCTCCCGGCCGAAGTCAGTTTTCGTAACCTGGAGGCGCTACTGCTCGGTCAAGTAACTTCTCATTGGCCTCACGAGGCTATTTGTACCCCATCCCACCGAGTAGGGCTCTAATAGGATTGGAGATAACACAGGCAGAGCAAACTCAGTTTTTGAACAACGTGTTAAATAGATTGAGTAAAATGGTTACTGCATGTTTGTTAGTAGTGTCTCTTAGGCTGAAATCTATTTTCTTCAATTGGATTGCTTTTCATTGTCACCATGAAACATATATAGTATATAATAGAACTTCCTGTCTTCATTCCCATACACAGGGCTATTCAAAAACGAGATTTCAGACATTCATTGCTTCCAAACTACAAAAGATACAAACACAATTCCAACATTCTGGAAAGAGAAAAGTTCAAATTTTTATGCATTCAATGTGAGCAGCATGCGTTAAACGACAAATTTCAAAACGATGGACATTTCCAGTCAGACACGAAGCAGCTGGTCTCCCGTTATCGAATTCACAGCTTTACAATGCAGACTTTCAGGAGATAAAAACGCGTTCTCATATAAAAGTCACAAGGTGTAAGGTCTGGGACGTTGGGCTGGAAGAGGAGGAGCAGAAGATTAACTTCATTTGTTGAAGCTGTGAAGTCGATAACTAGAGACTAGCTGCTTCGTGTGTGACAGGAAATGAGCCACCGTTTCGATATTTGTAGTGTAACATGTGATGCTCATATTGAATGCGTAAAAGTTTGAACTTTTCTCTTTCCAGGAACGTCGGAATTGTGTTCCTATCTTTTGTAGTTTGGGGATAATAACTGTTTGAAATCTGTTCCTTCTTTTTGAATAGTCCTGTGTTCGTGAAGCTTGTCTGGTTGTTCCAGTAACAGAGAAAAGGGTAATGGTATCTCCTTGTAGTTGAAATTATTGATTCTTCGCTCTGCTGTTTCGTGTATTTTTAACCAAACTCGCTAATACACACAATTCTTTCCTAGGTAACACGTTGCGAGGTGCCGGGATGGAGAAGAGTTTGTACCTCTTTAATTCAGATGAATTTTGCACGAGAACGAGACGTGCACTCGACCCCCTCCTTACCTACCACCTCATTAATTATGCACACAACGGTAACGGAAGAAAATGATGGTGGACCCTGCTAGTTGCTGAAATAAGGAGTGCACACTCACAATAATTTAATAAAAATCGTAATCTACTCAAAAAAAACAAAACTTTATCATAATAAACAACAGGAAATGGGATTCTGCCTATATCTACGAAATTATATGCGGATTAAATATTACAATGAGGTTTACTACACATCAGAACATAAATGCACATGATTGTCGACACACACGGTAGGTTAAAGGATAGGCTATACTGAAATATTATGAGAATAAGAGTTGGCTCGAGAACAAGGGGCTCCTACTCTCTGTGATGCAAACGATTGCCGCTAATGACTGGAGGTCCTAATGAATCAGATATTAATCTCCCGACTATATAGCAGTATCGCAATTAGTAGTGAGAGCTCAAATGAGATCACGTGAAGAAACAAGCAAGATTGACTCGTACCAAAGTGAGCGCGTATGCTGCTGAGGGATTCAGTATAAAATTGATAAGGTCCTACAATGCCAAAGCCGCAAAATACTGTACCAGTGCTGAAACCTGCAGCACGTCGTCGGTAGGCAGCGTCCTGATGATGTAGGCGCCGACTTCTGCCGTGCAGCAACTCTGTGTCAACCCCTGGCCTCGAAGGCTGTCCGAGAATTCTAAGTTCTTCCGAAAACGTGCGACCAAGTCGCAAGACCATCCGACTCCGAGGAAGATAAGATCCCGAAATCCACTGCCCGCGCAACGCAAGAGCGAAGCCAACATTTCTACTCCCTACTCTCCTCGAAAACCGCAAAAAAGCATTCAGTTCTGATTATAAAATTCCCTCACACTATCTCATAACATCATTCGCGGCAATAGCGACCGTTCCCTCCAATTTCGATCACGGCTTTATGACGTCAACTAGCCTCAGCTTAAGTTGATCAATCATGCCTCTGCTATTCAACTGAGGGCACTGAACTTTCCGTTTGACCAGTTACGATAACAACATGCCTAGACCACCCACCGACCATCCGGCGCCAGACAGTCGCGCCCAGCAGGGGGCAAGTATTCTCAGAATCAAGAGGACAATGCAGTCAGTCGTTGTCAGGAATCTTCGTTCCAGACGCGCCGTAACGGTAAACACATAAACTGCGGCGACACTCAGACGTCTCGCAGGTCGTTTCGCCCTGCATACAACAGGCGAAACTCGACCGACGTTAGTCGTTCCGCCAGGCGCTTAAGCCTATTGTACGAACCCCTCAGAATTCAGGGAAGTGCAGCCCCCAACCGAAAATTCCGTGTGCTACGTCCTCCGATATTTGCCTTGCACAAGCCACACAGGGAAGTAATCCAACATGTATAGGAATCAAGTGAAAAGTATTTAGTACAAATACCCTCATTACAATAACCTTATTCGGTCTGTTACTACCGTGCAATGACGTCGTATAACATTAATAAAATTGATGAAAATAAGAGGAGACATGCTAATGTGGGCATGGAACCTCTCAATGTAAATGCCTTTGTAAGTGTCACGAATTCACTTGAGAGGTTATAAGAGAACTCGTGAATATTCAGAGAAGGCGTGATGGGAAATACGATGATGCAGAATTAAGTAGGAGGCGAGCTTCTGTCACATGTTGCTCACACGCTGACAGTCGTCGCATGCAAATTTTGCAGCATGTTTAAAAAAATATTGGGGCTATTAGACAAATGTGTGTGTACTGTGATAGAGGAGAAGAAAAAGGGAATGCAAATATTTGAAGATCACAGGGGTAAAAATCATTTTTATCTATGTTGGAATACCTTGATGAGAAGCGTCATGCATTTTGCATAAAATACAAATAATAGTAATTCTGACTTTGGAAGCGAAAGTGATTTTGCACGTTTAATATGCAGAAAGTGAAGATTTCATGCACAAAACATGCCAAATTTCTCAGATTCCGTATGTAACACAAAGCATGAGTGTATCTTTGATTCCAAGCACTTTCTGTAAAAGGTTAGAAGAAACGAGTTCATAAATTTGTTTTCTGTAGCCCTGGAAAGTTTTCTTTTTGCGAGTTACTAACTTTCCCTTGTCAATGCCTCAATTAATACTAAGTTAAGGAACAGCTTAAACTGTGCTGAGATGGTTTGTTTTGTCTTATTAACTATGGAAAAGTTATTTAATCGTTCATTTACCACTCTGATTAAGACTTTTACGAAAATTACTAATTAAACACATCAGAGATCGACAGCAAACTACGTACACAGACGTGAACACTATTCCGCTTTGCCATTAGCTTTCAAATACTGTAAGTCTTTTATCTATGGCTGAAGAATGGAAACGGCTGCTGCTGGCTAGGGGTGGCGGTTACCACTGAAACAACCGGTTTAGATAATATTGGTTTTTTTTTCCACGCCAGTTTAACCTGAGTGCTAAAGCCGCTCAGAATACCCGGTTTCTTAAATAACCGTAGAAATCGAACAAAAATTGAAGAATTTTGACTTTATCGGTTTCAAGATACATACCGTCAAAGTATTATATTAAACAGGTTTGTTGCTCATTTCTGTCGGCATTGCTATTAAAACTGCACTGATTGCTTTTTCCTGTTTCCTATAATAAAGCTATATTTCAAACCAATGAAAATTTGACAAATAAAAATTACTCCTTTCTTTAAATAGGTTTACTTAAAAACCAAAAATTTTAGCACTGCTGCTATGGCTAATTTATATTTCGGTTTTTTACTAGGTTATTAGCAAAAAATATTAAAAAAACCTGTTATAACTGAGACGAAACAAATATCGAAAAATAACGATACATACAGTATTTTAATCGGTCGGTTTTCCCGTCCCTACTGCTGGCCCGTACCGAAGGGGAATATGTTGCCTACCCATTTTCGACCATGTCCCTACATTCACCGTGAAAGTCCCTGAAGACGCAATAAATTCTAGACTGACGGGAAAAGAAGGCTATAACGTTTTGGGGAGTAACATTTCCCCGTCATTAACAATTTTGTGCACTGAACAGTCACTGTTACTTGGGAAATTTACTGTTGCCAGTGTTTTGGGCAATTTTAGAATCGAGGAAAATGCCTTTTATGAGCTCACTGATATGGTCTCTTATTAATAAGGATAGTGAGTGCTCAGCAGATGCTGCCGCCAATCGAATCTTCGCGTTGACTGCCTTCTATTCGCAATTGTTGCCAGCGTCAGGGTTTCCTCAACAGTGGTCATTTTTCTTCTAATCATTGCTTTGTATTGCAACAACTGTAGTTTACTTTACTTTCCTTGCTGCAAATAAGTACCATATTTGAAAATGTCTCGTAATGAGCATTCGCGATCTGTGTTACTTCAGTACGAAAAAATGGTTCAAATGGCTCCGAGCACTATGGGACTTAACTGCTGAGGTCATCAGTCCCCTAGATCGTAGAACTACTTAAACCTAACTAACCTAAGAACATCACACACATTCATGCCCGAGGCAGGTTCAAATGGTTCAAATGGCTCTGAGCACTATGCGCCTTAACTGCTGAGGTCATCATTCGCCTAGAACTTAGAACTAATGAAACCTAACTAACCTAAGGACATCACACACATCCATGCCCGACGCGGGATTCGAACCTGCGACCGTAGCGGTCGCTCGGTTCCAGACTGTAGCGCCTAGAACCGCACGACCACACCGGCCGGCCCCGAGGCAGGATTCGAACCTGCGACCTTAACGGTCGCGCGGTTCCAGACTGTAGCGCCTAGAACCGCTCGGCCACTCCGGTTACTTCAGTACGAAATATGTACCTCAGGAGGCAGCAGCTTATCGGAACGAGCAGCGCTAAGCAAAACACGTGTCAGTATTTCCCCTGTCACGTACCCTCTCCAGATAGTGACTAAAATACTTTCCTCGTTTTGCCCCTGAGGTAGGCCCTTATAGGCCAACTTTCCGCGTGAGATGGTTACAGACGTGTACAATGTCTAAGTCTTAATCTGAAATTTTTCTTTCTTGGACAAAAAGTTCCTACATCACAAATCTGTCCCTTCGTCCCTACACTATTATGCGTAGGAACATGATTGACAGCTATGAGGAGAATGACGTAACAATAGAAAAAAATAACGTCGGTAAGTCAGAAGCCGGCCGAGGTGGCCGAGCGGTTCTGGGCGCTACAGTCTGGAACTGCGCGGCCGCTACGGTCGCAGGTTCGAATCCTGCCTCGGGCATGGGTGTGTGATGTCCTTAGGTTAGTTAGGTTTAAGTAGTTCTAAGTTCTAGGGGACTGATGACCTCAGAAGTTAAGTCCCATAGTGCTCAGAGCCATTTTGCAAGTCAGAGCGATAAACTGTTTGTTGGGTAATGAGGCGATCTGCTATCAACGGGCGCATCCAGTTAGTGAAGTGTGGGAGACGTGGGAAGGCCCGAGAGGTAGCAGCAAGCGGCGTTCAGCGCAGGGCGGAAGGCGGGGCGTGGAGGGGAGGCGGTAGACGGCGGGCGGCGAGCGAAGGCAGCGGCCGGGCCGGCGACTGACAGAGCACGTGGGCAGGCGGCCGGGCACGTGGCACCGGCACGCGACCGGCGCGCCGCACGTGCGCACAAAGAACACCGGCCGGATTGTCCGCGGCAGGTATCTGACGCTGACGTGTGCGCTCCGCTTGTTTACCGCGCACCGACCTGCGCCGGTACACGGCTTTCTCTGGGTGACCTCTCGGAACATCTCTGGTAGGGCCAGGGTAGAGCCAGGGCAAGCTAACTTACAAGGGTTGCGGGAAGTAGTAAACGCGCCGGACAAGAATCTCCGCTCTACAAAATACAGGGTGATTCTGTTGCCCCTACCGACGTCGTTTTATGCAACCGGCACTACGTCTATATCAGGAGCGGTGTCCACACAGGCGACAGCCGCGTAATCAGTATACACTGAGGTGACAAAAGTCAAGTCTTCGTATACTTTACCAATTATTCTGCGACATTTTGACACAGTGCTTTGGCCAGTGCTGGCAAACAAATTTGCTGTGTAATGTGGGGTTGCATGGAAACGATATCGATAGGGGCAGCTGAATCACCCTGTATAACTGAAGAGTGGAAATGTCAAACATTCTTAGTGCTGCTTCTTCACAAAACGCATTTTCAGTGCTATTGCACCCCCAGCGCTCTGCTGCGTGGGCCAAATCACGTATACAATGTTTCATTCAATGTTAGTTGGCGCTATTTTAATAAGATGGGGCCCCTCCACGCCCGCACCAACGTGGTGACCAGACCAAAAGTTCTACTGTCACCTCCGTCAACATGTTAGTTATCTAATAGGTGGGTCACAGGATGCCGGGCTGTGATTTTATCCGTGCGTCTGGGTAAGACTACGCATTAACACGGTCCAACAGGTGACACATAGTGGACGAAACGTGAGTGAGGGTAGCAATTTGAAGAGCAGAGGGAAAAAGTGCCAAGGCTCGTGCCGTGGGAAAAAGACCTCTGCGACAGAGGTATGGGTAGTTAGACCAGTAGTGGTTTACTAGCTGCGATAGTTGATGCAAGGTTGGGTTTGTTGCTATGGGGATCATGCATCATTACCGTGGCAAGCGACGGCGATGCATCCCAGTTTGCTTCAGCCGTTGCGTTCCTAAAACAATCAAGATCGTTATATAGTAGTGGGAGATCGGCCATAGATCATCTCACAGTGTGGGGGGGGGGGGGGGGTGGAGTTTGTCTGAATGTAGTGTACGGTACACCTTCCCTGTGTGGTGGCACTTATTCGACAAGTGTGTTCCAGCTGAATATCCAGTAATGGCGTCTGATTAACAGGGGCTCACTTGTACCCTTGTGTTTGCGTGTACTTAGCCATAGATATTAGGTCCTTACAAGTATGTTTTCTGGTCTTTTATGTTTCCATCTATGGTTGCGGTCGTAGTTCCCCAGATTCAGAAAAAACGGGTTCTGCGAATGTCTGGAGTTTCTGTATAGTCTTGTCGTGAGTTTGTGGATTACCTCCGTGAGAGTGAGCCCACGGTATTCTCGGTGAAGGTCCGCGATGCGTGTGTATCGTGGAGCATTGCTTATGATTTTGAGTACTTTGTTTTGCAGAATAAAAGAAAGATGCACAAGACCTTTTTTTGCAAGATTTACACAAATTCTTGAGTCAAAAATCAAATGTGTGTGAAATCTTATGGGACTTAACTGCTAAGGTCATCAGTCTCTAAGCTTACACACTACTTAACCTAAATTATCCTAAGAACAAACACACACACACACACATGCCCGAGGGAGGACTCGAACCGCCGCCGGGACCAGCCGCACAGTCCATGACTGCAGCGCCTGGACCGTTCTTGAGTCAGCTAAACTATGAACCCATTGCACATAATTATTGTGTGTAAATATGACTTCTTTGACTTTAAAGATGCTGTTGAAGCATTATTGTTAATGCAGATGTGTGTTGTTGTTCTGGTCTTCGGTCCTGAGACTGGTTTGATGCAGCTCTCCATGCCACTCTAATCTGTACAAGCTTCTTCATGTCCCAGTACTTACTGCAACCTACATCCTTCTGAATCTGCTTAGTGCATTCATCTCTTGGTTTCCCTCTACGATTTTTACCCTTCACGCTGCCCTCCAATACTAAATTGGTGCTCCCTTCATGCCTCAAAGCATGTCCTACCAACCGATCCCTTCTTCTAGCCAAGTTGTGCCACAAACTCCTCTTCTCCCCAATTCTATTCAATACCTCCTCATTAGTTAAGTGATCTACCCATCTAATCCTCAGCATTCTTCTGTAGCACCACATTTCGAAAGCTTCTATTCTCCTCTTGTCCAAATTATTCAAAATGGTTCAAATGGCTCTGAGCACTATGGGACTTAATTTCTGAGGTCATCAGGCCCCTAGAACTAAGAACTACTTAAACCTAGCTAACCTAAGGACATCACACACATCCATGCTCGTGGCAGGATTCGAACCTGCAACCGTAGCGGTCACACGGTTCCAGACTGTAGCGCCTAGAGCCGCTCGGCCACACAGGCCGGCTCCAAATTATTTATCGTCCATGTTTCACTTCCATACATGGCTACACTCCATACAAATACTTTCAGAAACGACTTCCTGACACTTAAATCTATACTCGATGTTAACAAATTTCTCTTCTTCAGAAACGTTTTCCTTGCCATTGCCAGTCTACATTTTATGTGCTCTCTACTTCGACCATCACCAGTTATTTTGCTCCCCAAATAGCAAAACTCCTTTACTACTTTAAGTGTCTGATTTCCTAATCTATTTCCCTGAGCATCACCCGACTTAATTCGACCACATTCCATTATCCTCGTTTTGCTTTTGTTGATATTCATCTTGAGCTCCAAATTGTGGTATGATCAAAGCGCCTCATACTCATCCAACTCAAACAGTTATTATAGAATCTTACACTAAAAGAGAACAATGGAAAAATGTTTTCATAACAGAAAAGGCTAAGGGTGACGTATACCATGCCGTACTTCGTCTGAAAGACTACCCATGTTCATCAGTTGTGAAAAGAAAGGCATCATGAAGTTACCTTCCCTTAGGAATGTGGGTGCACTCAACGACTGTGATATGACTTTCAAATGATAGAGCACAGCAGTGAGTCGCCCTTTTCTTTTAGATTTTATTAGGCAAATCTAGATTTCGATTAGTGGCTAGCCATTATCAATGCACTATTTCACGATATCAGAGCATGTCCTAGTACGTCAGTCCCCTCGTGCTCCGGCTTCTGTCACAATTCGTTCAAGACTTGAACTGTGAACATGGGAATGACGTACTAGAACATGCACTGATACCGTAAAATAGTGCATTGATAATGGCTAGGCACTAGCCGAAATCTGGATTTGCAGAATAAAACCTGAAAGAAAAGGGCAACTGATTGCTGTGCCCCATCATTGGAAAAGAAAGACCTGTTGACGACGTTGCCGTTTGTTCTTCAAGAGTACAGGGAGCTCTACAGTAAACTTGTCAGCATAAAATCCCAAGAACTGAGCTGCGTAAGGAACAAAAATCAATACTGAAACACTTTTTCCTAGAATTCAATACTGTTAGAATCTTGTAAAAAATTCGAAAGATACGAGAAGTGGCATTTCATGAGAACACTTCTACTAGTTTAAACAATACTGTCGTATTTTTGTATGTGTGCTCTCGCAAATAAAACGCGGTTTTTCCATTATTAATGGCACTTAAAACAAAAACTTTCTTGTTGGCACTTAGAACCAGCCGGTTTCCTTAGAAAGTTCTTAAGAAATCAATTTCCTAATTTGTCCCATTGTTTTTCCAATGACGAGATGGGCAGCATAATCGTATGTTATCAGAACACCTTCCCAGTTTTTTGGTTGCAAACAAATTGCGTACAGAAAGACACATTGTTATTTGATTCTCCTTCCAAATGTCAGGCCTGGCACGTAGAACATTTAACATTTCCACTTTTCAATTATATTTCTTGATAACAACATTGTGTTCCTGATCGTACTTTGAGACCTGAAAACCGAACCTATGCTTTAGTGTGTGAGAGACAGTTTACGAGTAATCACAGTCTCATGTTTTCTTTATGTTTCCGATGTAGTGAAAGACAGATTGCAAGATACTGGGGTTGGGAGGTGGCCATGTCACTCAGTTTATTAAAGATATCCGTATTAGTTAGGCTAATGTACTCAACCCACCTTTAACTACCACAGTTCTTATCAAGCAACAGACAATTTATGGAGGAAATTATGATATGGCCCTGTTTGTGTTCATTTTAAGAGTTGCACCTTCGACATAACTCTAGTTATGATAATTTAATAGCTTATCAGTCGTATCTGGCAAAGAGTCATGATAACAAAGGCGAAATTGAGCTTCTAAATAATACAAAGATTTTGTCGGCCGCGGTGGCCGTGCGGTTCTAGGCGCTTCTGTCCGGAACCGCGAGACTGCTACGGTCGCAGGTTCGAATCCTGCCACTGGCATGGATGTGTGTGACGTCCTTAGGTTAGTTAGGTTTAAGTAGTTCTAAGTTCTAGGGGACTGATGACCTCAGAAGTTAAGTCCCATAGTGCTCAGAGCCATTTGAACCATTTTTTAATACAAAGATTTTGATATAACAAAGTGATTTATTGCGAGAATTCCTAAATTATTACCAGACACAAATATTGAATGAAATATAAATAAGAACGATGTAACTCGGGGAATGAGATATTGGATGAATTCGCGTGCGCGCATGGGCTCTACTACCACGTTGTAGAATCATACAAACTTTGGGAGTGAGAATATGCCTTGACGTGTTACCCTTGGGTATTACGAGCAGTATCGATCGAGAATGAGAGTCCTTGATATACACTCCTGGAAATGGAAAAAAGAACACATTGACACCGGTGTGTCAGACCCACCTTACTTGCTCCGGACACTGCGAGAGGGCTGTACAAGCAATGATCACACGCACGGCACAGCGGACACACCAGGAACCGCGGTGTTGGCCGTCGAATGGCGCTAGCTGCGCAGCATTTGTGCACCGCCGCCGTCAGTGTCAGCCAGTTTGCCGTGGCATACGGAGCTCCATCGCAGTCTTTAACACTGGTAGCATGCCGCGACAGCGTGGACGTGAACCGTATGTGCAGTTGACGGACTTTGAGCGAGGGCGTATAGTGGGCATGCGGGAGGCCGGGTGGACGTACCGCCGAATTGCTCAACACGTGGGGCGTGAGGTCTCCACAGTACATCGATGTTGTCGCCAGTGGTCAGCGGAAGGTGCACGTGCCCGTTGACCTGGGACCGGACCGCAGCGACGCACGGATGCACGCCAAGACCGTAGGATCCTACACAGTGCCGTAGGGGACCGCACCGCCACTTCCCAGCAAATTAGGGACACTGTTGCTCCTGGGGTATCGGGGAGGACCATTCGCAACCGTCTCCATGAAGCTGGGCTACGGTCCCACACACCGTTAGGCCGTCTTCCGCTCACGCCCCAACATCGTGCAGCCCGTCTCCAGTGGTGTCGCGACAGGCGTGAATGGAGGGACGAATGGAGACGTGTCGTCTTCAGCGATGAGAGTCGCTTCTGCCTTGGTGCCAATGATGGTTGTATGCGTGTTTGGCACCGTGCAGGTGAGCTCCACAATCAGGACTGCATACGACCGTGGCACACAGGGCCAACACCCGGCATCATGGTGTGGGGAGCGATCTCCTACACTGGCCGTACACCACTGGTGATCGTCGAGGGGACACTGAATAGTGCACGGTACATCCAAACCGTCATCGAACCCATCGTTCTACCATTCCTAGACCGGCAAGGGAACTTGCTGTTCCAACAGGACAATGCACGTCCGCATGTATCCCGTGCCACCCAACGTGCTCTAGAAGGTGTAAGTCAACTGCCCTGGCCAGCAAGATCTCCGGATCTGTCCCCCATTGAGCATGTTTGGGACTGGATGAAGCGTCGTCTCACGCGGTCTGCACGTCCAGCACGAACGCTGGTCCAACTGAGGCGCCAGGTGGAAATGGCATGGCAAGCCGTTCCACAGGACTACATCCAGCATCTCTACGATCGTCTCCATGGGAGAATAGCAGCCTGCATTGCTGCGAAAGGTGGATATACACTGTACTAGTGCCGATATTGTGCATGCTCTGTTGCCTGTGTCTATGTGCCTGTGGTTCTGTCAGTGTGATCATGTGATGTATCTGACCCCAGGAATGTGTCAATAAAGTTTCCCCTTCCTGGGACAATGAATTCACGGTGTTCTTATTTCAATTTCCAGGAGTGTAGATCACACATGCAAGCCGTGGGTGTGCATGGCGACGAAGTGACAGCGCAAGCTGGGAGGTGTCATATTAAGTAGACTACCGCGCCGGTGCTGCGAATACATTACCACCTACAAGACGCCGCGCGCCTACTGTTCGGAGCTCAGGGATGATGTTGCAGCTGCTCTCAGTGGCGGTATTCGCCCGTGAATATACATATACCGAGCGAGGTGGCACAGTGGGTAGACACTCGACTCGCATTCGGGAGGACGACGGTTCAATCCCGCGTCCGACCATCCTGATTTAGGTTTTCCGTGATTTCCCTAAATCACTCCAGGCAAATGCCGGGATGGTTCCTCTGAAAGGGCACGGCCGAATTCCTTCCCCATCCTTCCCTAATCCGATGAGACCGATGACCTCGCTGTCTGGTCTCCTTCCCCAAACAACCCAACCCAACCCGTGGATAAAGACCCGACCGAAATAGTGCGAGCGCAAAACGACAAACAAATGCGACTGCTGTCACTAAGTAGTAACATACAGGTTCTGCCCGGACTACCGTGACAGAAATACTTCTCACTCTAGCAGTCACCTTCACTACGGCTAACCAGAAGTGAAGAAGTCTATCGTTCGCTCTGCCCGTCCAGAAGCGAAACACTCCTCACTTCGCCTTCACACCGAAAGATTAGCGCCTTGTCGGCACCATACAGGAAAATCTCAAAGTGTGGGAGAACACAGAAACAGCGGCCAATCATACTCCTACATTCTACCTCTCCTTTCCCCACCAAACCATTACAAGAAATTTTCCTCCTATCAAGGGTCATCCCGCCAAATTAGGTGTGCGGTCTTTACATCAGCACACTTCATACTGGTCTACCAGTCAGATGCAGTTTTCGGTCTATACGCAGGAAAGTACAGGCCTGAAACTGCCTCTGGCCGCTAGATGGCAGTGGTCTATGTCGGCGCCGTACTGTCGACACCCCGTAGACGCAAACATTAAAATTCTCCGAACTAAGCCAGGATGGTCCCATTGCAGTAAAACTATTTGCGAGGCGCCGGCTCTGACGCTGCCCACGTCCCAGATATCCTGATCGCCTCGCTACAAAAGACGAAAACGCCGGTCACCTGCTGTGGTGCAAAGAGTGGGTCGTACTCTGTTCTTGTCGCTCAGGTAGAGAACTTGGTGTCTTTCACAGTTCCTCAGTCACAAAAAATTCTGTTTCATATTGACTGGCTTACTTGGCGTTAGGATAATGTGTCATTCACATAAAAAAAGAATGTGATAAGCTGGAACTTACTTATGTCTTAATCAAATCAGAGAACGTCAGTAGGGACAAGAAGGTAGGTAGAAGGGTAAACGATGCAGCCAACCTCTCTTTTCCACAAATTACAACACCTCACCCAACACAGACTTATGTTCAGCGAAACCACACACACTCAACGAGCAAGTCATCCACGCAAATGAAATCTGGGCCCTTGGCAGAAGGCTGTGCTGTTAATTATAGGACCACCTAGTCCCTGCAACTTCACAGACACACTTAAACAATTAAAAATCCACTTTTTCCGTACCAAACACAAACTCAGTCGTCATCCTCCAAGAAGGCAAGTGCCCTTACTAAAATAGGTTAACCTTCAGATTTGTTCTGTTGACTCACTCACAAACAGTAACACTTACCAAATGAGGATTGTACACTGAATTAGGTGTGTGTGTATGTGAGTATTGAACCGGGGACCTGTAAACAACGGAGAGGTTTCGTCCCCACCATAGCCCTCAGGGATTCACAACCCCACGACAGGCCACAGCAGTCCACCCACCCTACCGCCGCTCCACACCGAACCCAGGGTTATTGTGCGGTTCGGTCCCCAGTGGACCGCCCCTGGGAACGCCTCACACCAGACGAGTGCAACCCCAAATGTTTGCATGGTAGAGTAATTTCGCTGTACGCGTATGTGTTTGCACAGCAATCGCCGACATAGTGTAACTGAGGCGGAGTAAGAGGAACCAGCCCGCATTCGGCGCAGCAGATGGAAAACCGCCTTAAAAACCATCTACAGTCCGGCCGGTTCACCGGACCTCGACACCAATCCGCCGGGCGGATTCGTGCCGGGGACCGCCACGCCTTCCTGCTCGGGAAGTAGCGCGTTAGACCGCGCGGCTAGTCGGGCGGGCGAATGTAGGTGACTAAGGGTCCTTTCGGCTGACTTTAATACTTCATACAGGAAATCTGGAACAAATATTCAGCACTCATACACCTGACAGCCTCATGAAAATTTATCAGTGTTTGTGTGGCATCTATAAGTATACAGTGTGACATTTTGTAAGTGGTGATAAGCAATCATAATTATGTATCACATTATATGAGATAATTCGAAAGATCAAAACTACAGCGTCACAACAAAATACCCAACAGAATTAAATATGTTGTCACATAGTAATCGAATATACATAAGAAATTTATAGTACAAGAATGAAACACAAGAAAAGGTTTCATTTTTCACTAATAAAAAGTCAGCGGGTGTTCTATGAAATCCTCCAGAGGGGGCTATCCATTGGAGGAATCCCTCTTGCTGATTTACTAAAAGCTTAAGTTAAAAAAGTAGAATTATCTTGATGTATTATTTAAGAAAACATGTCAAATTTAAAAAAAAATTAAAAATATAGTGATTAGATGCTTGAGAGGTACATAAAGGCATCATGTGTCCAATGCCCTTTGTTGTAGAAAAACTAAGGAAGGAAAAAACCGTGAGACACTGATAAGATAAGCAATACCAAGAGTAACAAACATTACACTACACATTTCATAAGGTCTCAAGATTTGGGAACGATCAACTGGTCTTGACAGGGGGGGGGGGGGGCTACATTTTGCAGGACTACAGTCTGCCATTGGCAGTACCAAAATAAAGAACGTGTCACACGCTTACACTTCACCCTTCCACTCACTTCACATGGGCTGTATTCCTCCGTGGCAGTAGTCCAGGGATGTGAGTTGGCATCAGTGGTTGGTTGGTTGTTTCGGGGAAGGAGACCAGACAGCGAGGTCAACGGTCTCATCGGATTAGGAAAGGACGGGGAAGGAAGTCGGCCGTGCCCATTGAAAGGAACCATCCCGGCATTTGCCTGGAGCGATATAGGGAAATCACGGAAAACCTAAATCAGGATGGCCGGATGCGGGATTGAACCGTCGTCCTCCCGAATGCGAGTCCAGGGTCTAACCACTGCGCCACCTCGCTCGGTGTGGCATCAGTGTGGTCGCGCTCTCAGGAGAAGGTGCAGTTAGTGGCAGGGGCTGTCAGTCAAATGTCCCTCAGAAGACGCAGCTGGGATAGGCACCAGTAGGCTGCAACTGACATCCTTCCATGTTGATAGCAGTAATGGCGGTAGGACAAGGCGCGTCACGTCGTGGCAAGGAAGCTCAAATGGTGGTTCTGAGCACTATGGGACTTAACAGCTATGGTCATCAGTCCCCTAGAACTTAGAACATCACACACATCCATGCCCGAGGCAGGATTCGAACCTGCGACCGTAGCAGCCCCACGGTTCCGGACTGCAGCGCTAGAACCGCACGACCACCGCGGCCGGCGCAAGGAAGCTCATCCCAAGCAGACTGCTCTATAAGAGATTGCATCAGCCATCACAGGAACACTGCGTAGGTGTATCAGTCAGGATGGAAACACAGCATATGCCTCATTGTCTCGGTGGACCTCGTCTCCTATGGGCTAATGACAGGATTCTGAGACAGCTGTCAAACAAAAACAAAAGATGATTAGTTCAGGTCTGAACAAGGAATAGGATGGCCTGAATTGGGTGGTACCACTGTTCTTTAGTCGGCCACAAGTACCTGAAAGCTGGTTTGCAGATCGAGTCATTCATCAGCAATCCTACGTATTTTAGTCTCTCTAGTGGAAGAGATATTGAATTAGGATACAGGTGTCCACAAACCTTAGTGCAAACTGTATTGTGCATGTGGTCCGGTCGATTGAATGCGAGACTGAGTGCGCATCATGAGTGTGCACTGGAGATACTGATTCCACAGGTTGACAATATTGCCACCATACAGGGGCCGTTTTCCACTGCTGCGAAGGCGAGTCTCAGGGAATCCCTCTTCTGGTCGGGCGCCACGCAGTGTGCCACCGCTGACAGCCGGCACGTGCCCAGGTGCTGCCTGGTCTGTCCTGTGGCTTTGATCCGCCATGCGCCAGTAAGCCGCTCTGGAATTTGGAAGGGTCCCTTGTTTTCTCGGCGGGATGCCTGTCAGCACGTTGACACAGCCTTTTCTTCAGGCCTGGCAACCACAGGGTTGCATTAAGCTTTTGCCGAGCATTCTGTCTCACTTCACCCGCACAGTACTGATGGATTCCCGATCGGTCAGCGTCCCAACATTTTCACAATACAATTTTACAAATGTATTACGTAGAGACAAAATAAAAGGCAGTCTTCACTATGGGAATATTAATCACTGGTGTTAAACTGAATCTTTAATGTTGCCATTTGAGCCGTGGTAAAAATTGCTGCTTTGATGAGCGCGCCGCAGCGCGTAGCGTGAAGCAGTCGCCCTCCGTTTTTGGCGGTGGCGCCGCTGTGGCAATCGCAGCTTTGGTGTCTCCCTCTGGTGGGAAAGGGGAAAGGTGCCTGTTCACGTGCATTTAAGGGGCGCTATGAGCTCGCCAGTCGGTCAGTCTGGGTCAGTCTCTCGTCCCCAGCTTGCTAGTCTGTAGTCTGTCTCTCGTCCGCATTTGTGAGGCAGTTAATGTCTGTCTGTCACCCGGAGTCCTAGTATGTCTTTCGTTCGGATCAACCTTTAAAGCCGGCAACATGAGAGTCTTTCCACTCCGCCAGCAAGAGAACTCAGCGAGTGGTCGCCCGGTCGGGGCTTAGTTCCTGCATCTGAGTCTGCAGGCCGCCAGTCTGCTCGAGTTTGCTCTGGCAATGGTCATTGGCGATTGGATCGATCGGTTGGTCGGTCGCGCACTGAGACACAAGATGACTTGTCCGTCTTGAGCGTCGGCGCATCTGAGGTCGCCTCGTGAGTCCAGAGGGCCGCGGCGTATAGCGGGGGGTAGTGATTTCGCGGTCGACACGAGAGCTACAGGAGTCAACCCACGACAGCGGGCTGGCCGGTGCGGGCTGCGACGCCGTGAGACGGGAGATCGGCGCGCCTTCCTGCGTCCGTTGAAGCGGCTGGAAGCGGACGGTTCGGGAGAGCGTTGGGGGTGCTGCGCCAAGTCTTCTCGAGAAACCGCAGTTTATTAGAAGTTAAGTGATTGGTGATGTTGTTTCATTTACTCTTGTTAAATTCTAGTTGTTTTCTTGGTGAGGTCACCAGCCGTTTTGCTTTGGGGTCGTCCCACCATTCTTCTCCGTTTGCCCACCCGCGGGAAGGTGGTTGTTTATAAATTGGGTGGTCCGTTTTTCCCTTGTGGAATAGGAGCAGGTTAGAGCAACCTGCGGTTCGGGTTGTTCGATAATCTCCCTATCAATCCAACATACGTTAGTAGCTGCCTCTGTCATGATTGTCGGATTTGGTCTGTTAACGAACTTATTGCTTGGAGTGTAACGGCCTAATTCCTGAAATATGTTTTGATCTTGCATATCATCTTGAGAGGCGGTATCTGTGTACTGTAGAGCATCTTAACTTGTTTGGCCAACCTTGTAGAATTTTATATACGATTGCATTTCATGGTCTTTTGTTTAAATGATCATTTTAGTATATAAAGTTGCCACCCTTTCACCGTAAGACTTTTCTTATAAGTTAAAATCAAGTTGCACCATCGGATACAACGTTAATATTTTAATTTTTAGTGTTTTGTACCATTCCCATCCCTCCTCCAGGGGGTGCATAGTTTGTGTGCTTGTGTAAATTGTTAAAACTCTTAGTTTAAAGTAATCTGGTGTGTTGCAGATTTGCACCAGTGTAGTCTTTCAGAGGCTGTTTTGAGCGGTCGTAACTACGGCCGTGTCAAAAGGGAGCGGCAAGGTTCTCTGCCCGAATGCTCATACAGTCAAAACTTGTTTCTTTCTGCCTCTGAATAAATTGTAACATGATATTTAGAGGGTGCTTTCTGATTATAATTTTAAATCTGTTTCTTTTAAAAAATGCTTTTAGGCACTATTAAAGTGAATAAAATTCCCATTTGTTAAAAGGAATTTGTTTATGATTTTATCAGTTACTCCCTGACAGCTACTTCCATGCTTACATAGTGTGATTAATGTGTTAATGTTCTTGATGAATCACTAGTAAATAAAATAAGTTCTTAAGAATATTCATTGAAAATAAATCACAGTCCACCATTGTCATGTCTGAAAAATTCATCAGTGAATTTTTTTACAAAAATTTGGCCATCTTACATGCTAACATCAATGTTGCGCAGCATAATCCTATAGGACCCGACTAACCTAAAGTAATGGCACAAAAATCGAGCTCTGTTATGGCCTAGAAAACCTTCACCCAAAACAATAGATGCAAGCTCAAGACTCAGAAAAAATATACTAGTGCCATAATTAACCCTATTCTCAGTATACATTATTCTAATAACACAATGAAATCCAGCTATTGTCTACCCATCACCATATGACTAGTTGTCGATTATACTAACTACTGCGTGGCTAACTACTGTTCTTGGGATACCGTCCTTGATGACGACTCCTGTCACGTCTGAAAACAACATGTGAAGGCATACCACAAGAAAAGATCGCAACTGATCATCCTTGGGTAATAAAGATATTAGTGATCGTAATGCAGAACTTTGGAGTAGTAGTAAGAAAAACATTTTGAAAAATACCTACAAAGTTGGCAGACCGATACAGTTACCACTACCATAACTCCTTTCCTCCCGTGCTGGTACGTCCTGAAGAGGCAACGTTGCACTCGTCATCAGCTGGGTTTCCAGCTCTTTTCTCCGCCTCTCCCACTGGTTGTACACTGTAAGTGAGTGATGTTCTTTGAGACAAGACAAGAATTCTTGATCTTGCACCACACCCCACATCTTCTCCTTCATCTTTTATTGTGGGCTTTATATGCATTATGTTAGTGCTTTCACTACGCCTGTGTTCGTGACTTCACCTACTCATAGACAAGATTTGGTCGAGGATATGCTGCTTACACCCCTTGCTCTGAGTGTCCTGTGCTACAATTGCAAGTCCACACATCCACCGACATGGCATTATTTCGAGAAACTCGCTGTTCCCACGAGGATGTACACTAGGCTACAGTGGCATGGGAGGGATCGGTGGCCACCTTAGCATCATACTCCAGCACAGCTCCCTCGAAACGTGGTGTAACGCAACCAGTGGTGTGCCCATTGTATTGTACTGTATGGAACTGGGGACCTAGAAACGATAGAGAGGCTTCGTCCCCACTGTAGCCCGCAGTGGTACACAACCCCACAACAAGCTACAGCAGTCAACTCACCCTACCGCCGACCCACACCGAACCCAGGGTTACTGTGCGGTTCGGCCCCCAGCCCCTCCTCCCCCCCTCCCCCTCCCCGGAAACGTCACACACCAGACGAGTGTAACCCCAATGTCTGCGTGGTTGAGATATTATGGTGTAAGGGTACGTGGAGAAAGTGTTTGTGCAGCAATCGCCGACGTAGTGTAAATGAGGCGGAATAAGGGGAACCAGCCCGCATTCGCCGAGGCAGATGGATAACGGCCTTAAAAACGATCCACAGGCTGGCCTGCACACCTGACCTCGACACTAATCCGCCGGGCGGATTCGTGCGGCGGGCCGGCACGCCTTCCTGCCCGGAAAGCAGTGCCCTAGACCGCACGGGTAACTGGGCGGCATGCCCATACTCCAATGAAACATAAGGCGAGCAGCTTTCCAATCGCATCCATGTGACAAAATCGGCCAAGAATCGACACACACAAGAAGCTTCTCCCATAACTCGAGTCTCTGATGTATGGCATTACTCCCCCTCAAAAGCAATGAATTGTTTGTTATGAGTGAAAAGGAACTCGGTTACATTTCATTCAGGGAATGAGACACTTAAAGCAGTAAAGGAGTTTTGCTATTTGGGGAGCAAAATAACTGGTGATGGTCGAAGTAGAGAGGATATAAAATGTAGACTGGCAATGGTAAGGAAAGCGTTTCTGAAGAAGAAAAAATTGTTAACATCGAGTATAGATTTAAATGTCAGGAAGTCGTTTCTGAAAGTATTTGTATGGAGTGGAGCCATGTATGGAAGTGAAACGTGGATGATAAATAGTTTAGACAAGAAGAGAATAGAAGCTTTCGAAATGTGGTGCTGCAGAAATATGCTGAAGATTAGATGGGTAGATCACATAACTAATGAGGAGGTATTGAATAGAATTGGGGAGAAGAGGAGCTTGTGGCACAACTTGACTAGAAGAAGGGATCGGTTGGTAGGACATGTTCTGAGACATCGAGGGATCACCAATTTAGTATTGGAGGGCAGCGTGGAGTGTAAAAATCGTAGAGGCAGACCAAGAGATGAATACGCTAGGCAGATTCAGAAGGATGTAGGCTGCAGTAGGTACTGGGAGATGAAGAAGCTTGCACAGGATAGAGTAGCATGAAGAGATGCATCAAACCAGTCTCTGGACTGAAGACCACAACAACAACAACATCCTAAATGCCTTAGCCTAAACTTACTCGCCAAGAGTTTGCTACCCTAACCTACTCTACAAGTGATTTAATATGGGAGATATGGTGGAGCTCAGTTGATTTGTGCTCTTCATCGATTCCAGTTCAAAGGCATTCTGGTGGCAGATCCTCCAGTTTCGGTGGTCCATTGTACACCGAAAAGGATTTCTGAAATTTCTACTTCAATTTGTTTGATAGCCGAAAAGATTTCAGAAGGACCTTTTGGCCCACTTGGAATACTCTTTCATCCGCTTTCTTGTCAGCACGCTCCTTCATGCTCCGACCTGCAGACTGAACTCTGCCGAGAACAATGTCTACAATTTTCTGATGCTGCAGTCGAGTTTTCGGTGGGAAGTCTACCACCAGTTAAGTACTGAAGCTGTCAAGTCTTTAAGACTGTTATCTGCACTACCTTAATGATCCCATGTGGTGCCTCACGGATGACATCTCGGAAATCCCAGGAGGTGTGTTGCTTGTGGCAGTATAGCCGACACAGGTTGCCTAACTCTTTTATAACTCCATAGAATTCTAGCTCGGGTGGTGTGAGGAAATAAAGACTGGTTTAATTCTGTTTCCTCTTAGTATCTCTTTCCACCGCCCTGACTTATATTGCAGCCCACTATCAGAGATAATTCTCTCTACGTGGACCACCTACGCCAGAAAGTCTTTACACAGAGCTGTCGACACCGTCAGCCCTATAGCTTTTTTTAGTGGTAAGAAAATCACAAAATTTCGATTTCAGTTCGACAAAAACCAACACGTACCTGTATCCTCTCCGCGTTTTCGGTAACGGTCCCATCAAATATGTAGCCGCTAAGTGTTTTAATCTGTTGGGTGCAATCGGAAACAGAGGGGCTTGCCATATTTACAGTCGTGTGCTTTGCATTCTAGAAATCCTTGCACACTGACACCACACGCCGGATTCTCCGTTCCATGCTCCTGAAGTGACAAGACTGTCCTTGGCTTGAAGAACCACTTTCTCGGACCGTAATATCCACGCCACTTTACTGATCAAGTGTTCCGGTAGACATAAACACCATTCAGATTCCCTCCACATTACTCTTGTAAAGAGTGTACCTTTCCTTAGCAGGTAGAATTGTCTAATGGCCGGATGATTTCGATCTTTCCACTTCTCTTTGACCCTCAGAAACTCTGGATCCTTGTCCTGCTCTCTTCTAACGTCTTTCATAATGCAGGTCACTAAGTTTTCGAACGCGACTTCTCTCATATAGTAGGTAGGAACTGTAATGGTTCCCCTCAAGATCCACCTTGACTCCGATGTACCCCTATAGGGGATCATGCGTCAGCTATTACATTTTGACTGCTCTCTATGTATGTAGTGGTGAAATTGTACTGCTGCAAGTATGTTGCCCATCTTATTAGACTTTTGTGGGTTAATTTCAGAGTGAGTAAAAATTCCAGGACCATGTGATCTGTATAGACTCTGGTCTTCCTCCCGTATAATAAATATTTAAACTATTCAAACCCCCAGACAATTCCCAACGCCTCAAGCTCTGTGATAGAGTAATTCTCCTTCATTTCGTATTTTGAGAGGACTGTGCTCCCAAATGCAATACTTTTCCAGACTCGATTTCCATCCTCAGTACAATCTGGAAGATCATCACGCCCAAGCCTCTATAGAAACGGTCAGTGACCATGCAGAATTCCCTTGTAAATTAGGTTGTCAGAATATTAGCACCAGGTTGTGAGAATATTGGCGCTTGTAGAAGTGCCGACTTCAAAGCCTCGTCCCGCCCCCATGCTATTTTCTTTCCCGTAAACTGATTCAGACGTGGGCTGCTCTGGATGTTCACATGAATGAATCGATCATAAAAAAAATTCTGATACCGAGGAACCCTCTTAGCTCTGTTTTAGTCGTCGATCTTTCAAACTTCTCAATCGCTTCAATGTTTTGGGGTTAGGTTTAATTCCATCTGCTCTTATGATGTGACCAAGAAATTTCACAGGTGGCGCTCGAGATATAGATTTTTCAATGTTGACAGTGACTCCAAACGCCTTCAAGGTGTGAAGAAGTTCCCGCAATACCGTATGATGTTCTTGGCGTGTCTTTTCGGCTCACTTCAGGAGATGGAACGGAGAATCCGGCGTGTGCTGTCAGTGTGCAAGGATTTCGAGGTAATCGCTTAGAACGCTATGAAGACCTCGGATAAACGCAGCTGACGAAATCTTAATCTAAAGGGTAGTATCAGGGATTGACAGCGTTCCCCAAATGACAGAAACTCTGTGTACTGTCGGCATTTCGAGTGCAGCTCAATTTTCCAGAAGCTAGAACTGAGATCTACCGAAGAGAATCGGATATTCCATGAAAGTTCTGGAGAAGCTCTTCGTGCCTCTCGGATCTGTCTGCATTTGTATCAATAATTGTGTTGATGTGACGTGAGTCAAGGACAAGACGAATGACTCCATCTGCCTTCTCGACTACCTTGAGCGGGTTATTGTAGGTGGACCTGGCGGGCTCTATCACCCAGTTTGCTAACATTTTTGTGTTTTCCCTCTGCACCTTGTATCCTTATACCAGTGGAATGGCATTGGGTGCCACAAAGAATTTCTTTTGCCCACGTGCCTTAAACTCGTACTGGAAATTTTTAATCGAACCTGGTTTAGGCAGAAAAACGTCTGTTTTTTTAGTAGCATGTCACGTAACTCATTGCAGACCTCAGGTTCAATGCACAGAAAGGACTGGACCTTTTCCTCTATGCACTCCGTCTTCAGGCCACGAGTGGCCTACCGGGACCAACCGACCGCCGTGTCATCCTCAGTGGAGGATGCTGATAGGAGGGGCGGCGGGTCACCAAACCGCTCTCCCGGTCGTTATGATGGTATTCTTGACCGAAGCCGCTACTAGTCGGTCGGGTAGCTCCTCAGTTGGCGTCACGAGGCTGAGTGCACACCGAAAAATGGCAACAGCGCATGGCGGCCTGGATGGTCACCCATCCAAGTGCCGACCACGCCCGACAGCGCTTAACTTCGGTGATCTCACAGGAACCGGTGTAACCACTGCGGCAAGGCCGTTGCCCTTTTCCTCTATGACCTCTTTCATTTCTTGGATCATTACTTCCTCTTCCTTTTCACTTGCATACTGAGAAGACCCGAAGCGTGGTCTATTCTGTAATCATCATTCGTATAACTGAGACGGACGCAATTGGTTGGAAGCTCTGCTTGTATCATGTGCTCCTTCAATTGTATGCAGATCTTACTGCTCTTGCGTAATACAATTTGTCTTCTTCCAAGGTCCAGAATGGCCTGGTACTCATTTACGAAATTCATCCCCCTGATCATGTCGTTGCCGAATTTGGTACGACTAAGAAGTTGGTTTCTAGTTCATGACCTTCACGCATGAATTTCAATCGCGTCTGCAGGCTTGCTTCCGTGCATTTTCTTCCAAGTGCACTTTTTATCTTCGTCTCTCTCATTGACAGGGTGGGCCAGCTTCTCTTCTCTGAACAACGTTGGTATGCCGCCTCCGAAATGGACATAATGTGGTTCCCACTGTCGATTATATTGTGCAAATTGTGGGGCGGCGGGTGGAATCATTGTTATAAAATAAATGTGTTTTGTTTTTCCAGGCCGATTAGCAACATATGTGGGGCGGCGGGTGGAATAATTGTTATTAATGTTTTGTTCCTATTATTTATTTAATGCTGTTGTTTGCCGTACTCAACACTGGCTCTCTAACTGCAATATTGGCAACCAGAAAGTGATTAGCAAAACGTGAAGCCTGTAATTAGAATTCCTAGTGCCCACTTCATCTGAGAAATAAATTTATAGCTACAGCTTATAGCTCCGAGGAATTAGGATATTGTCTGGGATTCATAATCAAAAACCATTTTCTCTAAAACGTTCACTATATTCTGAAAGTCACAGACCAAAAAGAATCCACACAATCCAACTACCAGAGCAGTTCAGAGTCTAATGCGCTGATGCAACTATAACTGTTCAAATCAAATGTTTAAGTGAATGCTCGCCATCATTTGATGATAATGTTCATCAAATGCCATGCCAAATAATGGTAGAATGTCTGTCCCGCGGCGGCACGTGAAAATACGACATACGCAAACTGAAGATAGATCATTAAAGTCATCCCAGAATTAACACATCACTCGGAAACGATTTCATGGTTACGCGTATCCCGAGTAACTTATTACGGCATCCGAGGCTGTTTATAGCAATGATACCGACGCGACGCGACTCCCGGCACAGGTGGTGCGCTAATTAGCGTCTGGAGAGAACTGGGGCCTTTCTCTCTCGCGCAGCGTTCTTACATATAAAGCCGCGGTGAGGAGGCTAAGGGAATGCCTGATCAAATCCGCTCCCCGGCTAGCCGCTGGGCTAGTAATGCACCACTTTAAGTTATTGAATAAATCATTGCTTCCTTTGCTGATGGCCGATGAAGCTCTCAATTTAAATGTGCAATCAGCACACAGGTAAGTAATCATAATAAAAGTCTGACGTGGCTAAGTCAAATATTTTGGGCGAGAGAATTAATTTAATTACACTACACGCAGTAGACGAGTTCTGAACTTGCCCTTTGGAGATGCGCTATCGCTATAGTTTTATAGTTATTCAGTTGAAACTTCTCACATCTTTATGATTATAGCGGATCTCCCTTCTACTTAAATTTAAACATCCTAGCCTTATTTATTCGCCTACTTAATTTATCTTGCTTCCTTAATTTTTAAGACAAAACCAGAAAATCATGAATTTCAACTAAAATTTTAATTTGTGAGATCCAGAATACTGTTTCTACTAAATTATTATGCAAAAGGAATCTAAATATAAATTTTTAAGTTTGTAGCTCTTTTCTGCTGCGCCAATGATTTTTACAAAAAAACGTCCAAATTTCGAAAATGGTTAAAGTTATTGAACTGATATTCAACACATATTGATTTAGTATTACTCCTGACATGCTAGAAACGTTTCAGGTTATTTACTTGATTTTTAAAGTATTGCGCAACATTTATGACGTCAGAGCTAGTTACAGCGGACTGGCTGGCACACATTGGACAGACTGATGTGAATTTTATACGGCGTGAGTAGGCTGCTTCCCTACAAAATGCACGTCCCCTGTGGCTGCAGTAATCATCGGATGAAGGTCCTGTGGCGTTATCACTTCCTGCTCCTCCAGCAGTATCTCCGATAGGTCCTCATACTTTAGCATGTGTACTTGGCTTGGTCCGAGAGTGTTTGCGGAGTCGTATTGAGCCGTCTCTGCACGAACCTGATGTCAATTTCGCGTCGTACTACTACTTCGTTGTTGGCTGTTGGGGGTAGGTGCCCAAATTTCGACTACCTGGACCCCCTGAGAACCTTATTCGCCCCTCGCCATTTTTGCTCAAAACACCGCTCGTTATTACCTCTTTGGAATTGTTTTAAGTTTCCCCTTGTTCCCAAATTCCGTTTCGGCGCTCTTGTCCTCCTGACGGTCCATACCTATTATTTCTTCCGTAGTACTTGTTCCCGATAGCTGTTATTCTGACCTGTGATTCGCTGCCGAACACCCTGTCTGTCGAATATCAGCTCAAGTTCGCGAAATAGACTCTTAAAGGTCTCGATATTTGTACCACATTTATCAACTATGGCTAGCTGGTAATTACTTGGTAGTTTCGAGAAGGTGAACCGGATGATTTCACTGTCATTGTGCTGCGCGTCTAAGAATTGGTTCTTTTTTATTAGTCCTTCAAATAACTTCGTAGGGCTCTTATACCCTGACAATTCGAGGTCTGGGCACAGGATAATTTCTTGTTTTACTCGATCTTGCATTTCCTGTGACCAGTATATTCCGAAAATCGCATCTTTGAGTTCTAGGAATGATCGGCAGTTTGCTGCTACCTCACTCATTTTCTCGGCTGCTGGACCTTCAATCTGTTCGTAGATAAATTCCAGTTTCGCCTCTAATGGCCATGACCCCGATAATAAGTGACTAAACTGAGAGAGCCAAACTTTTGCGTAGAACGGACTTCTGTTTTCCCGAAAATTCTGGAATTCTGGCACTGACAGGAAGCGCTTATAATCGAAGTCGACTCTTGCCCTTCTACTCGCGCTAACGTATCGGAATAAGGGCTTTCATAATACAAGTTCTACGGCTAAATATCCGATTTTAAGTTAACGATAGTGAAGTTTCACTGGACAGTCTAGCAATTTTAGAGAAAAAAAAGATAGATAACGAGAATATTGTCAGAGATAGACTACACATTTTTCGTACGTCTGCTGCCATAATATTAATTTTTGACATAAAACTTCCACCAGACTAATAATAATTACAATTTTTGACAGAAAAACTTTCAGTATTTTTCGACACTAATACTAATAAAATTGTACAATTATTTTCACAGATCTTGATATGGCTTCAAAGTAATACAAAGACTGGAAACTCGTTTTAGATTTCAGAAATGAAAAACTGAGCACAGTACAAAATGTAGGAACGTGACATCCTACGACTGCAACATCATTGAATCACAATTTTAATCAGTCAACGCTTGATGATTTAGGCTCATTTGTAGGTAAAGCAAATGTTTGACTTCGGTTCGTTGGTATGATACTGGGAAAATGCAGTCAGTCTAGAATGGAGCCTGCTTACAAATACTATTGCTGCACATAGTAGAATATTGCTGACGTCTGTGGGACCAATAGCAAATATGACTTAACAGGGGATATTGAACGGATTCAAGGAAAGGCAGCACGAACGGTCACAGGTTTGACTCCCAGATGAGCGTTACAGGAATGCTGAAGAACATAAAATTGCAGATGCTTGAAGGTAGATGCCAACTATCCCGAGAAAATGTGGTGCCTACACACGAAGTTTGAAGATCTGCCTCTAATGCGGCGATCTAGAAAAATACTGTAAGTCCCTACGTATCGCTACTACAGCGATCGTAAAGACAAGATTAAAGTAATTACAACGCACACAGAAGTATTTAAGCAGCCATTGTTTCCGCGCTCCGTCCACGAATGTAATGGAAAGAAACTCTAGTAAGTGGTACAGGGGAAGGTACCCTCTGCCATACACTTCACAGAGGTTTGCGGAGGTTACGTGTATAAACAAATCCATACGTCAGCTAAATAGCGAACGATGTGCTGCAACTGTATAAGGTATTAACAATATGCGCGCCAATGTTGGTGAAATTGCACACTCATAAGCAACTAAATTATAGACAGCTCCTTTGTAGCGAGTAGCGCCCGATCTCGCCCTGATGTCGGCGACTGGTCTTGGTATTGACTCCACATGATACCAAAAAGGCTGAGCGGGCACTGTGGGGCACCACCACTCCACCGTCGCCGACACGCAGATTCGTCGGATGCGGGTCCAAGACGCACGTATCTCATACGACAACAAAACAGGTGTGTCCAATAGAATTGATGTCAGGTGACCTGAGCGCGTACAGCAGCTTTGTAACTTTACAGTTCTCCCTTCCAGCTATTTAAATACTTAAATAAGACAGGCGCTTGGTTTCTGTACGGTGGGATTTCCCTGTTGGATAAAGTGAGTGCCGAGGGCGCTTAGCAGTGTTACTTATGGATGAGAGACACCGAAGAGTTTCGGAAATGACCGCCCTGAAGATCAGAACATTGGTGCAGGTGGATTTCCGCTGGCAGCAAGGACACCCAGTGGTTCGCCTAGTGAGTGGTAGCTTAGGCTGTGCGCCAAATGGTGTCTGAGCAAATCACGGAACAGAGGTAATGAGAGTAATACAACAAAAATTAAAATTAACGTTTGGAAGAGAGAAAAAGTAGCTTACGACAGCGACAAATTTGTGACAAAGACAAGAAAACCAAAATTTAATATAGGCAAATAATTAAAAAGTAATAGCGAAAGCAGATGGCCACACTTCTTAGGAAGTGCCCACGTACCAGAAAGTACCATCTCTTATCATTCTCCCATCTCCGGGGACCATGGTAACGTTTACTTCCCTCAATGACTTGGTAGCTGTGACTTGTCATGTAGGGTTAGTAGACTGAAGAATGCGGAGTGGTGTGCCACCTCGGTAGTTTACAGCGGTGTTGAAATTCTCTACTGCTATAAAATTTAAGATAATTACAGCAAACGAATCCGCAGTTCCGAATAAGGACTACCATCAGCTGCAGAATGGAATGACGACAATGAACAGTCCGTTAACGCATGGTTTTTTTACTCCGGCTGGAGGACCCCCCAATCTGCAGTGCTTGTGGCGTCCAGATTACTGTCTGCCACATTTTCTTGACTGTCCTTTATTCTCTGACCAGAGGGCGGTGGTTTCCTTGCCACCGGATTTGCCCTCTATTTTGCAAGACGACGCAACGACTGTGGTTAAGCTCTTACGGTTTTGTGTCCTGTCCAATTTGATGCCTCGGATTTTAGGGAGAGGATTTTAATGTGCTGCTGGTTGACTGGCTCACCCAGGTTTTAGGTAAGAGGTCCGCCAGTCACGGTTACCTGCTTGTTTCACTTCGATTTCTGTTCTCTTTTCCTTGTGTTTCCTTTCCTTTTTTGTGCGTTTCTTCTCCTCTTGTTTTGCCTCTGTATGTGAGGATTTGGAACTGCGTCAGGCCTGTGTCTTTTAGCCGTTCTCCTTGTTCGCTGTCCGTCTTCGTCCCTTCACTGCATGTGTTCCTGTTTCTATGCGTTTGGGCGCTGATGACCACGCTGTTTAGCGCCCGAAAACCTTAAACCACACACACACACACACACACACACACACACACACACACACACACACACATACACACAACGAAAATAGACTGAAGAATGCGGAGTAGTGTGCCACCTCCGTAGTTTTCAGCGGTGCTGAAGCTCTTTACTGCTTTAAAATTTAAGATAATTACAGCAAACGAATCCGCAGTTGCGTATGAGGACTACCATCATCTGCAGAATGGAATGACGACAATGGAAATTTGTGCCGGACCGGGATTCAAACCCGAATTTCGCATCATTGAAAGTTTTCTGTTACTGTTGGCTATATTGACCTCCAGTTTCATTTTGACGTGGTTAGACGCATGTGTGGATTGTGGCATTAATTCTGAAAACATTTATAAAGCATATGTTGGCACTTTGATGTTTATTATTAAGATCAGGCACTGTCAGTGCAGGTATGTTTGTATTCAAATAATTAATTTCTGGTACATTTGAATTTTTCATTGTAATGCCACATTTGTTTTCACTATTCACTGACAACTATGTACTGTTTTTTGTAGCCTCAGTAGGGCAGACTTTAAAATGAGCCTGTAAGGTTCGAAACTATTCACCTAATGTTAATACTGCAACTGTTGACAGAGTCGTTAATAAACGCTTAAAAAAAAAGGCAAAAGGTCCCTCTGAGACCTTCCAAGATGCTATTCCAAGCAGGTGTAAAATGAATGTGCGCAACGGAAAATACAGAACGCAAAAATGAAGATTTGGCCAGGTCTGACTACCCCCTGAAGCACACCTTAGGATCTCATAATGGTGTTATCACCTCCTCCTTCTTGCTCTTTAACATATAAATTACAACATAAACATAAATGAATGATTAAGGGAACTAGTAAATACTAAATGATAAATGCTGTTTCTGGTTATACATTTATTGTAGATTAAAATCCCTTTATATTACAAATGTTTATATATCAATGCCCAATGGGCATAAAGAGATACAAATGTATTTCCTAACTAATATTACTGATCAATTGCGCAAAATTGCACCTTTTTATGGCTATGCGATCTAATATAAATAAAGCGAGATGACTGACATCATCTACGTACCAAACACTAGAAGACACTACATTAAAAGATGATCTACAGTGCTGCGGAGCCTCAGTGGAAATAAAGTTACGTCATCTCAGCTATTTAGCTTTATAGCTCTAATAAGCTGAAGCAGTTAGCAATATCACTATATGTACTGCGTCCGGTTCGTGGGAGTGGTGGTTCTTGTACACGTCTGCGACGATGGAAGAACTCCAGCCACAAAATAAAACTCATTCAAACACTAGGACGGCAGAAGGCGGTCCTCTCACTAGTATAATCTAATACTGTTCTCCCAGCCACAATCACGGAATTCACATAACGTCTCAACGTGAGTATAGATGGAGGAAGTGCTCTCAATCACTGAATGCTGCGTACTTAACGACAACTCCCTACCTGGAGGCGAAGTTCAGAATCGTATAAGTTTGCAATAGTGCAGTGCCTAACCGTTTTAACTATAAAAGCTCCTGAGAGCAAAGACAGCAAGTCAGTTTGTACTAACAAAAGCTGATACTGAACAACCGTCAAACCTGGGCGCTCAAACCTGGAGACTACTTCTCTCCACCACTGGCTTCCCAGAAAAGGTCGGGTCCCCTCCCTCATAACTGTAGAAGGCGAATCATATTCTCGAAACCACGGAATATTCTCTCTCTCTACAGATTCTTCCGAACGCCAATCAACCATATTTTAGACCTGTGTCGTCCAGCGCGGAAAGTTTGAGAGGAAATACCTATACATGTTAATTAGGAATTCATACAATGGTAAATATTTGGAAATAACCCAGCCTGCGTGATTTCCGAGGTAACGCTTCCTCTTTCCTCTTTGTGGCGTCTAAGATTTTCAGAGTTTCCGAAGTATTATCCTGTTATCCTTCCAGCCCCGCTACAATACCAGCCGGCCGCCGCTGTATTGTGCTTCAGCGCTCAGGTGGGCTACTTCCTGTGTTAAGCAGGAGCAACACACCTGTGCGAGCTTTTCCACCCAGGGCCTGAGTTACGCCTGCCTTTTCATTTCCACTGGCGTTCCAACTTTTACTACTACTGGCAATCATTCATTACGCCGTTTTAATAATAAAGACAATCCATCACCTTTCATGCAATAAGCGTTAAGGTGTACGTGACAGTGTCAGTCTTCTTTAAATATTCATATATACGATGTACAACCTATCAAATGATACCCAATTCCGACTGCAAATCACTGCTAAGTATGTAGATGAGTGCTTGTAAGGTGCGAAATTATAGCCACCTTACAACCTCTAAGTCCCCCCAGTTCAGCAACAGCCTCGGTGCCACCCGTTCATGTTTGCTGAGTACCTTAAAATATACTTTTTGCAGAGACTTGGCGCCCATTCAACTCATTGTCAGTCGTGCTCCGCCTCTGCTCCAGCGCCTGAAGGTTGGCAGACTTTTCGTCAGCCCTTAGATTACGAATCCCGCATTCTGCATGCCAGCTGCAGCAGAGCACCACTAAAATGAATGGATGTCGAAGTCTTTGTACAGGCACATTTTTTAAAGTGCTTAACTAATGTGCGGATGTGGCACAGAGGATGTTGCCAAAGTGGGGGTCCTAGAGTGACCCTTTGCCACTTTATTCATTCATGTGTGAATGTCGCAACTTTCCTTCCCCAAAACACTTCTAGGATCACGCCACAAGAGGGTGCGAACACAAAAAGCATAAACACAGTTTGTGATATCTTACATCTTACATCTTACACCTCACATGAACTTCTGAGCTGCGGCCTTCCTTTCTCATGTGTCGACACTTTGCTGTCTGAAGCGTCGCTGAGGCCGAGGGTGACGTCACAGGGCGCCACGCTTTCGCTCCATTACAGAGGCAGGTGGTAGCCTGGCTGTGTGCGCCGCCATATTGGCGGGTGACCTTGAACTAGCTTCGCTTGGCAGCCGCAGCGCCGCGGCGGATCGCGCTCTAGTTTTAACAGAGCGCGATCCGCTGGAAAACTCAGTTTCCGGTCCGCCATGTTGTATCATCAGCGCGCTATTTCCTGCCGTGCCCAGTTCTTATCAGTGGGAACATCCGCAGTACAGGCAGCAGCTGCACGCTCATTCCACTCGAGGCAGCCGCACTGAGCACACAGCCATGCCGTACAGGAGGAGAAGATATACAAGAAGATCAAGATTGCCTGTGTACCTTTGAGCCAAATTTCAGACTTCTGCGTCGTAAGGGAAGACAATTACGAGAGTCCTTTTAATCGTATTCCACAGTGTAGATACGATGATGAACCAAAGCCTGATGGCCACCTGCTCAATAGCGTGTTCGTCTGCTTTGGAATGAAACACAGCAGAAGTCATGCAATTGCCGATATGTTGCATGAGGTTCACGTGAGGCGAATTTTATTAGCACGACATCTAAGTGAGATCACTATCTTGCTCTACAAACGACTGTAGCACGATCCTGGCCTTCTGACATGGATAGTTATCCTGCTGGAAGATGCCATTGCCTTCTGGGAAGAAATCAAGCATGAAAGGATGCAGGTTGCTCGCCATGATGTTCACATAGTCCAGAGCTGTCATGGTGCCTTAGATAACTACCTCTTGTCCCATGGAAGCTCAGGTAAATTTCCCCTCTCAGCACGATACTGCCTCCATCGAACTGCATCTTTAGCGCAATGCATGTTTCGAGCAGTCCCACCCCCCCCCCCACCCCCACCCCCCACACCCGCCTCTCCCCAAACTGTTGACAGAGTATCTAAAAACGACCATCGACTTTGTCTAACAAGAAAAGTGACTCATCCGACCAGGCAGCAAGTCTCCATTGCTGCAATCTCTACCATCCTATGCCCACTGTAATCGTAATTGACGGTGTCTGTGGATCTACATAGGAACAAGTACGGGCCGTTTGTTGCGGAGCCCATTGTTCAATAATTTGGGGTGAGCGGTGTGCTTCGAAATACTGTGCCTCCACCAGCATGCTACTCGGTCGATAGAACTGCCACAGATCGCAATCTATCCTGCTATGGAGACCGCCCAAGCCTCCACCTCCATGTTTCGTTATGAGACTGTGGATGTCCAGTACTTTGCCGCCTAATCGTTGCCTCATCGTCCTTGAAGCGCTTTCCATGGATGCTCATGACAGTAGCACGACAGCAGTCGCCTAGCTTCGCCGTTTCCCGAAATGCTCGTTCGCAGACCCCGGGCCATAACAACCTGCCCTTTGTCAAAGTCGCTTACGTCAATGAGTTTCGCCACTTGAGGCCCTTATCATCACTAGAATGGTTCGCTACTCGTCTCTGCTCCGCGTATGTATTTTCTTTGCCGCATCACGTGCCGACATCGCAACCAATGGGGTTCAGTCTCGCAGTGGACGGTGGTCATGATGTTTTTCGCTTATTGGTCCGTCATCGGTAATAGTCGACCACAATATTGTTACACCTTGGGAGTGAGAGCGCTTCGGCCAACTTATTGTATGTTTTTACAAGGATATTTCACGAGGACACGCTGATTTACGTCATAGTTCGTATATTGACTACTTTCTTGAAATAATTCACATTGCGATGAGCTTTCCCTAGTCACCACTGTACTTGTTCACTGTCCCGTCACCACGTGTTTCCGATAAAGGCCATGGGAGGCCAGGAGCAATACTGTTGTGGTCACTTAATAAACACAAATTCTCGTATTCGTAGTGTTGAAGAAACAATTTTTTTATGGGATACAGCACACATTCTATTTTAGGTTCTGAATCGTAAGGGTACCTTCTTGGTAAACGAAAACATGTCCCAGAAAAAATGTTATCTGCTGCTTTTGACTGGATCTGCTCATAATTCTTCGAAATTATGTGACACAGAATGTGGTGATTGGAGAACAGAAACGATTATGTGGTTCCCCAAGTCACGACTGTTCTTTGGAAAAGTTATTGACACCTCGAGACAGTCGGTATCTGCGATCTCCTTATGCAAATTTTAGATGTTGCTAGGAGCTGTAACGAAAAGCTGCTCGCTGGACTAGATGACAGCTCTTCAGTTGTCACTACTCAAGTAGAAAGAAGTTGACTATCTATGTGCTAGTGAGGCTATTAATCGTTGCTTGCCCGTGAATATTTTGTTTTGGAACGCTATTTATCTGCATAATCCCATTTTCATCATTTGCCTTCGCATTCTTGTTAACAAGGCAGTCCTCCTCCTGTCGTTTTAACTCTGTCTCTCAGTTTTCTCTTTCAGTCTCTCACGTGCTTTCGTGACGTTGTTCATTTAGATTCGACACCTTAGTTTCTGACACACCAGTTAGAAAATCAACAACAGTTTGTCCTTAAATACTCTGTAAGTTTGACATCTTGGATATTCGGGAATCCAGCCGGATGTTCGCGTCTTTCTCGCACGATATTTCAACAGCGTGCCTCGCTGTCTTCTTCAGGTGCTACCTGAGACTGGTCCTTGGGTTTTAATAAAGGATGGGGCCCCTCCACGCCCGCACCAACGTGGTGACCAAACCAAAAGTTCTACTGTCACCTCCGTAAACATGTTAGTTCTTGAATCAGGCGTCACAGGATGCAGGCTGTGATGTTATCCATGCGTTTGGGTAAGATTACTTATTGACATGGTCCATCAGGAGATAGAAGTGGTCGAAAACGATCGAAGGGTAGCGGTTGTAAGAGCAGAGGAAAAAAAGTGCCAAGGCCAGCGCCAAGGGAAAAAACCTCTGCGACAGTAGGACGGGTAGTAAGGGCAGTAGCGGCTTGCTAGCTGCGACAGAGCATGCAAGGTGAGGGAAGGTTAGCGTGAGGTATCGTGCATCGTTACCTATGTGCTGCGTGTTCGTTAACTGGGTCAGTCCGGGTGCTGCGGCTGGGCTCGCTTGTAGTCTCCTGGGCCGGCCGCAGTGGCTTCTTCCCTGTAACATAAAGAGTCCGGCGCGGCAACGCATGCGTTGCCGTTAGGCCCTCTGCTGCGCCTTGTCGTCAGTGACTTGGTGCAGCTTCATCAGGCTGGTGCAGAACGGCGGCGTTCGGCTACCGTTCAGCGTCCTCCTCTACTGCACGGCGCAGGACTTCTGCATTGCAGCTTCGAGCCGCTCCGCTTGTTCAGTGAGCTGCGCCGCTTCAGCGTCGGAGAAATGTATGCCGTTCGCTCTCGCTGTCGCGATGATGGACGCTCCCGAAGCGGTCGGCGTCGCCACCGGTTCCGCTGGGGCGGCGGTTGTCTTCTTTGCGCCTCTCACCTGCGGTGCTGCTGGGACAACCGCTGGGATAGGCGCGCGAACGTCCTTCTGCGAGGTCGCAGGAGGAGTGTTCGCGGGTACGACTGCTCTGAGGCCTTGGGCGAAGACTGCTCGCAGTTGCCTCAGGGCCTCTTCCTTCTCTGCAGCCACGGCGGCTGCGAAGACAGCCCTCTCCGCCGCCATGACGGCTTTGAGGGCTGCTGTGGCCTCCTTCACGGCGGTGCCGAGTTCGAGGTCACATCTCTTCACGGGAGAGGAGCTGCGTCCTGGCTGCCCGTTTCCGAGCGGCCGTCCCCGCCCCTGGCAGGTGGATCTGCTGCTGCACCGTCCCTCAGCTGCGCCGGGCTGTTCTGCGCCCTACGCCGTTTCCGGCGTCGTCTTCTCTTCTGCTGCTGCGTCGGTGCGGCCGCGGCCGCTTCGCCGCCCCCGGCACGGTTGCGGCTTGACAAAGCTGCACAACCGCGCCAACTGGCGACGTGCGGGCCGCCACACCGGACACAAGTCGGCAGAGCGTTGCTGCCGCGGTCGCAGGCGCAGCTGTCGTGCTCACCTGAGCACTTGACGCACCGCGCCGCGTTGCGGCAATACTTCGCAACATGGCTCACGCCCTGGCACCTGAAGCACTGGGGCTGAGGGTCCATGGCGGTCGGCAGAGCCTCCGTCGTAACCGGGAAGCCCAGCAACTTCCGCAAGTCGAAGATGTCGCTCCCGCCGTCGACCGTTTGCACGGTCACGGCATAGAGCGGCGCCCTCTTCCTGTTGGTCCGGTTGTGCAACCTTGCGGCTGCATTACCAAACCCGGCTCGCAGCAGCCCTTCCCGGACCGCTGCCTCATCACAGCACCAAGGTAACCCCCTGAGGAGTGCCTTAGTCGTCTTCATCCTTCCTACGGAAGGTGCCTTCTCACGCGCCGGCGGCGCGTCGACGATGTGGTCGGCTACTGCGACCTTGATCGCCCTGTAGTCGGCCACGTTTGCGACTCGAACGCAGATCAGCGAGTCTGTATCGACAGACTCGTAGACCACCTCATTCCGAGCGCAATTTGTCATGGTGTCGAACAGCGCTGTCCACCCGCCATTGCACTTGACGTACAAAGGGGGGACAGGCTGCGACTCGTCTTCTCGGGAGTTCCTTGCACGGTCGGCATACTCAGTGAGTTGCACAACCGAAGGACCCTTCGTAGCGGCAGGTTTCCTCTGCGCACCCTTCTTCCCCATGCTGCGAGGCGCGGAACACGACAATTTGCACGCGCTGTGAAAACAACGCACGACAATTTGCTCTCCGCTGCGCCCACAGCACAGAAAACCTCTTCACGAGCTCTCAAGGCCGAGTAAGCGAAGCGCGCAACGGCAGCGATGCGCTCGCCTCGCCAGCTCAGTGGTTCTTGGGTCGCTGACGCTGACGCTGCACTGGTGAGGGTTGACCCTCCGCTTGAGACGGAAGTTCTAGCGCCGGGGCGCTTCGCCTTCCTCATGGCGGTGTGGTGAGTGGAGTCTTGGCGGTAGAGAATGGCTTGGCGGTGTGCATGTTGCTTTTTTTTTTTTTAACCCAAAGAAGACAGGAGAGAGAGAGAGAGACAGTAGAAGTGGAGGAAAACGAAAGGCCTCATATGGCTGGCCCGGTTTGGTTTTTTTTTTGGGTCGATTGAGTCCAGTGTTTATGCCTGGGAGGAGCTAGGCGTTCCCTAATCGGTCCGCGCCGGGTCGAGTGTTCCATCTGTGGTCCGCGCCCGCC